>NC_137829.1:43168844-43250022 GCF_963921795.1 Nannobrachium achirus | reverse complement strand
GCACAAAATACAAAATAGTACTTGGTCAGTACTAGATCTAATACTGACCAGGATGCTTGTCACCAAGATACTATCCTGGTGAAAGTATCCTATTTCACATTTCAGTATTTTTCAGTATTTTTAATTTGTATTTCAAATACTTTATTTGTATTTTGTGCCCATCTCTGCTTACGGGTGTCCCTGGCACTATTATCTTTCCAAATGGGCGTCCACTGCCTGATACGCATCGGTTCGGGGGATCCTTGATATGAAACCGTTTTGAGAACCAACTGATTTAGAGAGTCAACCTAACTCTTCCTCCCACCCAGAGCCCACCATCAAGCAGGAGCAGGAGGAAGAGGAGGCGGACAGGAGCAGCACGGCAGCGGAGGACATGGTCCACAGCGGCGAGGAAGGCTCCGGGTTGGAGGAGCCGATGACGGACAGCCCCAACGACCTACAGGACGGCATGTCTGGGCGGGACGGGGCGGCCGACCCGGGGAGTCGCATTCCCAACGGTACGGTCGATGATCAACTTGCTGTTACGTTAACTGGAATGGTTTTATACTTTAGCTATTGTAGAATAGCAGATACATTATACAACTTCGCGATTCTTCGAAAATAGCAGATCTACAAGCTTGCAGTGCGGCACCGAGTGCCGCACTGTGAGCTTGTATCTGCTATGCATTCCCGGCCTTAACTCATTCCCTGCCAGGCCCGATAGTCCCGAGATTATTCCAATGTCTTTCCCCGCCAGGCCCAATAGTCCCGAGAATTTAAAAAAAAAAAAAATCAAAACATTTTTTTTTTCAAAAAAAATTTTTGACCCCAAAAAATGGAGTAGGCATGATAGCAATCGCGAAATTGCATGTTTAACCCCCATAGCAACCCCATCTTTCAAGCATGGCAGCCATTTTGGCAGCCATCTTTGTTAAACATAGTGGCTGTTATCTCATGAATGCCTGAACGGATTTCCATTCGGATTTTTTTGTTTGAAAGCTGTGAGCAATGTGGACACACGTGGTGCATTATCTAGGCATGGGTGTGCATGATCCGTGCACACCCAATTACATGGAAGTCTATGGAGACGAATGGCAGGTGGGAGTACGGAGGTATGTTAAAATGGCGGTCAATGTGTTAATGGGTAGGATAATAGCCTTTTCATTTGGTGTATTGTAAATCTACAAGCTCAGTGAATTTGCACATCAGCTGTTTTTGCACTACAACCACTGTAAATGTGGGATAGTTCCTCCTCCTCAAAAAAAAAATAAAATAAAATAAATATATATATATATATATATATATATATATATATATATATATATATATATATATATATATATATATATATGTATGTATATATATATCACGTTTTTTGTCACATTCCTAAGGCAATAATTTGATGACCAGCAGTGGTTCCCTATGGAGACACAAATAGCCTGCTTTGTTCCCTATGGAGACACAAAGAGTCTGCTGTGTTCCCTATGGAGACACAAAGAGCCTGCTGTGTTCCCTATGGAGACACAAAGAGTCTGCTTTGTTCCCTATGGAGACACAAAGAGTCTGCTGTGTTCCCTATGGAGACACAAAGAGTCTGCTGTGTTCCCTATGGAGACACAAAGAGCCTGCTGTGTTCCCTATGGAGACACAAAGAGTCTGCTTTGTTCCCTATGGAGACACAAAGAGTCTGCTGTGTTCCCTATGGAGACTATGGTGAACGATCCCTTTAATCAGTCTTGTCGCTTCAGGATTGTTCAATATATCGTCGTTGTCGGGCGGAAAACTCGTATCTCCAAAACCGTTTTGTTTTGTATCGTGTTGTGTGCTTGTAGATCGGCTGTTTTCACTAGTCTTGTGTGACAGTCTTGTATGATGAAGCAGGGCTTTACTTTATGAAAAAAAACATACACATTTGAAACTTGGAGATAGGAGGATTCTGCCCGACAGTGACGATATAGTCGCAGTAACCGATGAAATAAATGGCTAAGAAAATCATCCATAGTTGCAGCCTAGACGTGAAGGAATGAGTCATGAGAGCAGCAAGTCCTCCTACAGCCCACTATCTACTTGAGAATCCTTTTTCCCTTTTGTCGAGTGACTCACTAATCAGTTATCTTTTTTCTTTTTCTTTTTTTCCTTGGGCGTGGAGAGCTTTTTGCTTGTTTGTTCAAAGACAATAGTTCAGGCCTGGAATCATTATCAGGGTACAAAAAAAAGAAAAATCCCCAAAATCTCCCGCAACCTGTTCCTGAGTCCTTTCAAACTGACGCCACCACTGGCTCCCGTCGTCACGGCATCGGGATCGTGTTTCGCGTTTCTAAAAACGGCCGCAGATTAAAAAAAAAGAAAAGAAGAGAGTACAGTAGTTGTGTAGCAGACAGTGTTCCTGGATACAGACAACAAAGGGAACAATAGGGACGTGTGTGAATGAATTGGATAGTAGCACCGTTTATATTAAAAAAAATAAAAACAGCACATTGTTTGCCATTCAGCTTATTTTGAATAGGATGCTGTGAAGTGTGAACAACTTGACAACCTACTTTCCTGTCCCTGTCCCACATTCTTTATCTATATCACACTTTCAATTGGGTTAAATGAGACATGGCGATTCAATTCAACGTGTGATGATTTATCCTGAGAATATTATGTACATTTGCAAGCACTTTCCCAGGGCCCTGAAATGTGCCCATGGTGCCGGTATTGACTGTTATCGTGACTGATAGTGTCGGGCTTGGGGTGGAAGTGACTCCACACACATGCACACACACACACACATGCACCTATACGTTGTCATACACCCATGCGCACCCGCCTACACACTCATGAACGCTCTTGCGTGTGCTCACACGCGCACACACACACACACACACACACACACACACACACACACACACACACACACACACACGCACACTCATGTGTGTCACTATGAACACAACATCCGATTCTATTCGGCACCGCTTCGGTTTCTGTCAGAGGACGATCTCTGACACCCATGAAGTGTTTTTTTTTTTTTTTTTTTTCTCGTTTCCCTCGTTTTTAAACAGGGCCGTCAATTGGGTATGGCAGGGGAATGCAGCTGAGTGCGAGATAAAGCGGATGTGACGCAACCGCTCCCTTGGTGCAGTAGCAATAACATGTCCTACTGGAAGCGTCATGTCTCCTTTCAATATTTCTGGGGGCGTTATTTTGTCTTTCTCTGGTGTTGTTGGTGTTACTTCCATGACGTTTTCAAACGTTTTCTTAAACTATAAACCCATAACAAGAATAGGCCGCTCGAATGTCTGAGCTATTGTGTTTCTGTTATGTTTCCAATGGGACTACAGTTCCGTGCAGCAGTGGCTACTTCCGATACTCGCCGTTCGGGAGCTGCCGTTCCAGACTCTATATAGCATTCGGAGATTGTAGAATAGTTGTCTGGCTACGTGAGACTACACTTGTATTCTCCCCATCTTGAACAAAAAAAAAAAGGTATATTCCCAGGTTCCGCAGGTCAGCTGTCTTCGCGCGCGTGCAAGAAACCAGTCATGTTGCCATACCTTAGCTTTTTCTGAACTGACGCTGTTTTTAAATTGTATCCGTAAATGTAGGCCTATTTTTAACAACAACAACTCCCCAAAAAAGCTAGCGATGAAACTGGCGGTCTCTTGGTCTGTAATGTGTGATCTCTGACTTCCTGTGTGACTCCTGCAGGTGACAGGCCTTTCCATTGCAACCAGTGCGGGGTCTCCTTCACGCAGAAAGGCAACCTGCTGAGGCACGTCAAGCTTCACACGGGAGAGAAACCCTTCAAGTGTCCCTTCTGCAACTACGCCTGTCGGCGGCGCGACGCTCTGTCCGGACACCTGCGCACGCACGCAGGTCAGACGCTTTCTTTTTTTCTTTTGTAGAAAAGGAGTTTCAAAAGCAACAGCGATGGGAAAGAAAGAAAGCACTTGGGCAGCTCACGGTTCGAGGTTCAACTTTATTTTGTCGACGATGCCGGTTGCAGAATAACATCAAAGGCACGTAGGGGTGTCGCACCAAATTCTGGGCCCCGGGTACAAGGATTCACCGTGGGGCCCCTGTGCTTTAACTATTGAAAAATCATGAAAATCTTTGACTATTTCAAATCCTTCTAAGGTTTTTTGAAAAATCTATGTTTCAATGTCAGTGGAGCTCAAACCTTTTCATGTGAAGGACCCCCAAAATGATATGTATTTGGCCACGGACCCCCATCTGAAAATATTTAATTCCAGGGACCCCCCAGAAGCAAAATTTGAGTTACAAATTTTCGCTTAAAAAAATACATGTATTCAAAGATTTGCACACATTTTCACGACTTTTCAAAAATAGCAGATATCTGCTATTTTTCAATAGCTAAAGTATAAAATAATTAAGGCCCCTCCACTACCTTGGGCCCTAGTAACTCAGTCCTACTTTCCTACCTCTTGTGACGCCCCTTAAGGCACGTGACATTCGCTGTGCGCTAAAAAACAACACAGCAGCTACAGTCCCAAGAGTAAAGATGTTTAAGACTTTTCGTCCATGCCTTACCCCTTATCCCTAAACATCTTTGCCCTTTTTTTTACTATGTTGAAAAAACATTTTAAAATAGATTAACTAGCCAATCTACATATCGATATCTGCTATTAGGTCAATGTATCCTTGATTTTTAAACACTTCTATAACTTATCAATGTATTTTCTCCATGGATACGTAGGATAGGCATATATAAGCTTTCAGCTTCAGCCTATTCCTTTTGATCACCTGTAACAATGACTATGTGAATATGACTTGTATAAATGTATGTGAGTGATCAAATAAACTAAACTAAACTACATCGACACGTTGTGAGCTTGTAGATAAGCGGTTTGAAGCGTTTTAAAATAGTTTTTCAAAATAGTAAAAAATGGCAAAGAAGTTTAGGCATAAGGGATAAGTCATGGATGAATATAGAGCCCTTGGTGTCAAATGTGATCTGTGTTAAAAAACTAAGCTGCTTACATAAATAAATAAAAATCTATATAAAGAAACTACCTAAAAGTGCACAGACTCTGATGAAGATGTGTTGAACGTTGGTCTGTCCGTTTGCACTTAGCAACTTGGCATTTGAATAGCCTGAGCTGTTGAGCTGAGAAAGAAACCTGCGCTTTTTTTCTCCGCTTTTTTTCTTTTTTTTTTCTCTCATCTCAATTCCTCTCCTTCCCCTTCCTCATTCTCTTTCTCCCTTGGCCACTTGAATCTGCAATATGTATGCCAGGACATATTAACACTTATGTCATTTCATGATACTGATATCATTTCAATACCAGCCCTAACTTTGCAGTGTTTTCCCACACGAGGACCTACCTGTAGGTGGTGTATTCATGGCAAGCTTGAATAAAGACAGACAGACCGGCCACACACATCCTAAAATGTATTTTAGAGAATATTAGGGGTAATTCTTGTTGTTGCGACTAAACGCACTCTTCTACCACTCTTGCTTTATCTGTCATACCATCATTCAAGCCTGTGGCTAAACACTTTAAGGCTCTTAAATCAATGACACTAAAGTTGTCTCATGCCTTGTACTTTTGGGAAGCTCAAAGCTGTTCCTCTGCATGCCATGCAGGCTTACATACAGTAGCAGGCAAATGGCCATTTCAGCATTTTACTGCACAGCACAATCCTGAGCGTTAAAGATGCTGTGATTATTTATTTTTAACAAAACAATATATTACTTATTGTACTCTATTATTGTATCATTAATTTTCATGTTTTTGTTAAAGACTTAAATCTCTATAAATGGAAGTAATCATTGCTATATAGCGCTATAAACCCTCATTTATCAGCTTCAGTTTTATAATGTTCCAGTTCGTGATTGTGTCTGCTCATTTTTGTTTTGCATGTGTTTTCCCTCCTGATTGGATGACATTGGTATCCTGACCTGAATTTCTGCCTTCTGTTTACTAAAGAGCTGGATAGATGGGGAGTCTGAGGCCATGGCTACACAGAGCTGGATATTTCATATATCCCGTTTTTTCAGATATCCACATAGAAAAATATCTAGGTCCACACGACAAAGTTATCCAGGTCTAACAAGCACACACACAGTAAAATCTTCAGAGATATCCGGGTTCCCTGTCTACACGGATCCAGTGAATCGGATATTTTTCAATGTCTTCACTTATTTATCTGGTTTAAAAAATATCCAGCTTCGCGGCCGAAATATCCAGCTTCATGTGGCTGCAAGCGGCAAGCCCCAACAGCACAAAAAAATGTCTAGCTTCAGAAATATCCAGCTCCGTGTAGCCATGGCCTGAGTAGATCTGCTATTTTTTTTGCTATTTTGTGTGAAAGTGGTTGGGTCTGTCTGTGGGTTTCATACACGTTTAACCAAAAAAGCGTATTAACAATAGCTTGTGGCTAAATGAATAACTACAACGGACACAGTTGGACCTATTGGAAACACGGCTTCTTCTTCTTTTTTTTCCATTTCCTGAAAAGTAACAGTTTAGGACACACGTTTCCGTCCCTGACAGAGCCGCTACCTAGAGATACATATCCTCGCTTCCCTTAATAGGTCAGTCTGGAGATGATCTGGGTCTGTGTGACCCGTGTGCCTGCTTATGTCAGAGGTAGCAGAGGCAGCCGCAGTCCTCGCCACAGGTGCCTATAGCGAGGCTCCGTCTCTTACAGTTGGATAGATAGCGGCGCCCAGGGCTTCTCTGTTTCACTTGTGGTTTTGTTCACCGAAGGACACGTTTTTCTCAGTTGCCTCGACTCGCACTTCTTAAGGGAGGAAGCTCTTCTTGTGTGTCTATTGAGAGGTGCATGGATGGAGCTCTTTATATTAACTGTAACCCACTTTCCAGTCGGGGTGTCGAGAGGGGTGGGGGCCTGGGGGCAGGGGCGTCACACCAAATTCGGGGGCCCTGGGTACAAGGATTCACTCACATTTTGTGCTTTAACTATTGAAAAATAGCAGATATACAAGCTCACAGCGCGGCACCGAGTGCCGCGCAGCGAGTGCCCCGCAGCGAGCTTGTAGATCTGCTATTTTTTGAAAAATCGTGAAACGTCTTTGAATATTTCAAATCCTTCTAAGGTTTTTTGAAAAACCTATGTTTCTATGTTGGTGGACCCCCAAAATGATATGTATTTAGCCACGGACCCCCATCTCAAAATATTTAGTTCCAGGGTCCCCCCAGAAGCAAAATGTGAGTTACAAATGTTCGCTTTTAGAAAGATGTATTCAATGACTTCAAAATCAAGATTTTTCAAAAAAAGCAGATCTACAAGCTCGCAGCCGCGCTGTGAGCTTGTATCTGCTATTTTTCAATAGCTAAAGTATAAAATAATTAAGGCCCCTCCACCTTGGGCCCTAGTAACTAAAGGCTCTAACAGAGTCCAGGGTGAAGAGCTATTCACTTCACCTCGTTGTAGTTTCCTAGCTATCACCTAGGCTTTGTTATGTATTTTTAGGTGATAGCTAGAAAACTACACCGCGGTGAAGTGAATAGCTCTTCACCCTGGACTCTGATAGAGGCTTAAGTCCTACTTTCCCCCCATTGTGACGCCCCTGGCCTGGGGGGTAGTGCCTTTGTGACAAAGACCCTCGTCTCGGTCCGTGCGGTGGTGCCTTCCCCGGGGGTTATTTTGTTTTGTACTTGGTACAGTATACCTATATGTGGTACCTTTTCATACCAAGGCCATTATTTATTCAGCATTTGAGCCACCGACCACCATTTGATGAGATATAGCCTCTCAGACCCAAAACTTTGAATATTCTTTTGTCATCGTTGGAAAGGGTTTTGGCCGACGGGCAAACATTGATCAAAATAACAATTCTTCTACATTTTCTGATTGTGTAGATTTCTTGTAAATTAATACCAGTAAGACTCCCTAATCGGGAGATAAGCGACCGTTGGTCGCTTATCTCCACAAATAGGCAAAAAAAAATGTCTTTCCAAAATCGTCCTGATGGTGGCGCTAGATGGGACAGATGCGTTTTGATTACATGACTGTAGAGATACTGTGCGATTTGCGTGATTTTAGGGCAAAAATTGTAGGAGCAGTGTCCAAAAATGTGTTTAAAAAAATCGGCCTGAAGGTGGCGCTAAATGGGACAGATCCATGTTGATGAGATGAGTGTAGACATACTGTGTAGCGATTTGTGTGATTTTAGGGCAAAAATTGTAGGAGCAGTGTCCAAAAATGTGTTTTAAAAAATCGGCCTGAAGGTGGCGCTATATGGAACAGATCCAAGTTGATGACATGAGTGTAGACATACTGTGTACCGATTTGCGTGATTTTAGGGCAAAAATTGTAGGAGCAGTGTCCAAGAATGTGTTTTGCAAGAATCGGCCTCATGGTGGCGCTAGAAGAGGGCCATGTGAGAAGTGAGGGGTGGGGTCTCCGCGCCGCGGAAGCGGACGAATAGGTACCGGCCCCGGCTCTCCCGGTCAATCCTAGCCCGAGTTACGGCATTTTATATGCGCTGCAGTGGAGGGGGTCCTCCACTGGGGGCGCCACCACTTTTGCATCCGTTCTGGAGCACCAGGTGTCGGTGGTCCCCGGGAATTCCCCGTGTGCAGCCAAGCGGACCCGTACAGATCTATTTGGGTCCATTTGTTTACCAACTCTCCATCATTCACCTGGAACCCCCTCAAGGACCAATGGTGGTCCCCGGACCACTAGTTGAAAACCACTGATATAGAGGGCTAAAGGCAAGTGTGTGTGTGTGTGTGTGTGTGTGTGTGTGTGTGTTGTGTGTGTGTGTGTGTGTGTGTGTGTGTGTGTGTGTGTGTGTGTGTGTGTGTGTGTGTGTGTGTGTGTGTGTGTGTGTGTGTGTGTGTGTGTGTGTGTGTGTGTGTGTGCGCGCGCGCGCATGCCTAAGCACATTTATCTCTCCTTCGCTTTTCTGAGATTATAGCCTACACAAATAATCTCAATCCTTATAGGAACTCAGTCTCATCTCTCTCTCTCTCTCTCTCTCTCTCTCTCTCTCTCTCTCTCTCTCTCTCTCTCTCTCTCTCTCTCTCTCTCTCCGCCGTCTTCCATGAGCGATCGTGACCTTTTTTTTCTCTCGCTCTTTTTCACTTCCTTTTCTTAATGGTGATGAATTGCGTTCGCCCGGCCCCTCCCGTGCACCTTGTCATCAGTGAAAGTGTAACTGCTATAACTCCCTCCTCAGATAAGGCAGGTGGTCTGATCCAGGGGAAGTGTACAGTACAGTATGTGAAGAATGTGGATGTGGTTGTGGAGGAGGGAGCAGGCTGTGTCTGCCGTCGTAAAATGACCTCTTCCCTTTGTCTTCCTGCGTGGCGCTGGCTTGGCACCGGGCGGCACCTGGCGCCCTGCCATTGAAACAGGTGTATAAGTTAGTCCCCCCCAGGAATCTGCGGGGAAAAAGTCTTGATTCCGCGGAGAACAATCCTGATTCTGCGGAATTCTGCGGAGAACAATTCTTGATTCCGCGGACATTAAAAAATGTCTAAAATGACCAGTTATCAAGCTAAAAATTATATAGTTCTAATAATCAAGTAAAACCTTATAACTACAAATAATTGTAATTAGTGGTTAGAATAATCGAATATTTGAATTATCATTTTTGAGAATAAAAATCTAATATTGAATCTATTTTTTTAAATTGTTTAATTGTTATTGTTTTTAATAATTACGCTCTGTTGCAAAGACTATATTGTCATCCAAACCATGCCCATAGTAACCACATTTTAGAGGATAGCCTACCTACTACCTAGTATGGGCGTAATATTTATTTATTTATTTATTCTCTTCTGCATTAGCATTGTTATTGCCAGGACCATAGAGGTATAGAGAGGAACTATAGTTCAGGACACAGTTTCTGTCAGGAATGTGGGACCATCCAGCGTCAGTGCAACTAGCAGGAGGGAAGCTAAGCTATTCCCCCAAAGTCCTACTATGAGGTGGCCACTGGCCAGACCATGTACACATCGTTATCACTCTGCCGGCACTCGCTAGTGGTATTCCGCGGACGGCAGAAAAGTCCGCGAATGGCAGAGAAATCCGCAAATTCCGCGATAAATTCCGTGATCGCGGAGTCGCTGATTCCTGGGGGGACAAATTTCAGTCAATACAAGCAGTCAGATAAACTGAACATCATATTTTATTTCGAATTCTATTCATAACGTTGTTGTCGGGTGGAAACCTTGTATGTCGAAAACCGTTCATTTTGTATTTATCATTTTAAAAATGATTTAAAACTAGTGAAAATAGCGATGCGAGGCGTTGTGTGCTTGTAGATCGGCTATTTTCACTAGTTTTGTTGTGTGATAGTCTTGTATGATGAAGGATTGCTTTATTATTTATATATAATTATATTTAGGCTTTGATTATTGATTATCGATTATGTCAAGTTGCTGCATTGAATTGAATTGAATTGAATTGAATTGAATTGAACTGAACTGAACTGAACTGAATTGCGATGCATTGCTAAATGGATTATTTTTGACACCACTAGAAGTTATAGGCGTGGAAACAGATGATAAGAGCAAAGAGAGTTGCTCAGTGTTGCCAGACGTACGATAATTATCGTATTTGTACGATAATTTGACCCTCTGTACGATGTACGATCAATAATTCCAAAAATGCCCAAATGTAGGCCTACGATAATTTCGGCATATCATCAAAAAGAGCGTGAATTCACTATTTTCCCTGGCTGCTGATCTGGGATCTGGTTTGGCTTCTCAAAATAAGCCAGGAAATCAGTCAATCTGACCCTAGATCTGTACTTGGAGGCATTAAAAACACTGGTTGCATCTTTCCAGGCCAGTTTCAGGCTTTTATTTGTGTAAGCTCCAAGAAGTTGCCTGCCTCCACACAGCATATCTGATGCGTTTTTGTCACGCAGGAGTCTAAAACTAGGTCGTTTCTTACACTAAAGACGCATTTTTTGGTGAAATTAAGTTTTTACGCGAGTGATTTCTCTTTTTTTGGCCGTGTACGATAGTTTCATGTCAAATACGATAATTCTGAGCCTCCGGTACGATAATTCAACATTTCCCATCTGGTAACACTGGAGTTGCTGCAGGAGAGAAGCGGCGACAGGATGATGATGTGCTTGAATGCGGCCCTCCTGACCGCCAGCGTGAACGCTAGCATGGAAAGACAGCATCTTTAGTAGTGACAGCTGAATTGAACTTCCATCCTCAGTGTTAAATTAACTTTCCTGCGAAGCTAGTAGGGCATTAACGACTTGTGATTTTTGCAAGTCGACTCGACTCAGTAAAAATTTGAGTTGAAGTCGAGTTTATCGTTTGACGTCATCACATCACACACTATCCCCCAATTATTTTGGGGGGTCCCCGGACGATTAACTTAATGTGAAACAATGTTTTCTCACTCAACAGTAAACAAACCAACATAAAGTTTAAGTGTATAGAGGGTGTCTGCACATTTCTAAATTGACAATTTAAGGACTTTTTAATACCTCTAAAATGACAAATTAAACATTGTCCAAATTGTCAAATATATACAGGCAGAAATTGTGAAAATAGCTGATCTATACATGCTCACAACGCCAGGCATCGCGAGGCGTTGTGAGCATGTAGATCTGCTATTTTGGGAGTGGGAGTCGACTTGTGTAAAGAAGTCGACTGAGTCGACTTGTCGACTTTTTCGTTAATGCCCTAGAAGCTAGTAGGCCTATAAGTTATTCTGTTGGTCTGTCTACTAAGGGGTCTGTCCAAAATAATCGAGCACAAACCGAAGGCTGATCTCACTTATTCCCGTATACAAGAGCACAACGGTGGTCAGTCGGCACAGATCAGGAATTGTTGTTTTGCTTTGTCTTTCCGTACAATATGATTACAACATGAACAGTATCATAGGCCAAGATCTTATATCAAGTATCAGTTAAATCTGACGTGTTAATTCAGATTTGTACACTCAGAACTCTGCAGTGTACAGTACACATGTACAGTAGAAGAAACGGTTCCTTGCAATGGAAAGGTTTGCCCTTTGTGTTAAGGCAGAGGAGCACCAAGTTCCCGTTTGCTAGCCAAATGTAAGCAGCCAAGTGCATCTTGAGTGCACAGTTTACTTTAGACCATTTGCATGATTAAGAATAGCTGCAGAAAGTGGGATTCTGAAAGTTCTTTCCAACATCTGCAGGTCATGCGTGGGTGGGTGGTTATGCACAAGTACTGGTGTCTGCTCTGGTGTCTGTGTACGCGCGCGCGCACGCACGTGTGTGTGTATGTGTGTGTATACAGTTTGTGCAAGTTAGTGTTTTTGTGCCATTGTGTTTGTGTATGAGTAATGGTGAGCGAAGGAGTGAGCCTTTTATATTGGTGAAAGGGAGACGGAATGATAGACAAAAACACTCGGACAGACTTTTTTTCCCCTCTCCTGTCAAATTTAGCCTCCATAGCGCCCCCAGTGGGGGAAAAAGTACTCACATTTTATACTTAAGTAAAAGTATCAATACTGCAATGTACATACTCCGTTACAAGTAAAAGTACAGAATCCAAAATGTACTTGAGTAAAAGTATGAAAGTGTTGGCATCAAAACGTACTTAAAGTACCAAAAGTAAAAGTACAAAATGTTTGAAAATAGCAGATCTGCTACTTGTAGATCGGCTATTTTCAAATAGCCTAGGTATAAAATAGGGCTAAAGTAGTTTAATGTACGTGTTTTAATATAATCATTTATATCTGCAAAGTAACTAGTAACTAACGCTTTTAAATAATTGTAGTGGAGTAAAAGTACAATATTCGGATCCGAGAGTAGAAGTACAAATACCTCAACATTGTACTTAAGTACAGTACTTAAGTAAATGTAGCCTACTTAGTTACTTTACACCGCTGAGCGCCCCATGGTAAACTCTGTGCTACCCACAGTACGCCTTTAGCATGAGCTACACTTAGCATCACGCCCCGAACGATGACTTGAATGACTGCAAAACAACAAAGCACATGATATTCCGGATATTCCGCTGTGACGTCGCATCAGCGACAAATTACTCCTTACTATCAAACATTTATTTTACTGTAATGGCGAGCGCTAGTACTCCACTTCCCACGCGCTAGACATATTGAAACCCTCACCACCTTTCTCATCTATTCATACTCAGAATGTATTTTTAAATGAACCCTGGTTTCAAATGCTGCTCGTCGACTGTCATATGCAGACCGCAAGATTACTGAATGGTAGATACGAGGGCTATAATCGTTGTACGTTAATTAGTCAAGAAGAAGAAGAAGTGCTCGCCGGTGGAATGTATGTCATGACTGCCTGTGTTGTTCTGTGACAAAATTACTTTTTCTTAACCCATTTAGGCCCAGGATTATTGACCGCTTTAACAATTGAAAAATAGCAGATATACAAGCTCACAGCGCGGCACCGAGTGCCGCGCTGCGAGCTTGTAGATCTGCTATTTTTGAAAAATCGTGATTTTTCTTTGCAAGTCTTTGAATATATCTATTTAAAAGCAAACATTTGTAAATCAAATATTTGCTTCTGGGTGGTCCCTGGAACAACATATTTTGAGATGGGGGGTCCGTGGCCAAATACCTGTCATTTTGGGGGTCCTTGACATGAAATGGTTTGAGAACAGCATGAGTTAGAGGAAGGATTTAGAAGTCGGGTCAAAGATCGGGTCAAAGATATTCAAAGACTTGCACTCATTTTCACGATTTTTCAAAAATAACAGATCTACAAGCTCGCAGCGTGGCACTCGTTGCCGTGCTGTGAGCTTGTATATCTGCTATTTTTCTAAAGTTAAAGCATAAAATAATGGTTAAGTGGTTAAAATCTAATGCGACTCGGGCGCGTTCCAGGTATTTGAGAGTTAAATGACAATTCAATAACATACTGTACGTCAGGCGTCGTCAACGTTTTCAGGCCAAGGACCCCTTAGCTGAGAGAGTGATAAAGCAGGGACCCCCACTACATATTGTATAACATTTTGTTGGAGATTAAAAAAATCCCATAGATTTCTTGGACAGAGTAGACTTGTTTGACAGCACTATCATCAGTGTTACAGGTTGTTGGTCTAATGTGTATTTTTTCAAATTTTTCGAAATGTGTTGTTTCCCTTTACACCAAACCTCTTTGCCAAGAATAGCAGATCTACAAGCTCACAACGCCTCGCAGCGCGAGGCGTTGTGAGCTTGTAGATCGGCTATCCTTGTAGATTGGTTATTCTTGGCTAATGTTCAAGTGGTAGTGTAGGAAAAAAAAGACACACAAAGATTTGGAGGACCCCCTGTAGTAACTCTGAGGACCCCCTAGGGGTCCCGGACCCCCTGTATGTCATTAACGTCAATGATTCTCAACCAAGACGCTATTGTACGTGGGCCCCCAAATGATTGCTACGATTTTTACAATTATATATAATATATAAAAAGAAATATGGTATTTTATTCTTTAAAACCTGACAAATTAGTTTTCATTGTGATACCAATAAATAGGAACTTGAAATATACTATGTTAGTTTCATTGATCCAAGCCTGCTCTGAACACAATCGATTTAGATTTTCTTTTTCTTCTTTGAATATAGCCAATGTATATAGGGTTCTAGTTGCTAAACTGGTGTGGTGCTATGATAACTCATTTTGCTGTGGACCCCCTGGAACCCCCTCAACTCAAGAGAGAGATTTCCCCTCCCCCTTTTAAATACACTTTTAATATAACAAATAAACAAACAGATCTAAGAAATTCCATGAATTAAATAACAATAATTAATGAATTAAAGCCTCCCTCCCCAACATGACTTGCTTTCACTATAATGTCACCGTCACCGTGGATACAGAGTGCTATACTACAGTAAGGTGTACAGTCTAACTCCTGCAATATAGCTGTACTTTCCAGCAGTATGCCTTCAATCAACACCACACACACACACACACACACACACACACACACACACACACACACACACACACACACACACACACACACACACGCTCGCACACACGCACACACGCACACTTCCCCGTGCCTCTGATGAGACATGAGGTGAAGTCAACTGTGATGTTCACGTGTGAAGTATCACCTATACAGTACCTCAATTATTTGTGGGTAGGGGCCTGCGCGCGCGCGCGCGTGTGTGTGTGTGTGTGTGTGTGTGTGTGTGTTCCGCTCACGTCTGTCCATGCCTCAGAGTGAACCGTGTATGTTTGGTTTCTCTGCTCTCACGGAGCCCAGGCCATGAGGTCATTCAGACTCGCTGCTAGTAATAGCTGTCGCTGTCGTCTCCCTCCCCCCATCAAGTTCTTATTGCACACACATACTACACACTACACCGGGGGCACACAACCGCGTACACACGCACGCACACACACACACACACACACACACACACACACACACACACACACACACACACACACACACACACACACACTACAAGACCTTTATGAGTCATTGCATCGGTTTTGAGAACACTATTACAACACTATCATCCCCACTCGTCTTGAGATCTGACTGAGAGTCTCCACATTCGGGTGTTGAAGTCGTGGTCGATTGGTCGGTTTTGAAAACGACGCGGGTCAAAATGCTACAATGAACCGCTGCTCAAGGACGTGGACGACGGTGTGTGTGTGTGTGTGTGTGTAAATGGATGCATGACGGCGGGCCCGACCGGCGCGCCAGGACGATGATATCACCGTTTCCTTCTTCCCACCTTGCCCCCGTGCCTGGAGTGAGGCAACTGGAGTGGAAAAGGTGCTATGAATGAATCATGGCCTCCATAGCTGTTTGACACTGGAGTTAGTTTCCTACCACTATGGGATGATGCTGGCGTATAGTGCAGAGCCCCGCTGACTCGCTGAGATAGGTCAGCTATACGCAGTGTGGCACATGTATGCTGTGGGGGTGAGGAGAGGAGGACGGTATGTTCCAGAGACCGACGCGCTGAGAAAAAAGAAGGTAGACTTTGTGCTTTGCTGTATGTGTGTGTGTGTGTGTGTGTGTGTGTGTGTGTGTGTGTGTGTGGGTGTGTGTGGGTGTGTGGGTGTGTGTGGGTGTGTGTTTGTGTGTGAGGTGTTCATTCTCAAGGTCGCCTGTACCTTTGATTACAGCTTAGAGCAGTGTTTCTCAAACTTTCAAATTTCAAGGTTTCCCCTTAAAGGAGTAGTTCACCCCCAAAATGACTTTTTTTCTATTGATTAGTCATGCCATGGAGAGTAGAGTTCAATGATATTTTTAGGTTTTTGTCGCATTCCTAAGACAAAAATGTGATAACAATAAATTTACCCCCATTCATTCCGGATGGTGACCCGTTTCGAAACGGGTCACCATCCGGAATCAATGGGGGTAAATTTACTCAAATCAAATTTTTGTCTTAGGAATGTGACAAAAACCTAAAAATATTATTGAACTCTACTCTCCATGGCATGAGTAATCAATAGAAAAAAAGTCATTTTGGGGGTGAACTACTCCTTTAACTCTGACAGCATACAAATGGAACCCGTTAGGGTCCATTTGGTTCCATTTGTATACTGTTAGAGTTACAGACTTGTATGGGTCAATATGGACCCCCATGAAGGAACCCACAGAGTCCCTGAAATCAACTTTGAGAACCACTGGCTTAGAGGAAGCCTTCTTAACCAAAGTGTTAAAATATCGTCAGCTAGAGCAGACCATCTCACAGCTATAGACTACAGATGTAAACTTTAGTTTCTTTTATCTTTGTTAGCCTAGGGCTAAGTTGGTTGTGAGGGGCCTTCAAATGGCCGGCCTCTCCAAAAGGAGGACCAAGCGGTTAGAAAGGTACTGCTCGGTTTCAGCTATTACGGGAAACCGCTCAATTTGGAGGAGGCGTTGTTTCCTATACCCATGATTGTTGTCTGCTGTGTTGGACAAGTGTGCCAGCAGTATTGTATGTAACATTGTTCTGTCCTACATGCACTCTGTAACTGGCTGTTTCCCTGGTTATCTGACTGCACTGGCATTGTTTATGTCCTTTGTACAAGGCGTTCTCGAGGATTTTCCTGGCTGTCAGTGGAGAAATGGTACGGTTTACGGTTAAAAAGATTTATGGACTTTTGGATAACACTTAGGATAATATTCAGGTTGGGTTCAGGGTTAGATAGTTTTAGGGGTGGTGGTTAGAGATAATGCCTGATAGTTGTGCACGTAGTTTCTCCTTCCAGCGATATATAGGGTTAAAAATTGCGCCAAATTGTAAAAAAGGCATTCAGAAAATCATAGTAATACAAACGCAATAGTGTGCCATGTGCGTGTGTGTGTGTATGTGTGTGCGTGCGTGCCTGTGTGTGCGTGCCTGTGTGCGTGCGTGCGTGTGTGTGCATGTGCACGTGGGTGCCTCCTCACCCACGCGTCTCTTGTCATGCTGCCAGCAGCAGACTGTGGAATCCTATAGTAGTGGAACATCCATGATCTCAGAGGCTTTTTCGCTCAGCTCCCTTTTGTAGTCGCTGCGAGTCTCCTCACATTGTTTACAACCATGTTGTACACGCTGTGTGAAAAGCGTGGCGGTGCGTTTCATCACCTCCCAGAGGAGGATGCTGCCTGCCCGCCCGCCCGCCCGCCCGCCCGTTCGTGCGTGCGTTCGTTCGTGCGTTCTGCCTGTCTGTGTGCCAATGCCACGGCCGCGTTTCATTAATAGTCGCCCCCTTTGATGTCTTCTCTCGCTTTTAGTTGGCAAACCGCACAAGTGCAACTACTGTGGCCGGAGCTACAAGCAGCGCACGTCGCTGGAGGAGCACAAAGAGCGCTGCCATAGCTACCTGCAGAGCGTTGGCATGGATCCAGCAGCCAGCAACAACAACACCACAGGCCCGTACTCAGGTAGGATGCTCTGCTGCAGAGAAACGCAACGCAACCAACCGGTGGTCCTGTTTCTAACCCGTGAAATACATTAGGACAGTGGTTTTCAACCTGTGGGTCGGGACCCCCCAAAACTATCCCCGCAGATGATTAATAACGTGCGACATTGTTTTCTCTCTCAACAGTAAACAAATCAACATAAAGTTTAAGTGTATATTGATAGTATCTACACATTTCTAAAGTGACAATTTAAGGACTTTTTTATACCTCTAAAATGACAAATTGGCCAAATAGTCAATATTAGAGGCAGAAATTGTGAAATTAGGCGATCTACATGCTCACAACGCCTCGCAGCGCGAGGCGTTGTGAGCATGTAGATCTGCTATTTTCACAATAGAACCGTGTTTTACCAAATGTAATGCCTCAACTCTTAGTGCTCGTCAGGGTGGGGGGTCCCCAGTTGAAATATGATTATTTTGGGGGCCGCGGCCTGAAAAGGTTGAGAGCGACTGCATTAGAGCACATGTTGCAAGGGAGGAGTTGGACGCACTTTCACAGTGAGAAACGAGAGATAGATAGATAGCTAGCTAGATAGCTAGCTAGATAGATAGATAGATAGATAGATAGATACAGTAGATAGATATAGATGGATAGATAGATAGATAGACATATAATATCACAAAAACAATAAAAACTGTTAAAAGGATCCCTGGCTAATACGACAAATATGCCTTAATACATTATAATTGTCCTCTATAACTACAATGTAAAATTAAAAATACCTTAAATATTGTATTTCTTCTAGAAATAGCTAATCTTTCACTCAATAGGGGAAATGCCTGTCGCAAGTTGATGTCATAAATGTCATGTGTGATCTATCCCTATGGAATTTATGGCATGCATGTGCAAAAAACACATATGAAATATTGATTTGGTGCTCATATTAACCATAGGAAGTATTAAGTTTGTTATTATTATTTGCACATGCATTCTATAAATTCGATAGGGATAGATCACACATGACATTTATGACATCATCAACTTGCGACGGGCATTTCCCCTGTTGAGTGAAAGATTAGCTATTTCTAGAAGAAATAAAATATTTAAGGTGTTTTTAATTTTACATTGTAGTTATAGAGGACAATTATAATGTAGTAAGGCATATTTGTCGTATTAGCCAGGGATCCCTTTAAAGATTAAATGTATCGCAAGCAGGGAATGGTAGGGTTATTGTTCAGTGCCTGAGTGCCCCTGTGCTTGTACCCTGCCACCCCAGGTGAGGGTCCTAAAGAGCCAAGGACCCTGGCAGAGTCCAGTGCTATGGTGACCTTCGACCGGCCACCCGTCATTGAACGTCTGCAGAGCGTTGGCAAGAGGAAGAGTACCACCCCTCAGAAGTTTGTAGGTGAGTGAACAACATGGGCCAGGCTGTCAGCTATAGCAGGGGTTCCCCAAACTTTTTTTGTCTCAGTGCACCCCATAAATATTTTTTCTAAATCCGAGGCACCCCTACATTATAATTTTCACTCCCAGTAACTTATATTTATAGCATATCGTCGTTGTCGGGTGGAAACCTTGTATGTCCAAGACCGTTCGTTTTGTATTTATCATTTTAAAAATGATCTAATCTAGTGAAAACAGCAGATCTACAAGCACACACCGCCTCGTGTGCTTGTAGATCGGCTGTTTTCATGATGAAGCAGGGCAAAAGATGTACACATGAAACTTGGAGATGCAAGGTTTCTGCCCGACAGTGACGATATTTTAGTGATTATGTTGCGGGGAAAACGTTGAGATAATAGCCATTTTGGTTAGAACTTTGTACTTCATGTTTAAAATCATACTAAATAATATTTTTTTCAAGTGTCCAAATAAATTCCAAATATTATCAAATGATCTCGCGGCACCCCTGGACTTCTGTCACGGCACCCCAGGGTGCCCCGTCACCCACTTTGAAAACCCCTGAGCTATAGGCCGTTAATACACTAATCAATGTAATTAGATGGAGGAAAAATAAAATAACAGGAGGATCCGGGCACTCAAATTTCAAAGAGGGAACAACCTCTATTTAATAACGCCAACATGTTTCGACCTAAGCGATCTTCATCAGGGCTAAATGCATTCAATGCATTCATATAACCGTACCAGACCTGTTGTGAGCTGGTAGATCAGTTATTCTTGTTATTTTTTGCAGAAGCTTAATCAGACTAAATGATTTAGTCATTTATAAATCATTATATTTTATTGTCGTCATTAAAAATTCCAGGCAACATACAGTAAACCTGGCGTTCCTACAACATGCTGTCCAATAACCACATTAATAATAATAATAATTATAATTAAAAAATGTCTTTAAAAGTAGCAAATCGCAAATTTCTTATCACACATTTGTCGTACAACAAAGTATAAGATTGAAACAGCTTGGTTTGTAGAGGTTTGCTTTGTTGTGGTGAAAGTTTTTTTTTTTTTTTTTTTTTTTTACTTTAGTGTTGTATTGTAACTGTGAAAAAACTGACTCACGACGCACACCTATAATAAAAGGTCTTAATGAAAGGTGTGTAGGCAAACAAGAGCACATCAACGATAACAAATACAATAAAATAAGCACGGTACAGGAGCAAAGTTTATTCAAGAAGAAGCAGCGTTGAAGCATGAGGTCAGTCCGTTGCCCTCCCTAGGTTGGCAGAGGGTGTGTAGCACCCAGGATTACATTACACACAACAAATCTAAATAAGAAGAAGCAAAGTTTTGGTCACATGACATGCCTGAAGAAGAAGGTCACCTGTGACCGAAATGTTGCTTCTTATTAAATAGAATTTGTGCCTGTACCATGCAAGTTTGGCAAAGAGCAGGCTTATTTTTTGGCGTTGAATATTAAAGATAATTAATTGGCAGAGACATTAGTCACCAGCACAGTAATTAGTAAACAAACTAATTTTACGTAGGGTTGATTTTGATATACTGTATACATTATAATATATATGTATATCAGGGGTGCCCACACTTTTAAAATGACGAGCTCAACATGATCTACCCATCCAAAATGTTTTAGCTGAGGGCCTGAGGGAGGCTTTGGAATAGCAGCACTGACGTTATACATTTTAGACAAACACACTTACTGTAAAGGCTAACTAAATGGGAAATACTGGGGAAATCTCTTCATCCCATTCTGTATGGAAGTGGTAGGTTTTGGGGTTCTTTGTAATGCTACTGACTCTTGAACAAAGTAGGATTGCATTGGAGGTTTGCCTACTTTAGAAGCCATTTTCTTATATATATTTTTTTTAATTATATATTTTTAGAGGCATGTCATGTGGTCTACCACCCTTGGTGATCTACTGGTAGATCACGATCTACCTTTTGGGCACCCCTGCAGTATATAGTAAAATACATACCAGTAAGATGTCCTAAGGGTCAGATCTGGTCAGGTCAGATGTAGGAGGTATTGACCAGCTCCATATATGGAGATCTAAGTGATGATCCAGTTGTCTCCATGTATGGATATCCAGGGTTTGATGAGGTCAGTGTTGTGATCTTCATATATGGAGATCCAGGTGATGATAGTCAGCAGTCTTGATTGGCAAATTATTTCTGTCTTGCCCATATGCGCTTAATATTGATGACATCGGGACAGGGATCTCCGTATATGGGCATAAAAGGGACAAGGACAGAATTCATGTTGCGTCAACCACACTGGTTAGACTGACACAATATGTCCATATTAGGGCATTCCCAGATATGGACATAATATTGATGGGCATAAAAGGGATTCCATTGTATGGGCATTCCCAGATATGGGCTTAATATTGATGGGCATAAAAGGGATTCTATTAGTGTGGTTGGCCATCATCTGGGAATCAGATGTAGAGGTCAGCTCCATATATGGAGATCTTAGTGATGATCCAGTCGTCTCCGTGTATGGATATCCACGGTTTGATGAGGTCAGTGTCGTGATCTTCATATATGGATATGCAAATGAATTCTGTCTTGCCCATATGGAGCGTCCATATATGGGCATTGCCAAATATGGGCTTAACATTGATGATATCAGGGATCTCCATATTGCCAGAACAGGCTGTCTTGGTCATTGAGTCAACAATGTGATGTCATCATGTCAGCTATAGACATTGAGGCATTACTCACTGACTCACATCTTGTACCTCACACAGACAAGATGTGTTGGTTTTCATAGTTAACTACGACCTTTGGTCGCAATAAGCAATTTTGGCTCAATAAGAGCTTGCTTAATGGGTGGTTTAAAATAATACATTATTTATGAGCAAACACATTATTTAGGTAGAAGAATAAAAGTCTGCACACCGATTTATGCTCCCAATGTTAAAGCTTTGCTTGTGGTGTCGGTGTGCAGACTTTTATTCTTCACTGTTTTAGTCTAGCACCCAGCCAACTGTGGCTTTAGATGTGCGTGCCTTTTGGCTGCTTTGCGGTCACCCTGCAAACACATTATTTAAACATTACACCGTCGATGTGAATTTCACCTGCAGCCTGTGCACCCCTGAAACGTACACATCGAGCTTGGCTTGCTGTTGTCAGTAAGGATGTTACTTTGAGTAATTTTCCAGTGCAGAAAATGTTTCATTTTCCTTTTCTATTTTCAAAACAACACGAGTCCTTGAGACTTGAGTCCTTGGGGTGCTTTGTCTATTAGATCTATTAGATTTTTCTTTTTTTTTTCTTTTTTTAGAAAAAGAAAAAAGGAGAATACAGAGCAAGCAACGAGAGCGGATGACGAGGAAATGTTTTTCAGTCTGTGGTTTGGTACACCTGTAGCTCCATTGCTCTTATCGAAAGAAAACAGCTCACCGCATCCCTGTTCAGCAGGGGTTAAACACCAGACCGTGCATACGGATAGATGGGGCTTTCCAACGTATTAGACACACGGCAGAACACATTATAATGTGAAAAACAAGTGTCAGAAATGTTTAAACAGCAGTAACCTGCGTTTTGCATCGCGCCAGACAGTGGAGTTATTTGTGAAGATATCTACTGTAGGCCTACTGTATGTTCATACACGCTACAGTATAGACCTTTTTTACAGAGCGTGCGCACACACACACACACACACACACACACACACACACACACACACACACACACACACACACACACACAGACACACAGATTTTATATGCTAATCAGATGTGGTCTTAGGTGATATTCTACTCAGGTAACGAACAAGGGCAGCCATATCTTATCAGATTGTGCCTCCCTGTCTCTAAGTGAATATCGTATTCTCTCAAGATGAAGTGTACTAGTCATTTCATTAAGCCAGTGTTTAAATGCAGGTGCTTCCTCTTTTTTTCCAGTGGGTTAAGATCAGCTTCTTTGCTGTAATCAGACCATATGAAAGGAGATGTCGTTGTGACGTTGTCAAGTTGGAGATGGCCGGGGTCCGATGTACCTAAGATAATTAATATTGGGTCAGGCTCAATTTGGGTGTCCAAAATATCAGAGAGCGTCTCAAAGATCTTAATATTGGGTCGGGCTCAATTTGAGTGTCCAAAATATCAGAAAGCGTCTCAAAGATCTTAATCCAGTATCTGTATTTGAGGACATAGGGCAAAGCTGTGTAATACGTTTGCTTCCGGTGCATTGCATTTGTCACAGCGTGGAGAGATATCTGGGAATATCTTGTGCAATTTGGATTTGGAATAATGGAGCCTATGTATAGTTCGAAATTGAATAAGGCAGTGTCTAGAATTAATCGAGCAAGAGGTGACTTCTTCTAAGCCATTATCCCAGCGTCTCCAATAAGGTGATATGAAATTTGATCGGATTTCAAAGAATGTCTTATTTATACTGTCTTTGTGTTACGACGGTGTCGCTTGCTGAAAATAGCAGATCTACAAGCTCACAGCGTGCTGCGATGTGAACTTGTGTATCTGCTCATTTCGCTGATATCTCCAGTACACAAATCCAATATGATCATCACTTGCAAATAACCCGGACGGTCGGTCCTAAAGGAAGAAACAAATTGGGTTTGCCTGCGGTCTGAACAAAGCCGTGTAGGGCTGTCACGATATGACAATTTACATGACAATTAATTGTCACTCAAATAATTGCGATTAACGATTAAATTGTGTTTTTGTCGTTGATAATTGCATTTCTGTTTGGCTTTTAGGCTTTTAAGTTGCACATGGCAGATATGACACATACCCTAAATACACAAAGAAATTACTGACATATTTGACAACTTACTACTTAAAAAAATAACATTGATAGTAGAAATAGCCGATCTACAAGCTCACAATGCGACGCGTTGTGAGCTTGTAGATCTGCTATATCCACTATTTTTGACTTTCTTTCCTATTTTTTAACATGGAAACGATTATGACGATTACGAAAAATCAGCCCTACTAAGAAGCGCTCCTCTGTCCCGTGCAGGTGAGAAGATGGTGCGCTACACCTACCCCGAGCTGAGCTACGAGATGGGGCTGAAGTACGAGAAGGAGGCGGAGCTGATGCAGGCCCACATGATGGACCAGGCCATCAACAACGCCATCACCTACCTGGGCTCGGAGAACCTGCGGCCCCTGGTGCCGCACCACCCGGGCCACCCTCTGTCCATGGCCGAGGTGGTGCCCATGGTCAACCCGCTGTTCCACCACGTCCTGCCCCTGGGCCACCGCATGGAGCGTCCCGGGAACCACCACCACCACAACAACAACAGCAGCGCCCCGGCGGCGCTGCCGCCGCCTCCCCCCGGGGGGCCGCAGCCCTCCCTGCCCCCGCTGCTCCCCGACTTCCCCGGCCACCGGCCGCCCACCTCCAACGGGCCCGACGCGCTCG
Source organism: Nannobrachium achirus (assembly GCF_963921795.1). Lineage (NCBI taxonomy): Eukaryota > Metazoa > Chordata > Actinopteri > Myctophiformes > Myctophidae > Nannobrachium > Nannobrachium achirus. Next base: position 43,225,493 of record NC_137829.1, on the reverse strand, counting down.
CCAAGCACGGGAAGCAGCAGCACCAGCAGCAGCCCCACGCCGTCCGAGGCGACTCCCCCAACAACAGCGGGCCGGACTCGGCCGACTCGGCCCGCAGCAGCCCGCAGGAGAGGCACCACCACGGCGGCTACCACCAAGGCAACCACCTGCCCCCGGGCCACCCGGGTCGGTCGCGAGTCGGTCCGGCCGCGGCCTACTCGGGCGACCGGTCGGCCGAAGGCGCACCCGGCGGCAGGGCAGGGGGGTTGGCGCCGGAGATGGTCCGGACGGCCAGGGAGAGGCCCCCGGACAGGGACGGGCTGCGCGTGTTCGGGCGCGAGGGCGGCGAGCTGCGGGCGTTCCAGTGCGAGCACTGCCGCGTGATCTTCCTGGACCACGTCATGTACACCATCCACATGGGCTGCCACGGGTACAGGGACCCCCTGGAGTGCAACATCTGCGGCCACCGCAGCAAGGACCGCTACGAGTTCTCCTCGCACATAGTCCGCGGCGAGCACACCTTCCACTGAGGGAGGACGTGCAGGGTGGTGAGAACGGAGGGAGGAGAAGACCCCCAGACAATCAGGAGGACAAGGATGAATGGTGGGAACACCAGAGGACATGTGTAGCACAATCACTGACTCTATTTTAAGCTACTTTATTATGATTCCGAACAAATTATATGAAGGTATGGGCCAAAGACACACTTTTCTACATCTTTAAATAGGACATTTTGAAGGAGGAAGATAAATATACGTCACAAGTTTGTCTGTAATTTCTCTTCTTACAACTGAGCAGCTATCAAGACTATGCTGAGTACTAGTCGTGTATTATAGTCTTATTTGAAACCTCTCTTTCTTCATCACTGCACTTGTCCCTCGGCTATGCTTCTGAAGGGCTGCTAGGTTAACATAGAGTTTTGCACTTGAATGTAAAGCCATGAAATGAACAAATCCAAATAGTATCTGTTCCTGTATGTGGGAGTGAATCGATTTGGTCACATTTAATGCCAATGTCATAAACACAAGTGAAAACGGTCACGCATAGCTGCCGATTCCTCCTTAGAAGCCGCCCTATTGCACTGAACCAAATTTAATTTAACTTTAGACCAGATAATACTTTAAAGAAGAACTTTGACGTCTCTAGAAAGTGAAAACGCATTGCAGTGACCCTCGATCAGTTGAATAGTTGTTTTGCTGTGGATTGAATTGACTTGCTTTGGATTTTTCTGTTTTATTCTTTATTATTTTGTTTACCTTGCTGAAACCGAGTAACGGCTTTGAAGGAACCCGAGCCGGTTGTAGAGGCACAGTGTACCCGTCTCTCTGTCACAGCCCGATACTCACACCATTATTATTTTGTGTAGTGAAAGGTGAGGACCCAGGGTACAACTGGTCAAAAATGTACACTGCACGAACAACGGTGAATGTCTTGACATCTACGTATGTACATTTGACCATATATGACTACAACAGTGGTTCCCAAACTGTGTGTCGAGGCACACTGGAATGTCCCTTGAGACAAGACTTGGTGAGCCTTGGGATTTTATGACAAGCACACATAATTATTGCAATATATACTTTAATAATATAACCATACAAAAATAAGTATAGATTGAATTACTGTATCAGTACATTCTTTGTGCGTACTTGTTTCCCAATACAGAGGCAAATTCTATACCCTACAAATGTATTTTAACCGCTTTCAACCTGGTGTCCCTAAAATTATTATTCTTATTTTCACAAATGTTATAAAATGGCAACAATAGCTTATCCACAGGTTCACGACATGTTGCGACACAGTGTGAGCTTCGCAGGTGAAGCAACGTTCGCTATGAACACAGGCGTGCCTTGAGATTTTGACGTCGCCCGTTGGTGTGGCTTGGGCACTAGAAAATGTTTTAAAATCACTGGACCTCGGTCGGTGTACAGCGCACGGTGCTCGGTTCAGGCTGTTCACTCTGCACACTCCCCCAACCCTTTCCCCGCCACACATGCACACCTACACTAATGTCTACCACATTAAAGTATGACCTTTTAGAGGGGACAGGTTGGAGTGAGAGCAAGAAAGAGACACAGAGAGAGAGAGCGAAGAGTGATGGCTCAACTGCTATACTGTACCAGTTCAACCTCTCAAAAGCCTCTCTGCAGCACTGTTATTGCCATGGACTCTCTAGAGAGTAGTTGGTCTGTCGAGTAAAATGTCACGCTTTTTTTTTTTAAGCATAAATTATGTCTCAATACATTCCGCGAAGAACAAGTTTCCGGCCACACTAACAACCTTCACCCATGTCATTCTCCGATTTGCATCATCCATGTATGTTTTTTTTATTCTTTATTTTTTTAACATGAATACACATATCTCGTTGACTATTATTCTCTCTGATATGCACTGACAATAATATAGATTTGCAGCAGCGATCTAAAGCATCGAGTGGGATCAGATCTGGTGTTTGAGACGGAAGCTTCATGCTATATGTTTTGGTACCCAATCCTATAATTTTACTCTCGCATGCAATCAATTGAAGAAGATTTAATTATGCTATGTAGCTTATACTGTATCTTGATTGGATGGGAGATTTTATTCTGGTTGGTATTGACTGCAAAAAATGTTTGATGCGGTTGACATTTTTTGTACCATTGTGAAGCCTCTATGATCTAAATGGCAGCTTGTTTTTTTTTTCTTTTTCGTTTACACGTTGCTTCTCTTTTGTGAGACTGCCGTCAAGCCTGTGTGAAAGCTTTACGGACACTGGAGTTTGTAATTGCCTTGCAGCTGTAATACAGAAGCTACAGTATACATTCCTCTGATGCATTACTCTTGTAAATATTATATCAATGACTTTTTTGTTTAATTGGATAATTCTGTGACCAAATGTGTCTTTTTAACCCATTCAGAACGGGTACACATTATTGTGTATCATTATTTTATGCTTTAACTATTGAAAAATAGCAGATCTACAAGCTCACAGCGCGGCACCGAGTGCCGCGCTGCAAGCTTGTAGGTCTGCTATTTTTTGAAAAATTGTGAAAATTAGAATTTTGACCCGATTCTATAAGTGTCTTTTGAACTTTGTAAGGTTTTTTGAAAAACCTATGTTTCTATGTCAGCAATCTGGCCAGCCATCGTCAAAGAAAAGGTCCTTTTCACTTAACTGGAGCTCAGTTAGTCTGTTCTTGAGAGACTACTATGTCATTGGTTCTCAAACCTTTTCATGTGAAGGACCCCCAAACTGATATTTATTTGGCCACGGACCCCCATCTCAAAATATCTAGTTCCAGGGACCCCCCGGAAGCAACGTTTTTGCACACAAAAGATTTGCACATATTTTCACGACTTTTTCAAAAATAGCAGATCTACAAGCTCGCAGCGCGGCACTCGGTGCCGCGCTGTGAGCTTGTATAACTGCTATTTTTCAATAGTTAAAGTATTTAATAATTCTAGGCCTACATTTTATAATCCCCACCTGAAGTTAATGCTAACCAGATTTTTCTTATTTTCCCCACGCTTTTTTTTTTCCTTTTTCTTTTTTTAATGATATAATGTTGAATGGATTATTGGTCACCGATTTGAGCTAACCCTGATCTGGGATCAAATGCATTCTCAGTATGAACAGAACGTTTTTTCTGTCCATGCATTTTCATTTGTGGTTTACATTCTTATTTTGTTGCTGTTGCGGGCAGAAACCTTGTATCTCCATTTTCCAATTATTATATACAGTATATATATATATATATATATATATATATATATATATATATCCCTAAATGAATTCTCTACTTCATTGTCAGGAAATTACAGTCCACATTACGAGTTCATAACGTGTCACATTGCGATTATAGATCTGCTATTTTGGGAACATGTTGAAACAAAGCGGTTCATTCTGTCTTTGGGTATTATAGATAATTAGCCAGGGAAAAGCATTAATTAACAAAAGCTTGTAACTAAACAATAACCATAAGTACCTGTTTTGGACATACAAGGTTTCCAACAAACAGCAAGGATTTTGTAAGGAGAAGTCTGTCGCTTGTTCACAATGTAGTTTTACAACATAGGCAGCCTAATGTCTTATTTGATTTATAGTTGCATGCGGGTGGCACGCACCACAAATAGCAGATCTGTAAGCTGCATAATGCGTTGCAGAGCTGGTATTTTGGGCTGTTTAGGAATTCAGACAAGCGATTAAGGAGTCCTCAGTCCTCATCATATGATATGGATATGATACTTGAAAGGGGGAAAAATATCTTTACAGTTGCTCCAGGACAGGTCCATGGGGAAGAGGGCATTTTTTTTAAATACATTTTGAAAAAGGAAGTGTGTTTGGATGACAGTTTCTCTGCTTTACATGTAAATATCAATAGTTTTTGTGAAAATTGTGTTTTAATGTGTTTTTTTTTTTTTTTTTTTTTTAAGTGCTAACCAACAAAGATGTAAAAGAGTGGGTACAGGTCTATTGTATTTTTTATATAAATAATATATGATGATGTATCTTTTGGCACTGAAATATTGAAATTCATGGGAGTGGTCTCAGGTATGTATTTTTATGTCCTAAGATAATGAGATTTATTTATGAAGCGAACGGCAGTGTAACAGAATCTCAGCGGTGATTTGAAATTGCTTTTAAGGCAGTGGTTCTCAACCTGTGGGTTTGGGACCTCCAGGGGGGTCCCCAAATTATTTTGGGGGGGGTCCCCAGATGATTTAACTTAATGTGCAACATTGTTTTCTCACTCAACAGTAGACAAACCAACATAAAGTTTAAGTGTATAGAGGGTATCTACACATTTCTAAATGACCATTTAAGGACTTTTTAATACCTCTACCGATCTACATGCTCACAACGCCTTGCGTTGCGAGGCGTTGTGAACATGTAAGATCTGCTATTTTCACAATAGAACCGTGTAATACAAAATGTAATGCCTCAACTCTTAGTTAAACTATGATTATTTTGGGGGTCGCGGCCTGAAAAGGTTGAGAACCACTGTTTTAAGGGACCAACGTTGAATGTGGCAATATGAGTCAGGCCTGTTTCCCCTGACATTCAGAATGAAGACGGCTACTCTGCTGTGAGAAGAATGCAATGTACATTTTTTAAAGGCATGGGCTTTGTCTCTATTAAAGCATTGAATCTACTGCTTTGGCTGTCGAGTGCAAACTCTTACAAACGTACAAGAAGCCAGCTGGTTCTGACTAGGGATGGGGCGATGATAGTTATTATCGTTTATCGTGATAAAAAAACACTCACAATAATCGTATCGTGGAGATTTAATTGATTGTGAAATTATCTTCTGTCATGCTCTGGGATCAAAACCCCCTAGAATTGGTAAAACGGACAGACCTGGAAATAAGTAACTTACTTGGTACAGGCTTTTTTCACTCTCTACCAAATCTCTTTGCCAATCTGCAAGCCGATCTGCAAATAGATCTGCTATTTTTTGGCAAATCTTCCACCCCAGGATAATGGATGTCAGGGATATTTTGATTATCGTGATATCATAAATCTGTTTTTTTTTTTTGGTCACAATAATCGTGGCATGACATTATCATAGCGTCCCCTCCATAGTGCTGACTTGAGTTAAGAATAATACGTTTGCGGGATGAAAATACAATGTACTTACGTAGTTGTGAAAATACAACTACGTAAGTATTGTTGCTACATTGTGGTGCTCAAACCTTTTCATGTCAGGGACATGAAACCTATATTTTGAAGGAAATCTTTCAAAATAAAGGGTGTGCATCTTGTAGAAATGACTGACAGACAATCTGAACAAAGATTTAGCTATCAAAGTCATGTGACCTAAGACCTATTGAAGTTCTTAGGTTGCAGTAAAATTCATGAAAAATATATTTTGAAATAAATCTTCAAAATAAAGGGTGTGCATCGTGTAGAAAACCCCAAAATGATGTCTTCAACAGGGGGTCCCGCTGTTAAAGACCCTTGACAGCATATATTGTAAATGTCAGGCAGAAACCTTGTATCTCCAAGTTTCACATTTTGTGTTTTTTTTATTAGAGCCCTACTTCATCATCATACAAAAGTGTTGCACAAAAGTATAGTGAAAATAACAGATCTACAAGTTGTGTGCTTGCAGATTTGCTATTTTCACTATTTTAAATCGTTTTTAAAATAACACAAAAAAGTAATTAAGGTTTTGTCTCCTCATGACAACGACGATATATATATTTTTAAGCAACTCATATTGCGGTCTAGCTATTGACTAGTATGTCAGTATAGAGGCTATGCGCATGCATAAAGTGAATGGCAAATCGAGTAGCAAAGTGAGTTTAACAGTGTTTAACATTGTTTAATGATTCAGACTTTTCTGTTTGGATGTATGGGCTGTCAAGGCCAGAAAGTAGTTTTTGCCACTCTTTAGGCGTTCCCACATAACTTCCTGGTATGACGATGATGTCACGTGCATACCCTCTATTGCGCCATACCTTCAACATACAGTAACAGGTGGGCACTGCGACTTGCTTCTAAATGTCAAGAACAGCCCTTCTCAAATCCTTTTCTTTCATCCGTACAAGCAACATATAGACATGCGCACACACGCACGCATGCACGCGACACACACACACACACACATGCCCAAAATCAAAGCCGGGTTGAGGGCGGTAGAAAACCTGAGCCTCAACAACAACCCTAAACGGTATCTTTTCATCTCCAGACATGAGTCCCTTTGTTTACCTGCCCGTCAGTTTATTGTTTGTTCCCTTCTCTCTGTCTAGAATAGATCATATCTCCCTTTGACTCACAGCCTCAGCATAGGAACAACCTGCCCTCTCTGCAAACGCCTCTCTTCTCTTCTTGATCCACACTTAACGACTTCTTAAGCCCTACGGTTACGGAACCTCCATTCTCTGATATTTCATACTTCATCATATGGCTGGTTTCGTGCAGGAAAAATAGCTCATGAGCTGATATTTTTGAGTTATTGAACTGATAAGTTTTTGACATGCCCAGAATTGGGATGCCAGGGTTAAATATGGGATATTTTGAATCCACGTATCAGGCTTGTGCACATAAAAAACACTATTTCTTTTGTATATTTTCCATCAGCTTTGCAATGCAAATTTGGTCAAACTATTCCATATTCTCCAACAAATTATGTAAAATAATGCCAGTTTGATCCCGGGCTCCCTCAGAGTTAATGTCAAAGTGTCCTTGAGTAAAAATCTGAACCCCTAATTGCTCCTGATGAGCAGGTTGGTGCCTTGCATGGTTTCCTCAGCCATCATTGTATGAACTGTCTGTGAATGTGTGTGTGAATGGGTGAATGTAATGCACAATCATTGTAAAACTATATAGCTTACCATTTACATAGGTATAAGAAATGCATTGACATCATCAATGAAGAAAAATACAAAAAGATTTTATCAATACAGATATGAACATCATTCTGGAATACCTTTCACCCTTTTGTCCTCACACTTCTCCCAACATGCCTTGTTCAAAAGCATCTTCATTTCATAGCTTGTGTCTGAATTGAAGGCCTGGTCTTCCTTAAGGTCTTCCTTAATTGCAATCCAGAAATGAATACTTTCAAAAACCCACGGCGGAGGCCAGTCTAGACCGACCAAGTGAATTTAATGGACTCTGATCATTACCAAACTATTGTGTTTTTTTAAACCAAATCATTTCAGAGTTCTCAAAAGAGAATTATCAGAGTTTATCCCCCAAGTAACTGTAATTTCCAAGTTGCTTTTCATATTTTTGCTTCTTCTTTTCTTCCTTTTTTTCAAACAGAAAGGAAATGTTCACTTGACTTACTGTAAGGTACATCTAACTACGAAATGAATTAATACTGACATTAAATTCAAGTCTTAGGTAGGTACAGTAGGTACTTTATTGATCCCGAGGGGAAATTAAGGCGCAACCCAATGAATAAATATAGCCAGTACACAACCATCATGCAGACGTTATCGCAGCTGTCACGTGACGCGTGCCGTGCAGCCAGAGACTCGATGTGCGGTTCTCCTGGGAGAGAAGACCACGTCACCCCTACACTGCTGGCTGCAAGACTTCCTCTTCCTCTGTCTTCTCCACTGCAAAAAAACTAACAAAGAATCACAAGCTAAACAAGTGATTATCACTTGCATTCAGACTTTTGAGGATTCATTCAAAATATTCCTTGACTGCATTGGCAGATATTGCTGGTATTCTTTTTTTTACCTGTTTCACAACATAACTTTTTTTCAAGACAGTGAAACACGTGTAAATGATCTTACAGCAATTATTACTATTATTTAAGATTATTTCATATTTCTTGAATGAGTCATAGTCTGTAATGAACCAACTGAAGAGTCTTAAAACCAGATGCATTGAGATACTTTTACTACATTTTCTCAACTTAAAAGAAAGTCGGAATGCACAAAATAATAATAATTGTATTTTTGTATTTCATAAAACAATTATAGCAGGATATATAGATCTTCTATAAATCATGTGATGATACGATCTGAGTGGATTTCTCTGTGCTTGGAAACTGCAGCCTCACTAACGCACACTTTACAGCAGCTCTGTGGTCAGATCAACCCCTTGTGTCTTTCACAGCGCAGGTTTAAGGAAGGCAATATGCAACTTCCTGTGGTTAGAATTGTACAGCAAACAGTTGATGTAGGATGATTTACATTTATTCATCATTAATTATGGATCATGCCTATAAACTACTTAGTCAATTAGAAATATTTCAACGTCCTGTATGCCAGCCAAATGGCACCGTCAGAGATCATAAGCATTTTCCTTTTAAGGAAGGAGCTTCATAAGGAAGGAATCGGCGCAGGGACAAGGCAGTACATGATAGGATTAAACTTCATAAGGCACTATTCACAGAGTACATGGGGAATTCAGGACCCACAGTGTAACTTAAATAATAACTGATAATTGTATCATCTTGTGTTAATTATAAGCACATTTTTATTTAGTTTTAGTCATAATTTAGTCATCTGAAATGTTTTAGTTTTAACAGTTTTAATAGTTTTAAATCGTAAGATTTTAATCAACCACGTATAAAAGTTGATTTTGTTTACAACAATGTATTTTGGCGAGCCTTGATGGTGTCGCAATGCCTGATTTTACACTTGGTTTCATGCTGATCTACAAGCTCACAACTCCTCAAAGCACAACACATTGTCAGCTAGATTTTAAGATGGTAACACCGAGCGCATGCAACCAAACACAAAATGACTCTCTTCTCCACTATCTCCTCCCTTAACATTTTAATCTAGTTTTTATTTGTAGACAAAATTGACAATATATTTAGTCTTAGTTATAGTCAACATAGCTTAGTTTTTATTTAGTTTTCATCAGTGAAAAAAAGGTAGGTGACAAAACGTTTTAGTCAAGCTACAATGTGATGAAAGATTGGACAAGATAATGGTATTTACAGGCAGCCACACTTGCTCCAGTAATTATCCGACTAGTTTTGGTTGCCATTCCATGTAGAACCGGATGCTTAACAAATGCGTCTGTCTTTGGTCTAAACTTAGGACAAGCGGCCAAGCCAGTTCTCTGGGTTTCAGGTGCCAGTTCAGGGAGCAGCTCCAGATCCTTTGAGCCCAGTGTGGATCCGTGGCTGTGGCGGTTGTGCAATCAGTGACTCCCATTCCAGTTTTTCCTGCCAGGTGATGGAGGATGTTTGCACTGGTCTTTTAAATCATCATCGCTTTTCTTTCTCACAGCACACACGCACGCATGCACACACACATGCACACGCGCGCACACACACACCGCAGCAGTGGCTCAGGAGGTAGAGTGGCCCATTGGCAACCAGAAGGTTCCCAGTTCGATCCCGGACTCCCCCAGAGATAGTTTCAAAGTGTCCTTGAGCAAGACTCTGAACTCCTAACTGCTCCCGATGAGCAGGTTGGTGCCTTGCATGGTTTCCTCTGCCATCTGTGTATGAAATTCGCTATGAGTGTGTGTGTGAATGAGTGAATGCAATGCACAATCTCTGTAAAGTGCCTTGGATAAAGGCGTTACATGTATATAAAATGCACCATTTACACACCTTTTTCTTCATATACTGTACATGCACATCTTTCTGTACTGTGCAACATTTAGAAAGTGCAGCGCCATGTGACTGTGGTGTTGCTTTGTCACCTATGGAAAAAAGAAAAAGAGTGCCGGCGAGGAAGACTTGGTGTCATTGTGCAAAGGCTTCTGGGTATCTGTGGGGCTGGTTTGTGGTCTGGGCGCTCAAAGAGCTTCGTGTGGGGAGGAAGCAGGAACTGTGGGGGAACTTCCACCTTCCTTCCTCTGCTTACCCGCGTTATGTAGCTGTGTCTTTGGGGGAGGAGGGGGGGGGGGGTGTTTGGGGGGTTGATATAGGCCTACAGTAGGTAAAGCAAAGAAAGAAAGAAGTACCTCACTTTTTAACCACATGAACCCCTAGCGTCCCTATTCTAGGGCAGAAAAATTCAGCAAAGATAGACAAGCTACAAGCTCACAACGCATTGCGAAGTTATCTATTTTCGGTGAAGATTATTTTGATGTAGATATAAGAAATAAGAATGAATAGATGGCTAGTACAGTATACTGGGTTTAAGTAGTTAAAGAGAGAGAATGGGGGGGGGGGGGGGGGGGGTGCAGAAATGGCGGCAGCAATTTTGGACAGTGAGAGAAAGTGATAACCTTAGGAAGAGAGAAACGTGAGAGAACGAGAGACGGACAGACAGACAGACAGACAGACAGACAGACAGACAGACTTTGTAGAGCAGCGCACATACAGTATGCTGTTCAGATTACTGTAACTGTAACATCATATTAGGAAGCAAGATAGTGATTGGTTAACATTAGGGTGGAGCAGTGGCATGGGGGGGGGGGGGGGGGGGGGGGGGGGGTATACAGGCCCTGATGGCTTAATTGACATAAATGGATACAGAGCTGCCATGACATGAACTGAAATCAGGAAATTATGTGTGAATGCATTTAACCTTCTTAGGTTGAGAAGTGAAAAAGAAAGAAAGATCACAGGATTCACAGGCAGGCAGGCACACACACATCACGCACAACCACAGAGTCTCTATCTACAGCATCTTTTCGGGTACACGGTCACTTACAAACTTTACCAAGGGTAAAATCTTCACCATGAAAAAATCTTTTAACGAGTCAAAGAAGTCTTATCAAGAGGTGTATTTGACAACTTGACACCAAAGAATAGACTGCACTGCTATTCCGCCTGTAAAACTGGACTGCAATTTGAAATGAATGCAAAACAATCAGTCCTACGGAAAGATAGCATGAGATTACACTTCACATCTTTGGGTGCTGACTATTGCAGCAACACAAACTAATTCACAAAGCTATCTTCTCTGGTCATCCAATCTTCTTTTTTTTAATATATATGTGTGTGTCTGAATGAGAGAGAGGACAGTGGAACAGTAATGATGCAATGCAAGGACAATAGATGGTAGGATTTTAAATATCTAGGGTCAACTACCTAAAGTAATGTGTAGTGTGGAAGAGAGGTGAAGAAGAGAGCGCAGTCTGGAAACGGATGGAGGAAAGTGTCAGGACTGATAGAAATGTACCAGCGAGTATAGAGAGTGAGAGGGAAGATGTATAAGATGGTAGTGACTAGGGCATACATGGGCAACTGGCGGCCCGGGGCCTTCACTTAATGCGGCCCACAGGTTAATACTGGAATACCAAACATGACCTGCTTTAATTCAGTCAGTCTATGTTAGTAGATTAATGACTAGTATATAGTACAGTATTAAAATATAATTTATTTTATGTAAAATGTTTTTGTATTTAAGTTCATAAAGTTAACATGAGTATATAATTAAATGCGTTTGAAATTAAATCAAAATGTTACATTTCAGGATTCCAATAAAAATATAATATATAAAAAAAATCAGGATTCCAATTCAAAAGATGCAAAAATAGCAGATCTACAAGCTCAAAACGCATCGCGCTGCGATGCGTTTTGAGCTTGTAGATCAGCTATTTTTGCATCTTTTGTATGAGATACTAGAATGACAAAGTAGGACGTAGCAATATGCAATGTGGCCCTCTGGAGTGAAGGTGGAAATATAGTGGCCCTCACCATCATCAAAGTTGCCCACCCCTGGACTAGGGAGACCAGCCATGCTGAACGGCTTGGAAACGGCGGCACTGACGAAAATGACATGAGGCAGAGCTGGAGGTGGCATAAATTAGGATGCTACGATTCTCGTTGTCATGGAGAGACAATGGAGAGAGAAATGGCCACATTAGAGGATCAGCCCAGGTTAGAAGGTTTGGGCATAAAACAAGAGAGGCCCAGGTTGAGATGGTTTGGACGTGTGGGGAGGGGAGGGGGGCCTACATTGGGAGAAGAGGAAGGCCAAAGAGGAGGTTTTGGATTTGGTGAGAGAGGACATGCAGATGGCTGGCGTGACCGAGGAAGATGCAGAGAAAAGAAGTGGATGGAAACAGACGATCCGCTGTGAAGACCCCGATGGGAATTAGCCGAAAGATCCCATCGCTTTTGGCAACGACTTGCGTTGTTTGTGTGTGGTCCTCTCACTTGTTGATCACAAGCATACAAAATAAATCATTAGGTCTATTGTGATTGCTTAACAATTTGCTGCCATTTTAAACATAGCTGTACTAAGCAGCTGCCAAATTGTCCTTACCTTTTAACGTGGGCAAGCGCACGCATCGTGCACAATCTGTGCGCGACTCATCTAGTAGACGTGTAGACTCTGTGACAGCTTTCAAATAAAAAAAAACACATTGAAATAGACATATCCGTTGCCACGCTGTATCCCTGCTTATCCGCCAGTGTTTACATGAAAAAACATTGGAAAAAGCGAGCTGTGCGTTATGGTAACACGTGGACACGTTCGCGCACATAGCAGACGATATGTGCGCAGATCATATGCCAGGCGGGTAGAGGAATCAAACAGCTACAAAATAAAAATAAAACACGTGAAAAAATACCATTCTATGGCCATGCAGTCAGCTCACTTGTTTACAATGAAAAGCTATGCGAACGGAGCTGCGATTGGACCTCAGACCGGATATGGAAACCTAGATCCGGTCCAAACGGGAAATACGACCGGATACAGTTAGGGGGCGGGCCTAAAGTCTCCAAAGCGGCTATATACAGCGATCATACTTTTAATCGTTTCATAATGATTAAAGCTAATTAAATCTTCGGGCTCCTCGGGCATCGCAGAGTGGTACAGCGGGAAATCTCCGGTTCGACGGGGATCGCAGAGTATGAGTTAAGAGAAAGGACAGGTTCACCCGTTGATCAAGGAACTTTGGGAGGTCATCCCAGTCGGTTCAATGTTTAGTTCATTGGCCCAGTTTGGTGCTTATAGTGGAGTCACATTAACATTTACTGCCAGGTATTAATTACTTAATTCTGTATAGCCTCTGCCAGGGTTTTTATCTTATTGTCAATGGCTCCATGAATGCACCCTGTGTCAATATGTAAACAGAAGCTCCCGATCGCGGTAGACACACACATGCACACACTTTAAGGCTGACTACACACTGTTGGAGCACCTCCACTGTGCTTCTCCTTGGGGGATGAGGGCGGAGTCCAATTCATTTTTTTCCTCTAGCTTGCTTAAAGCAAGCTTGCCTTAAGCCAAGCGGCATGCTAGAGGCAAAAAAAACATGTGACCATAGGGAATGAATAGAGACACACAGGCGCCTACAAATTCACGCCCACAATTGAAACAGCGGCCCCGCTTCGGGTAAGGGAGAACGGTGAACTGCAAGCCAGCCCATAGAAAGTCATTGCAATTCAACATGTGGTCAGCCTAATATTAAAATAATCCTACACGAACTGAAGACTATATTGATTTAAATAAAAATATGTTTTCAAATGTATGGCCTGACCCTGACAACATATCTTCTTGTTTGCTAAATACATGATTTGTGTCACGTTTAATTTGCCACTTGAATGGATTACCCATAATGTTAACAGAGAAGAGGGGAAACGGCAGACACAGAACCTGTCGCTTTTCAGTGACATCACTGTCTTTACTGCTGTGCGTTTATGAGCGCCGACTTTGAAGATCCCGACTTTTTCAACTACAGAGTGGATTCTCCAGGTTAGTATTAATCCAAAAATAACCTGCAAGACTCCGTTTGGAAGAAGCGAGATGCGATCATTTTCCAAAAAGAAACAGCCTAATTATACATGAGAGACAAGCGTATCTGGGTATTGAAAACCTCAAGGGATGCGTCCATGACGTGTGTACCATGCGACCACCTAAACTTAAGATTTCCAATGCTAGCACTTTTGACTCACAGATGGTGTAAAAAAAACATCACAAGGATGCAGCTGGGACGTATCATCAGTGATGTAGCCTGGGGTCGACGGGTGTTTCGGGTCTCGCAACATCATACACCCTCGCCCAGGTGACCCAGCCGGGGTTGATCAAGTCCCGACTTACGTCCCAGTAGCTATCCACGATCAGTCCTATTAGGGAAAGACAGGGTCACTCAATGTGCAGCACCGGAACTACTCTGCCAGGATTGGGGAGCCATTCTGGCGCGTGGAAGAACTAGGCTCTATGGGTTGACTCCTGGCCGGGCTCCTCCTACGTCTTACCAGGTCCTCTCCTGCTCTCACCAGGTTCAGAACCTGTGCGTTGCACCAGACCCCAATCCAAACATTCCATTCAGCTGCTGCAGTTGAATGGCCCTCCTAAAGGCCTCACCGTGGATTTGTTGGGCTTCTTCCTCACGGAAGACACAGGCTGGGGCGCTAACCCAACCTGCTCCCGGGTGCCGTCTAAATTCCGGCCGTCAACCGAGTCTCCGGTGGTCACCAAACTATTCCTGGTTGTCACATAGTCTATTCCTATGAGCCACTATAAATAGAACTAATAGTGTAAAAAAACATCACAAGGATGCAGCTGGGACGTATCATCAGTGATGTAGCCTGGGGTCGACGGGTGTTTCGGGTCTCGCAACATCATACACCCTCGCCCAGGTGACCCAGCCGGGGTTGATCAAGTCCCGACTTACGTCCCAGTAGCTATCCACGATCAGTCCTATTAGGGAAAGACAGGGTCACTCAATGTGCAGCACCGGAACTACTCTGCCAGGATTGGGGAGCCATTCTGGCGCGTGGAAGAACTAGGCTCTATGGGTTGACTCCTGGCCGGGCTCCTCCTACGTCTTACCAGGTCCTCTCCTGCTCTCACCAGGTTCAGAACCTGTGCGTTGCACCAGACCCCAATCCAAACATTCCATTCAGCTGCTGCAGTTGAATGGCCCTCCTAAAGGCCTCACCGTGGATTTGTTGGGCTTCTTCCTCACGGAAGACACAGGCTGGGGCGCTAACCCAACCTGCTCCCGGGTGCCGTCTAAATTCCGGCAACCGAGTCTCCGGTGGTCACCAAACTATTCCTGGTTGTCACATAGTCTATTCCTATGAGCCACTATAAATAGAACTAATAGTGTATATTAAGTATTATTAAAGTATATTAAAGTATATTGTAGGTATTGTATCAAGATGACAGATATGCCACTTTAAAAAGGCAAAATTAAACTCATGGGACACTTTATTAGGACACAAAAAAAATCGCTATGGCATCATAGTCAACCACTGAAATTATGATATTTCACGATGCCTCTCATTGGGATTGCATTGGCAGCTACAGTGCACCGTTCATCCTTACCCGAAGTGGGGCCGCTGTCACAATAGGGGGCGTGAATTTGTAGGCGCCCGTGTGTCTCTATTGGACGACGCCCTGCCCCCCCTCATCCCCCAAAGAGGAGCACAGGAGAAGTGCTCCAACAGTGTGTAGGCGGCCTAAGAGTTTAGATGGCAGAGATCCCAATTGTATCACCATGTTGGAAAAATGGCATCTGCAATTCCAGTGGTGGTGTGGGGGCGTGGGTGGGGTGGTGGGGGTGGTGGTGAATCATGGGTTCATGGGTGAACCATCATGTAAACGGCGGTTTCACCCATGAGAGGGGTGACACACCACATGTCTGACACAAAAAAAAATGATAGATGTTATCTCCTTGAGCTGTGGGTGAAGACAAGACCAATGCCTGACAGAACCAACTGATAAACCAAGGATGTGGGTCAGCAGAAATAGTTTTTCATGAGGCACTGGTAAACAGGGACGTGCTGGCCATTGGGAAAAGCAGGACAACTCCCGAACGGCCGGTTCATTCCCGGCCGGTCCAGGCCGGCCATTAGGAAAAACCTTGTATCTCCAAGTTTCAAATGTATACATGTTTTTGCAAAATAAAGCACTGCTTCATCATATAAGGCCGTTGCACAAAAGTAGTGAAAACAGCAGATCTACAAGCACACAACGCCTCGCGGTGCGAGGCGTTGTGTACTTGTAGATCGGCTGTTTTCATTAGTTTAAATCATTTTTTAAATGATTAATACAAAACAAACGGTTTTGGACCTATAGTGGGGCTGTTAAGCTCATTATATGGAAGGAATTGTGCATTTTATGACAGAAGCATGAAACTTTCTACAGTGTTTCTATATACTATGAAGTTTGTTTTCAGACGTGGAAGCACTTCTGAATTGACCTCTGCGGCCCCCGAAATCCAAGATGTCCGTCCAAAAAAGTGTTTTTACCTTTATAACTCCAAATGCATTAATTTTAAGACCCATAAATGTATTAAAGTTGAATATAAAATCAGGTATTGCGGACATTTTGGTACCAGGTACGTGTCTGTATCCATTTCAGTTCTTGAGATACAGCATATAGGTACACCTGAGTCTGTAAAAGTACCTATATGTTGTATCTCAAAAACTGTAATAGATACAGACACATACTTGGTACCAGAATATCCGCAATGCCCAACTATATTCAACTATAATATGTTTATGGGTCTTAAAACCAATGCTTTTGGAGTTATAAAGGAAAAAACACTTTTTTGGACAGACATCTTGGATTTTGGGGGCCGCCATCTTTGATTTTCACGTGGCTCGGCTTCTTAAATCAAAGAGTGGCCTCCAAAGATGATGTGTACCAATTTTCACGCTTGTATCACCGAGTGAACGATTGCTCTTATTATTTCCTGTACTATGAGGCAAGACTCCTGATCTAGATCTAATTTCTTCATTGTCAGTTTCTTCATTGTCAAATTAGTTTTTGTACCAAGCTGCACAGGCACATCCATATGCTCCACTTCAGTAAAGCCCTCCTTTATGACAGATACAATACCCTATACTGCACTTTACACTTGCCTGTAAGTGGAAACCAGTGCACAAACTGTTCCAAGCATCTGGTCTGAAGAGGTTCTTAAGTTTAAAGCTGGGGGACCAACCTGCCTTCTATCATGTGCCAGCCACAATTCATTGGTGAGGGCTTTGGATACCCTTGTAGATAGTGGGTCCTCACTGTATTAAAAAGTGGTAAAATCAGATTTTGCTGCTATAATGTTGAGTGAATTTCCAATGGTATTACTGCTAATGTCGTAGTGAAATGAAAATGCAAATAGCAAAGCAAATATTAGTTGATGCTGGCAAAAGTGATAATGAATATAATTGTCTTTGGGTGTGATGGAGCTGATTCTGTGTGTGCAGTCATACCTGGTCAGTGATGTTAATAGGTTTTTAATGTAATGAGTCCCGGGACCCAAGGAGTGTCTTTCGGATGCGTCCCAGGGATATTTTATGGGTCCCACAAAAATTCAACACGTCATGTCATTTTGGACAAAGTGCATTGAATTGGTTATTATGGTTATGTTCACCGGTAATATCGGATGTTGACCACTTGGGGGCGCAGATAGAAGCTTTTACCGAGTCTTCATAATCAACAGCCACCTGTTATTTTATATACATCGATAATATATGGATCTTCTCAGTGAGATGTATCCTGTTTGTACTGTTACTGCTTCTATGGAATGGGGGAAATGCTATCTGCCGTGCTTGTGTTTGCTCTGCTGTACAGAGAACCAGTGGACTGGGTCAAAAACAGTAGATTGGGATTGCTTGTAGATCGGCTACTTTTGTTTTGAACGGTTGATCATAGAGGGACGTGCCGCCCCTCTATGGATGCGGGAGGGCAAGGCACAGGCGGCCGCGGTGGTCCGCGGCCCCGGCGGACCACCACAGGGACGGCGCCGCCACGAAAACGCTATAATCAATCAAACAGTTAGGCAGCCTAGGCTACATACATACTGTCTCAGATAGCATACATGCTAGGCTAGCTTGCTTCCTCCGTGTTGTAGTTGAGCCAATAAAGGTTATTTGACCATGTTCACCACGGCGTTAATCGTCGCTATTGTTGTAAAGACGCAATGAAGACCTGTGTGGCTTCAACACGTTGTCCAATGTCCACCACATCTATAAACTAACTATAGCGCGCGCATCCAGTTGTTATTGAATGAAGAGGATGAAGAGGACAGGGGGAGAGGAGGCGGGGTCGCTGTCTGAGCAGTGAGCAGACTCACTCAGTATACACTAACATAATAAATACAATATCATGAATTTAATGCTGTCGGAAAATACACGTGACGCCGTCAGCAAACGTTTACATTTGTAAGTTATATTTTAATTGGATACTTTTTCAGTTTCTTTTTTTATTCCAAGTTATTTTCCAATGGAGGTGATGCGTCCGTGGGACCCCAGAACACTGACGTGAATGCGTCTCTAGGCAACGTGAATGCGTCAGAGACGCGGGACGCGCACGTAATGACATCACTGCCTGGTTGTCAGGGGGCCAAAGCTGATATTGACTTGACCTAAGATAACACCTCCTGGTTGTATTCTCACAAATACTGAGTCTGACCATTTATTTTAAATTTGCTACAATAATGTTGAGCAAAGTTGCATATGTAAATATACTGCTAATGTGGTAATGTAATGAAAATGCAGGTAGCAAAGCTAATATTAGTTGATGCTAGCAAGAGTAATGGTGAATATTATTTCAAGAGCATGATGCCCTGGTTTGCTGCTTATGATCACAGACATGAGACAGTTATAAACCGTTGGTCCATCACCTACAATTAAGGTGTTTGTGGAACCTTGGCAGAGGATACCAGATCATGTTTTGGACTGACACATGATGATGAAGACACCAAGAATCAAAAGATATCACAACTTCCAATATGAGAATGTTTATGATCTAGTGTCTCTGACAACTGGTGATGTTGATTCAGAAGATACACTGAAGGACCTTGGAAATGCTGCAGTCTGGCAAGAAAATTATCACTTAATTTGTTGAGAACCAACTGGTCACAAAGAATAAAGACTTCAACGACAGCCTCTCCAAAAACATCCTTAAGCCTCTACAGTGCAGAGTGCTATCACTGCCAGTTCACTATAGGAAAAAAGAGAGCCTGTAAATTGTTCCAGCCCTCAACTTCTCCATAACTTTGGTGAGGATGAAGTACCAAGTACAGCTACTATCTCATTGGCAGTTTGTATGCACACTCTATGACCCCAACTCAACAGCAAATCAATTCATGCAGTTTCTGTGGCCTGTTTTGAAAACTGAAAGCCAGTATTGATACAATGCCACCAACAAGTGATGCCCTGACTCTGCACATCATGAGGACCCACTATCAACAAGGGTATCAAAGCCCTCACCAATGAATTGTGGCTGGCACATGATAGAAGGCAGGTTGGTCCCCCAGCTTTAAACTTAAGAACCTCTTCAGGCCAGATGTTTGGAAACAGTTTGCGCACTGGTTTCCACTTACAGGCAAGTGTAAACCAGTGCAGTATAGGGCATTGTATCTGTCATAAAGGAGGGCTTTACTGAAGTGGAGCATATGGATGTGCCTGTGCAGCTTGGTACAAAAACTAATTTGACAATGAAGAAACTGACAATGAAGAAATTAGATCTAGATCAGGAGTCTTGCCTCATAGTACAGGAAATAATAAGAGCAATCGTTCACTCGGTGATACAAGCGTGAAAATTGGTACACATCATCTTTGGAGGCCACTCTTCAATTTAAGAAGCCGAGCCACTTGAAAATCAAAGATGGCGGCCCCCGAAATCCAAGATGTCCGTCCAAAAAGGTGTTTTTTCCTTTATACTCCAAAAGCATTGGTTTTAAGACCCATAAACATATTATAGTTGAATATAAAGTTGGGCATTGCGGATATTTTGGTACCAAGTATGTGTCTGTATCTATTACAGTTTTTGAGATACAACACGTACTTTTACAGACTCAGGTGTACCTATATGCTGTATCTCAAGAACTGAAATGGATACAGACACGTACCTGGTACCAAAATGTCCGCAATGCCTGATTTTATATTCAACCTTAATATATTTATGGGTCATAAAATCAATGCATTTGGAGTTATAAAGGTAAAAACACTTTTTTGGACGGACATCTTGGATTTCGGGGGCCGCAGAGGTCAATTCAGAAGTGCTTCCACGTCTGAAAACAAACTTCATAGTATATAGAAACACTGTAGAAAGTTTCATGCTTCTGTCATAAAATGCACAATTGGTTTGGTTAACAGCCCCACTACTACAAGGTTTCCACCCGACAACGACGAAATATAACTCACGTACAGTAATTGGCCCACTGGCTTGTCACTTGTCATGATCTGAAATGGCAAATACTTGAGTAGCAGCAGCGCACGCAATGAGGGCCTCTCCAACTCTTTTTCCCGGGCTGAATCAGGGGCCCAGCAAGTCCCTGCTGGTAAAATAGTTTAATGCTAATGACAACGAATGGTATGTTGACCCAATGCTTCCTGCACCGTTGCTCGGATCGAACTCATCTTGGAACTCGGTTTGCATTGGGATGTGAACTATACAAACCTGTGAAACTATAAGGTTACAAACCTTAAAGCAAACAAATTAAACCCCCCAAAACCCCTTTATCTGTCTATAGACTCTCCAGGGGTGGGCAACTTACATGATGGAGAGGGCCACTATATTTCCAACTTCACTCCAGAGGGCAACATCGCATATTGCTATGTCCTACTTTGTCAATCTAGTATCTCATACAAAAGAAGCAAAAATAGCAGATCTACAAGCTCAAAACGCATCGCGCTGCGATGCGTTTTGAGCTTGTAGGTCGGCTATGTTTGCTTCTTTTGAATTGGAATCCGGAATTATTTTTTGTTTTTTAATTGGAATCCTGAAATGTAACATTTTGAATTAATTTCAAACACATTTAGTTATATACTCATGTTAACTTTATGAACTTAAATACAAATAAATACATTGGACAATCACATTTTAGCTACTAATATAGACTGAAGGAATTAAAGCAGGTCATGTTTGGAATTGTAACAGCTGAAATCAATAATATCGATATTCCAGTATCAACCTGTGGGCCGCATTAAGTGAAGGTGGGGGCCGCATGTGGCCCCCGGGCCGCCAGTTGCCCACGTATGCTCTATACGGTATCATACCAGCTCAGTATCACTCAGCATCAGCATCAAGGGTTGGATTTGGGGGTAAATCCCTGCGACAGACTAGCGTATCCAAACAAAATAGCAGAGCTTGTAAGATCAGCTATTTTTGGAAAAGAGATTTGGTGTAGAGGGGTTCCCCTGACACTGTGGTTCCCCTGAAACATCACTGTGACATCACAGGTTCCGAGCAGGGATAACGCCTGATACTGTGGTTGTTGTGATGTCATGGGAACCACTCTAACAGAATCCCTTTTATGCCCATATATGGAGATCCCTGATGTCATCAATATTAAGCCCATATCTAACAGGACTTCATATGGGAATGCCCATAATATGGAGGAAGACAGCCCATATCTGTGTGGCTGGTTCAGACAGGGATCTCCATGTATGGGCATGAAAGGGATTGTATGTATGATGTCAGATGTCTTCTTCTCCCTAGACGTCATAGGATTTTCACATAACGAATAACCGAGTAAGCATGTTTGGGGTCTCACAGCATATCTCCATACAGTACATGGATCTCCATATATGGGTAACTGGTCCGATATACATCACTGGACAGACGGCCAAGACATGGCGCATCCTCGCCCTTTAGGGCGAGGTCGCATGTTGCCCTGAGGCGTCTTACTAGTAGTATAGAGGGATTAAGTGTTAGTATTTGCATTGTATATCAAAAGTAAATTCAAGTAAACAAATGATGAGCAGATCATTTATTATCAGTGCAAAAGTAAGTAGGCCTACTGTATAATAGTCTTTATATTAACTGTATTACTGCCAGATGTTATTATTTATTTATTGGATCTGGTGCCAGCAAAGCAGCCTACCTTTGCGACGTTATAGAAAAATAACTATTAATTTTTTTTAAATTATTATTATTATTATTATTTTTAAAAGACATGTACTTTGGCCATACTAGCAGCAGAGGGCAGCCTCATGCAAGAATTAATGTGAAATGGGCCGCTGCAGCTTCCATACATTCAGGGCGCAGAGTCGCATCAGAGCAGAGTCGCATCAGAGCAATAGAACGATAGCTAGCAGCCAAGAAGTGAATTTGGACATTATTGATGTTTACGTGAGGTGGAGATTTCAAAGCAGGATTACAGGAGATGCTTATACTGTACACACCCGCGCGACCCCTCATCAGTTTACAGACATCAAAACAAGGTACAAAAGAACGAGCCAAAGAACGTACTATTGGCAACGCGCTGCCGGGAAAAATGGGGCGAACGGGAACGTCCAAAGCGGTAAAAGAGTTAACTGTCTAAAACAGAGAGATGACAGATTGAACCCACTAAAAAGATTATTTTCACTGCAAACATTGTAATGTGTAAAACCTAGCTGGAGGTAACAACATTTTTGTGGGTGTGTTTACTGTAGCTGATGGGAGCTGAAAGATGGGGTCATATTAAAGCAAAGGCGTTGAGAATGCTAATGATTCAAAGAGCAAGACTTCAAAAAAGCAGCGCTAGATGAGTTGGAACCGTTGTACCGTAAGCTGCACTGTTTCCAGTTCTGCCTCCAAGAAGTGCAGCTGATCAATCAGGTACTTTGCTCAACGGAGAAACCACATCCACAGCCTAGTGCACATGTTGAGCTTCCCTTTGTTCGACTGCTGGAAACACCTCACAGGGGGGAAGAGAGAGAGAGAGAGAGAGAGAGAGAGAGAGAGAGAGAGAGAGAGAGAGAGAGAGAAGAAACATTCTCTTTTTGTTTGATTGCTGAAGGAATCACACTCTAACCTTTGTGCTTTGTGGTTGCAGGTTCTGGGGTCAATAGAGCAGAGTAGAGCACTCGGATGGAAAGACTGAAACACTGTTTCCCGACACTGTCTGCAACACCGAGGGCCCCCGGGGGGCCCCAGGGGGCCTCTCTGCTGGATAACCTCGAGGGAATGACGAATGCTCAGGTGACGATCTATATATCCAGGGACGTGCTGGCCATTGGGAAAAGCGGGACAACTCCCGAACGGCCGGTTCATTCCCGGCCGGTCCAGGCCGGCCATTAGGGGAAAAAAAATGTCGGCCTTCGTTCCATTTTGGGTGCTGGGCGGCCAACAAAGTAAATCGTCACTGTATTTTTTTCCCGCAAAGCAAAGCCCTGCTTCATCATACAAGGCAGTCTCACAAAAGAAGTGAAAACAGCAGATCTAAAAGCAAACAATGCCTCGCGGTGCGAGGCGTTGTGTGCTTGTAGATCGGCTGTTTTCACTAGTTTAAATCATTTTTTTTAATTATAAATACAAAACAAACGGTTTTGGACATACAAGGTTTCCACCCGACAACGACAAAATATAACTCATGTAATTGGCCCACTGGCTTGTCACTTGTCATGATCTAAAATGGCAAATCTTTGAGTAGCAGCGCGCTATAGAGAGATCTCTCTCTCTCTATAGCGCGCAATGAGGGCCTCTCCAACTCTTTTTCCCGGGCTGAATCAGGGGCCCAGCACGTCCCTGTATATATCATTTATTTCACATGATACTACAGCGCTGGTTCTCAAATATGTTCATGTCAGGGACCCCAAAATTGAATGTGTATTTGGCTGCCGTCCCCCATCTGAACAGATGTTGTGCCAAGGACCCCCATACAAGATTTATGGTGTTAACATGTTCAAAGAATGTCAAGATGTTTTGAAAAGATATATAATAGATGAAGATATATATATACCGGTATATATAGGGCCCTGGGGGTCCCTGGACCCACTCTGAGAACACCTGTATTAGACCATGGACCACCATAACTCTGAGAGTGTACAAATGGAACCAAATATCTGGTTCCAGATGTACACTCTCTGATTTACATACCCATAAGCATCCATTTGGTTCCTAACTATCATTTAGCTGGGGACCCCCTGGAACTCCCTCAAGGTCCCCTGGGGGTCCCTGGACCCCGCTTTGAGAACCAATGTACTATACAGTATATGGCACTGCACGTGCTGTGCTAACCCATGTTTGGGTTTTCTAAAAAAAAAGATTTTCCTACAAAAACAAATATGTTGCTACATACTGTACATGTACTGTAATACACTAAATAGTGTTCCCGGCCTGAATGTTAAAGGTGATACACCATGCATTTAAAAAGTATTTATGTCATATTGTATGTCCCAAAAACGTTTTTCAAAAGGTTTGAGGCTAAATTACCACTCCTGAATAGAGAGCCTCTCTCATTTTTGAATGGCTCTCAGAGCATTTCAACTGCAGTACCACCTTTGGCCTGAACTGCGCCACCCCCCCCCCCAAAATCTTTTTGAAAAAAATCTTTTTTTTGAAAAAACATTTTTTTTGTGATGACGTCACAATCGGCAGATGACGTCACAATCGGCAGCAAATCTGGATAGCCTGTTTTGAGAACCCGTGGGTGCTAGTGGGACCCCAAAAAAAGGTTTTAAAATAGGAAAAGTGAAATTTCATGGTGTATCACCTTTAAATATCAACTTGAATTCGCATGAATGAATGAAGACAAAAAAAAATGTTTCAGAAGCAATGAAAATAGATCTGCAAGCTTACAATGTGGCGGAAGCGACACGTTGTGAGCTTGCAGATCTGCTATTTTCACTAGTTTGGGCTGGGAAGCACTATTGTATATCGTCACTGCCGGGCAGAAAACTCGTATCTCCAAGTTTCAAATGTGTGTGTTTCTTCGCAAAGCAAAGCCCTGCTTCATCATACGAGTCTGTCGCGCAAAACTAGTGAAAATAGCAGATCTACAAGCACACAACGCCTCGCGGTGCGAGGTGTTGTGTGCTTGTAGATCTGCTATTTTCACTAGTTTAAATCATTTTTAAAATGGTAAATACAAAACGAATGGTTTTGGACATACAAGGTTTCCACCCGACAACGACGATATGGTATGATATGGTTTGCACTGTGGTGCAGTATGGTGTTTTGCGTTGCTTTCTGGTACAGTATAGTACCTTGTACGGTACAGATGTACTGTATGAGTGATAGAGATAGAGATAGAGATAGAGATAGAGATAGAGATAGCGTATGGTATGGTATGGTATGGTATGGTATGGTATGGTATGGTATGGTATGTTGTAGGGCATTCACGAATAGTGATTTTTAGTATTCGAATTATTCAACCTCAAAGTATTCGAATAGTCGAATATTCGACAGGACTGACCAAACTGTCAAATATTAAGTAAGCAAGAGGCAAACGTTGCGAGGCGTTGTGAGCATGTAGATCAGCTATTTTCACAATATTTATCTGCGGAACCGAGTCACATTAAATGTAATACCTACAATTCCAAGTGCTTGTCAGGATGGGGGTCCCCAGTTCAAATGTGTTTATTTTGGGGGTCGCGGACTAAAAAGGTTTGAGAACCCCTGGTATAGAGCATTAACAAATTCATCCACCAGGGACATTGACAACTCGTTCTTACTGACTTCCTATCTAGCCAAGCTTTATAAACTATATAAGAGAAAAAAATACAAAAAGTAAAACAAGCGAATATTCGACTTCGGTGAACAACGTCGAATAGTGACTTTGATATTCGAATATTCGAATATTTGGTGAATGCCCTAGTATGTTGTCCTCAATGTCCTGTCCTCTCTTATCCTATCTGTGATTGATCACTTTGACATAGAACAGTATACAGTACTACAAATTATAATGACCTTTAATTCTCAACTTTCATCCCACAGAACAACATCAGTAACTGGCTCTCCCTCCCGCCCCCCAAAACCCTCCTGAAGTCACTGTTTTATAACCAGAAATATGTTTTTCTCACAGATTCGGTGTGAAGATATCAGGATATTGAGACGTAGCTGAAACTTGCTATCGACTTGCGTAGTTTTCTGTTCTCTATTCCCTTGATAAACTCCTCACTGCAGTTTCCCACATGCAGTTGTAAATATGTGGCAGTGCATCAATGAGTCAGTGTCACCGAGAGAGCTAATTTAACCCCGCGGTTTAATTCTCCTGGCCCCCGCAATGACATATACCGTGACGTGATTATAATTGCGTTTCTTATTTTGCTATTGATCATGAGGAAAGTCATTCGTCACTATTCTCTCTCTCTCTCTCTCACGCACAAACACACACGCACACGCACACGCACACACACACACACACACACACACACACACGCACACACACACACACACACACACACACACACACACACACACACACACACACACACACACACACACACACACATACACACACGTGCGCTTCATGTGTCACAATTATGTCAAGATAGAACTGTGAAACAGAGCTAAAGTCACTATAGTACACAGTGTTGGGGAAGTTACTTTGAAAGCGTAACTTGCCATGGTGAGTTACAAGTAACTCACCATGGCAGTAACTTGATAAAGTTAAAGTTATACCCCTGGAGAAATGTAACTTATAAAGTTTCAAGTTACATAGAAAAAATAACTTGAGTAACTTGAGTTACTTTTTTCAGCGTTACATTGAGAATCTACATTTGGTGTACATGAAACAAAATATAATATCCTACAAACAAGTCACATGCCAGCAGAAATATGCCTCTCGTCTCAACTGAGTTGTATATGTTTCATTTCAAAAAGGTTGTCATTTTCTTTAGTAATCTGTGTTCCTAAAATAAAGTTAAAAAAGAAGAAATGTATGATCTGTTGAGGACATTTGATCGTCAATCTTAACAAAATTTAAATGTAAAATTATAACTTTGCTTGTAACTTCTTGTAACTTGTAACTTGAGCCAAAAATGACCCAAAAAGTATCTCAGTTACTTGACGAGTTACAGAAATATGAATGTAACCAGCAAGTTACAGCAAATTGTAACTTAGTTACGTAACTCAGTTACAAGTAACTTTAACCACCCCAACACTGATAGTCCAAGTACATTTACTCAAGTACTGTACTTAATGCAGCACTGTGAAACCTTCTTTTTTATGAATTATTTTTGAATATCGTCCAATCTGTATGCTAGAGAGTATGTTAATAAAACGTATTAGGGTGATTGTCTTTCCTCTCCCTGCTCTTCTATTGAAACTTTAGTTTAGATCGTGTCATGTCTCACCTAGACACAAGATCTGATGCCAATTTTGACCTGAAGGTCAAGATTTATCCCCTGAGCAAGCAGGCAGGCTCCATTAGCTCATTGGTTAAACATTTTAACGTGCAGGGGACCGGGTTAAAATCCAGGGTAGAAGAGAAAAGCTCATTAAGTATTTCGTCACTGTCGGGCAGAAACCTTGTATCTCCAAGTTTCACATTTTTACGTTTTTTTTTTTGCGAAGTAAAGCCCTGCTTCGTCACACAAGGCCGTCGCACAAAAGTAGTGAAAACAGCAGATCTCAGAGGCAAATAGGGTTATTTTTACTCCACTGCAAGTATTTGAAAAAGTTAGCTCAAAGGTAAAATCTCAAGCCCTAAAAAGCCGGCAGAGTCTTAGTTCTGCGAAGCCATTAAAAAACTCATTTTGGTCTATTGATGAAACGGGAAAGATGGTAAATTAAAGCAAAGTGCAGAGCGTGCCATGCACTTAATTTCCGGAGCCTCTTGTAAGAGTCTGCAGATGACTATTATATGAGGTAGACGAGGCATGTTGTGATAGGACAGAGAGAATGGGCATTGTGTTTGCTCCTGCCATGGGTCAGGCTAGCTCTGGTCCATCGCGTCTCCTCCCGGAGACGCTCTGACAGACCCGTCGGGAAATGGCTAGACTCGAGATTGTCGGCCCCTCCGAGCACTCAACATCAGTCAAAATAAACAAAACTGTTTCACTACTCACCAAACCAAAGGTAGTTTTGCGTTGTTGAAAGTCTATTCTCCGCGGTGGTGAACCCCTCAGCACCCCACCTACTCTGTAAAATACATTATTTTTGGCATGAAATAAAGTGCATCCAACTCGACCGCCGCTTATTTCCGGGTTGTGAACCATTGTATCTGCGGTGGCCGCTAGGTGGCCTGAGGTGTGTGCGTTTTATTTCATGACAAAAATAATGTATTTTACAGAGTAGGTGGGGTGCTGAGAGGTTTACCACCGCGGAGAATAGACTTTCAACAACGCAAAACTACCTTTGGTTTGGTGAGTAGTGAAGTAGTTTAGTTTATTTTGACTGATGTTGAGCGCTCGGAGGGGCCGACAATCTCGAGTCTAGCCATTTCCCGACGGGTCTGTCAGAGCGTCTCCGGGAGGAGACGCGATGGACCAGAGCTAGGGTCAGGCGGTGAACAGAAGAGCTCAACAGCATACTAGATCAGGGGTCTTCAACGTTTTCAGGCCAAAGGACCCCTTAGTTGAGAGAGAGATGAAGCAGGGACCTCCACAACTTTTTCATAGATTCCATATAGTTTCATCGTGTGACAGCGCAGTCATCAGTGTATTTTGGATTCATGTCAATTAGTTTTTTCAGATATTTAACCACTTGAGCCGTCAATACTTAATAAACTTGATTTGACCTTTCACTCTGTACTTTGTCTGCTCTTTTCCCCCTCTGCACCAAAACTCTTTGCCAAAATTAGCCGATCTACAAGCTCACAGTGAGCTTGTAGATCTGCTATTTTTGGCTAAAGTTCTCAGAATATGGACGCTAGGGTTCAAGTGGTTCATATATAAAAGGAGAAAATAAAAGTTTCTATTACTCAAAGATTTTGAGGACCCCCTGTAGTAACTCTGGGGACCCCCTAGGGGTCCCGGACCCCCTGTTGAAGACCCCTGTATACTAGATCAAAGTAACTGTGGTAAAAAATATGTCTCCCTTCAAAGAAAGTTTTCTTTGTGTGTGTTTTGTTTTGTTTTTCTGTGAAGAAACAATAAGAATAATAAAAAAACTGAAAAGTTCCCACACCAACAAAAATATGGACAGTAGTACAGTTATATTGACAATGATTCTTTACTTTATATTGTCTTTTGTATTACTCTATTATGATTGATACTCATTTATGTAAAAAGAAAATAGGTGTATAAACTTCATATTTTGTATTATAACACACTGTTTTACATTATTGTTAGATGACAAGATAAGAAGAGGGCCTGGCGGCAAAATACGATTTTTTTTCTCTCTGCCCCTTCCTGAACCAACATGGTTGTGCTCTGTTATTGTGTTGATGGCGTGTTGAGTTTCCTGCACAATGTTTTTATTTGTTCAAGATAAATAAAGATGATAACACAAAAACTAAAAGGACATGAGATTAATTTATAGCCTAACCTTGACCATTTACCTTTTTGACCCAAAATCATCTATGGGAGACAGCTAACTGATCGTCTTTACATTTTCGTCTTGACATTAACCTTGATTGTGATCTTGAATTTCGTCACTGTCAGACTAATCTCTCGAGACAGCCTCAGAGTCGTTACGCTTCTGAAGAGAGACAGACCGATAGGTGTCGCCCTTTCTTTGACGATGGGTTCCCAGATTGCTGTCAGACAGAAACCTTGTATCTAACAAGTTTCAAGTTTGTATGTTTTTTCACCAAGTAAAGCCCCGCTTCATCATACAAGGCTGTCGCACAAAAGTAGTGAAAACAGCCGATCTACAAGCACACAAGTAGATCTGCTATTTTCACTAGTTTAGTTCATTTTTAAAATGATAAATACAAAATGAAAGGTCTTGGACATACAAGGTTTCCACCCGACAACGACGATTTGTTTATACCACTTAAAGCCTAGTTGATCTTAGTTCCCCAGGGCTCTATACACTAAGGTCCACTCTTTTTTCCCTTACCACCAAACCTACAAAAACAGCCGATCTAAAAGCCCAGTAGAGCTAACTTGTCGATCTATTTCTGCCTATAACGTTGCCCCCAGAATAAGGATGCTAGGGTTCATGTTGGTAATCCCAACAGATAACCTTGGCTTTGAAACAGCCAGCCTACTGATCATTCCTACCACGTTGCATTGATTCGAAACTGGCCCGTTCCATCTCCATTCTAGCCGTGACCTTGACCGTGACACAGACACAAACAGACAGGACTGATTAAATAGCCTGCCACGCAGGCAGGCCGAAAAGAACTAAGAGCGCCACGAGAGCTACCATGATGATTTCTCTTTCAGGGAGTCTATCAATCTTATGACAGTCCATTTATCTGTTCAAATCCCTCTGTCTCTATGTCCATGGGCACGTGCACACATAGACAGCAAAGGTGGCTTGAGCCCCTGCCCTTTTATCTATCTGAAAAAAAAGTGCCCTAGACCATGAATGCAGTTTTTACTATGGTGAAAGAAATGCAAATGCCCCCTTTCCATGCCATACCTGAAGGCAGCATTCAAGAGAATTGCCTTGTCCAAACTCTCCTGAACTTCAATGCAGCATCTTATGTTGACATAATTCCCCTCTCTGCGTAGAAATCCATGCCATTACGCCACACCTCCAGTATTGACTTGGTTATGCTTAGTTCAGTGCGGTTTCTCACACCGAAAATAGCCAACCTCCAAGCTCACAGCGCGTCGCAGCGCGACGCGGTGTGAGCTTGGAGGTCTGCTATTTTCGATGCTTCCACCAAAAGGCCCTTTTGGAAATTCCAGACCCTGCCTCTCTAACATTCTCTGCACGTCCCTGTCTATGTCCATCCATATACCGTAGGTCAGTCAGTCCATCCACCTTTCTGTACCACTTTATGCCCATTTATTGCTGTGGTGTCGGGTGGAAACCTTGTATGCAAGGCTGTCGCACAAAAGTAGTGAAAACAGCCGATCTACAAGCACACAACGCCTCGCACTGTGTGCTGGGGGGGGGGGGGGGGGGGTAGTGGGACTGAGTTACTAGGGCCCAAGGTGGAGGGGCCTTCATATTAAATATTTTAGTTATTGATAGCAGATATACAAGCTCACAGCGCGGCTCTGAGAGCTTGTAGATCTGCTTTTTTTGAAAAGTCATGAACATGTGTGCAACTCCTTTGGGGGGGGGGGGGGCACCTACATGACTCAGGGCTTACCAGTCTTGCTAAAATGGCCCTCCATGCATCACCTCCAAGAGCAGTTTCAAGTCTCTATCTGTCTTAGTTTTCGAGTTACACTAACTCCTTACTTTAAACTGACATAGTGCCAAAAAGTGATTTTCAGCCCCTGAAAGTAACTTTTAGGCACTGCAGAAAAGGAGAGCCACCATGGCTCAGGGCTTACCAGCCTTGCTAAAATGGCCCTCCGTCCCTGGCACTAAATATATTGAGATGGGGGTCCGTGACCAAATACATATCATTTTGGGGGTCCTTCACATGAAAAAGTTTGAGGTGCACCACTGACATAGAAACATAGGTTTTTAAAAAAAAAACCTTCAACGATGTTTTTTCACGATTTCTCAAAAATAGCAGACCTACAAGCTCGCAGCGCGGCACTCGGTGCCGCGCTGTGAGCTTGTAGATCTGCTATTTTTCAATAGTTAAAGCACAAAACAACGCAGTGAACCCTTGTATACCCGGGGCCCAGAATTTGGTGCGACGCCCCTGTCTCTCTCTCTCCCTTCAAGGGGACATGCAGTGACTGTAGAATGATGTATGAGCTCTAATGGTGGGAGATGGCTGTCCTCTTTTTGAAGACTTGTAATTAGAAACCATTATTCATGTCTCCCCTCACAGGTGTCGAGAAGAGGTGCAGCGTACATGTACGTTGTGACCTTTGTGTGCGCTCTGTGCTCGTGTGCTGTGTGGGGGGGAGACGTCCTTTCACTGTGTTGCTGCATGTGTTGTATTTGTGTCTAACAAGAGGCCGTGTAAGCGGTAATGATCCTTTATGTACCAAGGGTCTTTAATGTTTGTTTTTTTTCAGGCCAGGGACCCCTTATATTAGCTGAGAGAGAGATGATAAAGCAGGGACGCCCCACTTCATATTATATAACATTTAGGATTCATGACAAAAATTTGATAACAATAAATGTACCCCCATTCGTTCCGGATGGGGACCCGTTTCGAAAACAGGTCCCCATCCGGAATCAATGGGGGTAAATTTACTCGAATCAAATTTTTGTCTTAGGAATGTGACAAAAACCAAAAGATATTATTGAACTCTACTCTCCATGGCATGAGTAATCAATAGAAAAAAGTCATTTTGGGGGTGAACTACTCCTTTAAACCTTCAATATGTTACTACTTGGTCTGCTCCCCCCACTACACCAATCCTCGTTTCCAAAAAATAGCAGATCTACAAGCTCACAACGCTTCGCAGCCCGAGGCATTGTCTAATGGCTAATGTTCCCCTCCGAATAGGGATGCTATAGGGTTCAAGTGGTTACTGTAAAATACACGTCCTATATCACACAAATATTTGGCAGACCCCCTGAAGTAACTCTGAGGGCACCCCTAGACCCCTGATTTATAGGCTACCAGTGATTATGTCAAGGACCCCCAAGGATCCCCACCTGAAAATATTATGTGCTTGAGAGACCCCCAGTCCCCATACAAGATTTATGTCAAAAACGAGTGTAAGTGCATCTTTGTAAACATGTTTTAAGATGTTCATCTTTTGTATTGTTATGAGGATTTTCAACAAATAACACCAAAAACAAGTCTCTATTAGTCTATTCTCTCTCCTGAATATACAGTATGTTGTCCTATCCACCCACATTATGCAACTAACTCTACAGTCACAGACGCAAGTAATCTCTCTCTTATACTGCCCCCCAGTGGATCTACAGTATGATGCAAGTAGAGGCCTTGAGTGACATTAGTAGACATTTAGACATTTTTGATATATATATATTTTTTTTAATTTTGGGGGTCCTTCACATGAAAAAGTTTGACGTGCACCACTGACATATAAACATAGAAACAAGCTCGCAGCGCGGCACTCGGTGCCGCGCTGTGAGCTTGTAGATCTGCTATTTTTCAATAGTTAAAGCACAAAATAACGCAGTGAATCCTTGTACCTTGTATTTTTGAAACATCTTAACAACATCCCTGGACCCTGAAATCTTTTCAGATGCGGCACTGCGGGTAAATACATATTTAATAGAGTGCGAAGAAGGGGGTATCATTCACCCTCCGGAAATACTAGATAGGAAGAAAGGTGTTAAAAAGATTATGAGCTCAAAAAGTTGTCAAAGTGTCCCACGTACGGGGTGCCCGCTGGCCTAGTGGTCAAGGCGCATACCACATACTAGGCTATGATGCATGTCGCCGGTTCGATTCCCGATCCGGACGACCTTCGCCACATGTCATTCCCCATCTCTCCCCCCTTTCCTGTCAGTCTACTATCCTATCAAATAAAGGCATAAAAAGCCCAAAAACAAATCTTAAAAAAAAAGTGTCCCACATACCATTTATATCCAAACGTTTATTGTTAAATCACACCCAGTGTGAAGTTAGCGGTGCCTTTTATTAATACTTGTATTAATCCTTCATTATGCACCCCGCGAAGCTTGGCCAATGCCAAGCTCTCCGGGACGGACATATATGCGGACAGACGGACATACGAACGGACATATGGCTGGATGCCAGATGTAGAGAGCGGCTGGCACCACTCAGACATATATTTTCATTATAAATCAGCCAATAATGCGCCTAATTGAACAAAAAGGGTGCCTAGACCTATGTTTTGAGCAGGGGTGTCGCACCAAATTCTGGGCCCTGGGTACAAGGATTCACTCACATTTTGTGCTTTAACTATCGGTGCCGCGCTGCGAGCTTGTAGATTGGCTATTTTTGAAAAATCGTGAAAATTTTAGCAAGTCTTTGAATGTTTCAAATGTTTCTATGTCAGTGGTGCTCAAACACTTTCATGTGAAGGACCCCCAAAATGTCATGTATTTGGCCACGGACCCCCATCTCAAAATATTTAGTTCCAGGGACCCCCCAGAAGCAAAATTTGAGTTACGCTGTGAGCTTGTAGATCTGCTATTTTTCAATAGCTAAAGTATAAAATAATTAGGGCCCCTCCACCTTGGGCCCTAGTAACTCAGTCCCACAGTCAGGGGGGGTCAAATGTCACAATTGAAAATCTTATGTGGTATGCTGGTGTGCAAATGAGTGCTGCCAATACGATCATTTGTACCTGTTATTCTATGATTATTACTATGCCAACTTTTTTTGCCATCTGCAAAATTATAGGCTATCTTTCTTCACCAATGTGCTCATAAAGGTGTCTTTCTTCTAACACCTTTCGATTACTTCCAACCCAACTGCTCTGGGACACTTCATGAGAGCCAATCAAATTTGAGTAGTCCTGGTGTGAAAGACTTGGGAAAAATCTAAATTGGCAAAAACCTCCAACCATTAGTTTTTAGTAAGAACATTACTCCCTGGAGTCCCTGCATGGCCAAATAATTGGCCATGTTCTCAGGGGGTCTAGCCGTCAAAATGGCTCCGCCGATAATTTCCATTTTTTGTTGAGTGGTAGGCCTATATTTAGATTTTTGGGGTTACTAGTCAAATGGAAATGGGTATAATTTGACTTGGTGATAGAATCTATACTAGCCTATGTCCATGTTTATTATGAACATCAGAACAACAGAAACGACTGAAATGAATCTATTACCATGGTGCAGCCATTACCTTACCAAGTGCATACTGATTATCCGTTTCTTGTTCCCCACCCCAGTGATGAAGTACGTACAGTAGGTGTCCATATTTAGTCCAGGTTTTTCACACCAGGTCTTCTCAACTTTGATTGGCTCCCACAACGTTACTCAGAGCAGAAGCGAGCTGCTCGCCCAGTTTAGCCCTTGCCCGCTGCTGAAAGACGGTTTTAAAAAGTTGGTCTGGAAGTCATTCTCAACTTTGATTGGCTCCCACAAAGTTTCCCAGAGGAGTTGGGTTGGAAGTAATAGAGAGGTGTTAGAAGACACCTTTATGAACACATTGGTGAAGAGAAATATTATTTTGCAGGTGGCAAAAAACTTTAGCATGTGATAATAATTGGTCGAAATGTGATTATATTGTCAGCACTCCTTTGCACAAGAGCATGCCACAGGTGCATGTGATCACTTCAAGACGTTTAATTGTGATCCTTGACCCTCAAAACATAGGTTCAGGCACCTTGTTCAGTTGGGTGCATGTGGTTGACGGGCACAGGCGGTATCACAGGAACCTCAAAACAATAGATTATCTGCCCAAACAGGCTTACTATAATAGCACAGCAGCATTATGTAGCCGCTCGTGCCGGGGACTGGGGGTTCAATTCAGGCTTTTGCAAATCCCGCCCCATTCTGCCCTGTTACTATGGTGGCACTGGGACATTTGACCCTGGGCAGATTGTTTTTATAGTGGCAGTGAATGGGATTTTTTTTTTTCATAGCCTCATTACAGCTATATAGTCTAGTAGCCAGAATGTGAACCAAGACATTTTGAGTACCCTAAAGTTTTATGTTAGAAATGTTGAGTATGGGTCCCCAGCATGTAAAAACCACCGGATGCTAACTTGTATATGTTGAGCAATTTTCATAATCAGCCGCTAAAGTTGGTGTCCCATTAACTTTACATTACAGGAAAAATAAGCAAAAAATTAATCTGCTTTAAGTAGCATATGAGGGGTCTAACTAGGGGTATTTCATGATTCTGAATCCATTGCAAGCATCCGTTTTGCATGAAAAACATTCCTTGGGCTAAAACGGACCCCAGAAACATGTGAAAAGTGATGATTCGGCACTTTTCATCACTAAACCAAGGCCGATTTTTCGCCAAGGAATGATTTTCGTGCAAAACGGATGCTTGCAATGGATTCAGAATCATGAAATACCCCTAGTTAGACCCCTCATATGCTACTTAAAGCAGATTAATCTTTTGCTTATTTTTCCTGTAATGTAAAGTTAATGGGACACCAACTTTAGTGGCTGATTATGAAAATTGCTCAACATATACAAGTTAGCATCCGGTGGTTTTTATATGCTGGGGACCCATACTCAACATTTCTAACATAAAACTTTAGGGTACTCAAAATGTCCGGGTCTACAATGGGGCTCTATGGGCTGGCTACTAGACTAATATAAAGTACCAAAGGAAAAACATCTAGGTGATATTAATAAAAAGGGAAGACAAAGGTACAGTAGTTACATTGCAAAACAGGGGGTTTCCCCGAAAATACATGTTTTAATTTGTTTAATCCCAGTGGGACAGAATCATCCATTGCAGATTCTTTTATAGTGGAAGTGGATGGGATTTTTTTTATTTTTTCATAGCCTCATTACAGCTATATAAAGTACCAAAAAAAACACATCTACGTGATATTAATAAAAAGGGAAGAAAAGGGTACAGTAATTACATAGCAAAACAGTAGTTTTCCCCCGAAAATATATGTTTTAATTAGTTTAATCCTCTGGATCAGAGAGAGAATAGAAATAGAAAGAGAAAGCGCATTGCATCTTGGGTAGGAAGAGGAGAGCCAGATTATAGTTCTCCTCACATAATAGGCTGGCTTTTCGTAATTCTGCCCATTTAAAATATATGTACCCAATCGTAACTCTTAGACCATTGATAAGGTCCATGTGAACTAGTTTGTTGAAGCTTATTCATTATGATGAGCGAGATCGCTATCACCGCCCGCGGCCGTACTGGACGAACGCCGTGTCGCGCAGAGCGGACAGTTGTTGAAAGCCTGAAGCAACATTCTCCACTGCACAAACTCCACCCCCGATAGCAAAAAGTGAATGTTTTTTTCTGGTTGGCCAGTCAGGGAGTCTCAGGGACCAATCAGAAGTAGGGATGGGTATCGTTCACCTTTGAATCGATACGATACCTTTTTCGATACCTGGGAATCGATATGATACCCTTTTCAATACCAATTTCGATACTTTTTATTTAAGTTTAACTTCAACACGGAAAGAGTGGTGACTCGCTGCTGCGGTAGAGCAGAGGTGATGATGATGATCACACAGTGTGGCGGAGTGGAGAGTATAGACGTTGGATAATCATCATAATAATAAACATTATAGGCTATTGTCGGCTATTTTCCACAGTAACGAGTGTAGCCTACTAAAGCAGTCATTAAACTCTCATTAGCCCAACTGT
The DNA here is from genome assembly GCF_963921795.1 of Nannobrachium achirus. Taxonomy (NCBI): domain Eukaryota; kingdom Metazoa; phylum Chordata; class Actinopteri; order Myctophiformes; family Myctophidae; genus Nannobrachium; species Nannobrachium achirus. Next base: position 43,188,334 of record NC_137829.1, on the reverse strand, counting down.
TACAGATGCGACCGGCCAGGGGTGCGTTCCAGAGTATCGAAACGAGGTATCGTTCGTTTTTACGTGAACCGATACCCGATAGTATCGACGTCATGCGATCGATACCATTAAAAGTATCGCAGACGATACCCATCCCTAATCAGAAGGCTGACAAACGGTGAATTCGCAGAAAGGGCAAGAAGGTTTAAGCCGAGTATCGACCTCAGGGACATGCTGGGCCCCTGATTCAGCTTGGGAAAAAGAGTTGGAGAGGCCCTCATTGCGTGCTATAGAGAGAGATCTCTCTCTATAGCGCTGCTGCTACTCAAAGATTTGTGACAAAGTAACAAGCCAGTGGGCCAATTACATGAGTTACATTTTGTCGTTGTCGGGTGGAAACCTTGTATGTCCAAAACCGTTTGTTTTGTATTTATCATTTTAAAAATGATTTAAACTAGTGAAAACAGCCGATCTACAAGCACACAACTTTGTAGATCGGCTGTTTTCACTACTTTTGTGCGACGGCCTTGTATGATGAAGCAGGGCTTTGCTTTGGGAAAAAATGTACAAATTTGAAACTTGGAGATACGAGGTTTCTGCCCGACAGTGATGATTTACTTTGTTGGCCGCCCAGCCCCCAAAATGGAACAAAATATTTTTTTTTCCTAATGGCTGGCCTGGACAGGCTGGGAATGAACCGGCCGTTCGGGAGTTGTCCCGCTTTTCCCAATGGCCAGCACGTCCCTGATCGACCTCCTTGAGTATGGACCTCCTTCAGTTTGGTGGCTCTCTATCCTCCCGTGGTGGCCAGGCTCAGGGACGGTGAAGTTTGTCTTCTTCCCATTCACCGCCACAGTAGCAGATCTCCACATGCGGGCACCTCCGCTACAAATACATACGTCAATGTCACCCCTCACTGCACTCAATAAAAGGTTGCATATGGACGGCATACGCAGGCGTTGGTAGTTTGCTGGATAACACTAATTACCTTCTTCCATGAGTCCAATTAATGGCGTATTCAATCAAAACGCCACCTCATAAACCCAACAAGACTGTGAATCATAAAAGGCAATCTTTTTTTATTAATCATGCGAATCACCAGGCTATAAAACTGTTCGACTGAGCCAACGCCTCGACTTATTACAGAGTTGTTTAATTACAAAACTTTATGATTAACTAGTGGATGAGTAAAGTTTGCGCTTGCTAATGTTTATTTGTTCTCGCTTATTTATTATGGATATGGCTTTTTCTCAAGGATAAGAGGACAATGCAAGAAGGAAGAGCCATATAGTGAGGGTGCTTGTTATTCTCCAGCACTGACAGACAGGTCACCGGCTGTAAGCTGCAAACTAGAGCTCCTCATGGGTCCAGAATGATAACCCTAATGCAGGGGTCTTCAACGTTTTCAGGCCAAGGACCCCTTAGTTGAGAGAGAGATGAAGCAGGGACCCCCACAACCTTTTCATAGAGTCCATATAGTTTCATCGTTTGACAGCACGATCATCAGTGTATTTTGGATTCATATAAATGTGTGTTTTCAGATATTTAACCACTTGAACCGTCAATACTTAACTTGACCTTTCACTATGTACGTAGTTTGCTCTTTTTTCCCCCTCTTCACCAAACTCTTTGCCGAAAATAGCCGATCGACAAGCTTGTAGATCTGCTATTTTTGGCTAAAGTTCTCAGAATATGGATAATGGACGCTAGGGTTCAAGTGGTTAATATAAAAAAGGAGAAAAAAGGTTTCTATCACACAAATATTTGAAGGACCCCCTGTAGTAACTAGGGGGACCCCCTAGGGGTCCCGGACCCCCTGTTGAAGACCTCTGCCCTAATGGTTAGGGCAGGGGTCTTCAACAGGGGGTCCTTTCGATAAAGACCTGAAAACGTAAGAAGTAGCCAGAATATCCTTTTCACATGGTTTATTTACCGTTTGTTCCTTCCAGCCCACAGAATCTGTTCTTGAGAGGTAGCCTACTGGTCTGGGATCCATTCACTCTACAGGTTGAAGATCCGGTCCAGCTGTAGAGTGGAGGCAGAAACGGTAGGCGGGCTTTAGACCGGATGTGAGCATTTAGTTAAACAGCTTGCAGCCAGTAGAGATGGGATTTATGGCTCTTTGAAGTGAGCCGGATCTCTTGGATCCGTTCCTTTCAAAGAGCCGTTCAAAAGACTAGCTCATTCTAGTTACTAGTTACTCTGTAGATCTTTATTATAATTGGCCTACAAATAACTTCAACCATTTATTCATTTATTTTGGACATTTAGAGGTAGGCCTACATACCTGCCATTTGAAAATAGCCGATCTACAAGCTCACAATGCGTTGCAACGCGAGAGTCCTGAAAAACAGGACATTCTGCATGCATAATGAGTACGTTAATATTTGAGTACGTTCTAATGTTGGTACTTTAAGTAGCCTATACCAACCATTTTACTCAAGACAACATTCCAAACTTCTACTTGATAGCAGTATTGATATTTGTGTCCCAATCTCACTGAGAGCCAGTCATCTCGGAAAGTACAGCTTTAGACAGGGACTGAAATTACCTTTTTTTTTTTTTCTCACTAAAATGTGATAAAGCCACTAAAGCATTTCATAAATTTCAGGCTACATTTCACTTAAACGCCAGAGCTTAACTCTGCATGTAAATAAGACTTTTTTAAATTAATGTGAGAGATCGTCAGGTCATTTGCAGGTTAGAAATTTATTTAGAACTTGAATATCTCAAAAGTAGTATTTCAGCATGGCATCATTCTATAAGCCATATCTTCAAAACTGTTGGGTCAATCTCCACAACCAATATATCATTTTGTAGCTATGATCCCCAGCTTTCAAATGAAATGAAAAAATGAAAATGAATAAAAATCCAATGACTGGCTCTCAGCCAAATTGGGACACATTTTTACTTAGGTAAAGAAATTGAGTAGGCTTTTCCCACCACTGTTCATTAGAAAGGAACGGCTCCCTACTGTGAACCGAACCATATCGTTCATTTCAAAGAGCCGTTCAAAAGACTCGATTCGTTCGCGAATGTCCCATCTCTACTTGGCAGGTGTGCGTGTGAGCTGCTGAGCGCCAGTCTGGTTTTATATTTGTTTGGTGAAACGTGAAAGTTTGCACTGAAAGACTCGCAGCTGGCAAATACACGTTTGAATTACACGAAAAGTATGTTATGAACATTTAACACAAGTATTTAAGAACACGTTTATAAAGACAACTAAAACTACAACCTTTTAAACCGACCGTGGTGGCATCAGTCTTGGACAATGTTTGTTGGTAATGTCGTGTTTAAAGTCTGTGTACGTCTACATTTATGTACACATTAAACGTATAAAGTGTTTTTTACTTTAGCCGTGGCCGTCACCCAAACATACGGGTCGTTTGTGTTCGCTATATTATTCCGTATAGTTTAATAAAAAGAGTTTTAATCCCGTCAGTGAATGTCATCGTGTTTACATTGGGTTCCATGGAGTGTAATACCGGCGTTCACCTGCTGCATCAGCGCCACTACGCCCATTGAGGTACAGTGCAACTTCTCTCCCTTATCATAGAAAAACACTTGTTTATTAACAGTGGTGGAAAAAGTACTCACATTTTCTACTTAAGTAAAAAGTATCAATTGTAGAAGTACTCCGTTACAAGTAGAAGTCCAGAATTCAAAATGTAGGCCTACTTGAGTAAAAGTACACAAGTATTGGCATCAAAACGTAGGCCTACTTAAAGTACCAAAAGTAAAAGCACAAAATGTTTGAAAATAGAAGATCTACAAGCTCACAACGTGTCACGATGCGAGCTTGTAGATCGGCTATTTTCAAATATCCAATGAATGTATAAAACAGGGCTAAAGTGGTCCATGCATGTTTTATAATATTATAATTTATATCTGCAAAGTAATTAGTAACAAGGTTTTCAAATAAATGTAGTGGAGTAAAAGTACAATATTTGGATTCCTTCAAGATGTAGTGGAGTAGAAGTAAAAGTGCTGGAAATTGGAAATACTCAAGTAATACATATACATATTATATTATAGCCTACTCTATGTATTTCTCTTGTTAGCCTAAAGCTTGTGTAATCATTGCTATATAGTGTTTGTTCCATAACAGTGTGAAATATAGCTCTATTGTAATCATTGCAGTGGTTTTCAACCTGTGGGTCGGGGTCCCCAAATGATTTTGGGGGGTTCCCCAGATAATTAACTTAATGTGCAACACTGTTTTCTCGCTCAACAGTAAACAAACCAAAACAAAGTTTAGGTGTAGGCTATAGCACATTTCTAAAGTGACAATATGAGGACACTTTAATACCTCTGAAAAGACAAATTAAACATTGGCCAATTTTTTAAATACTAGAGGCAGAAATTGTGAAAATAGCTGGCTATTTTCACAATAGAACTGTGATATACAACATGTAGGCCTAATGCCTTGACTCTTTGTGCTCGTCAGGGTGGAGGGGTCCCCAGTTCAAATATTATGATTATTTTGGGGGTCGTAGCCTGAAAATGTTGAGAACCACTGTTATAGAGCAGTGGTTCTCGACCTTTCTTTTTTACACCAAGTAGGCCTACCACCTCAGAAAATATCTGTCTCTCCAGGTAGGCTACCACCATAATAACTGATGTTAAAATACAGGCACGTAGACCTACCCCATCCTATTCAGCTATGCACAGTTAACACAAGAGGCAAATGTATTCCTTGAATTCATGGCGATTTTTTCTTTTTCTTTTTTGTAGCATTTTAAGACAATAATTTGATGACCTGGTCATCGGCCAGATTTAGCTACTGCATTTGTGAACTTCCCATGCAAACTGATGATATTTCTAATGTGATTAATCCGTTCGCAAATCTTCTAATAACGGCTACGTGTGCCCTCATGCTCATTTCAGCACGGCAGCCTGGAGCTCAGAAGAACTACCTGTAGTAGAATATAAATATTTCACTGCACTTATGTATTCTTTCTTATTTTTGGAAACTCCTATGAGTACCACTAGAGGGGGCTCAAGTACCACAGGTTGAGAACCACTGCTATAGCGTGTTTGTTCAGTAACAGTGGTACTCATACTACAACTCTTTAATATAGTTACTGGATACTCCATAGCAAGCTAATTCTCTTTGGCCTTTAATTGCACTTGATCCTCTAATGTAAGATAGACAGGTTTTGCAGCAACTCGAATGTTGAAGCATGTTCAAAACATGTATAGCCTACATTAATTTCTTAATTACTTACTTTGGGGAAAAGAAATAGCCAATTACACTGCAGTGCCCACTTTTCCCAGGTGTCCACTCTTTTTGTTGTGGCTCAGTGTCCAGACCTGTCAGTTATTCCATAATGTCCATAAAATACATAAAATAGACGATCTACAATTCCAGCTTGTAGTTCAGCTATTTCCACAGGTAAAATGGGCATTGAATTAATCTGCCCCATGCAACTCTTGTTTACGATGCCTAAAAAGCCAGCCGAAATGTTCCTATGTTCAATGTTATTATAATGGTGACAAAGCCCTGTCAGTGACCAGGTTATGATAATGGTGACAGTCATGTCAGTGACCATCAGGTTATGACAGGGCCGAACTGGGACATCTCGACCCTGGCATCTTGGCCCAGACCGGCCCAACACAACCGGCGTGAACCGAACATAGAAGATGTAGGCCTACAAGAAGATTACAACGCATCGAGGCAGTGGTGTGTTGTGGGCTTGTATGCTATTAAATGTTCTTTTCTGTGGGCCGGTGCTACTGAAGGATTGGCCCTCTCTGCTTAGTGGCTGCCCAGGCCCAAAATTACTGTAACTATCCTAAAATGGTGGAAGATGTATTGTACAGTCGGCCCACCAGGCATAGCCAAATGGGTTATGATAATGGTGACACAGCTCTGTCAGTGATGACCAAATTATGGCTCAACAGACCAAAATGTCACCCTGTTAGGCCGACACTACTCAACGTTTTGTTTTTCTTATTTTTGTGTCTTTACAGAACATGAAGTTGACAAGAGGACATCTGTAAGGGAGGGAACTCTGCTGCAGAGATGTTGCTGCTTGTTGCGTGCAGTGGAGATGGCGAAGAGGATGTGCTTCATCATACAGAGAGACGCCGCTGGATGGCTCAACCCGAGGACACCCTTAGAGATCGAGATCTGGAGATATGGTCTCTGCCGAAGACCTCGGCCCACCGGAGGTGTCAGCCCCTGCGGCTCAAGGTAGGAAACCCCCTTTAGGGCTGTCATGATCATGACGGTTATCTTGGCGGATAATTGACGCTCAAATAATTGCGGTTCAATAGCTGTCTGGCTTTTTCCCTCTTTTTACAATTTCTTTTTTCTTATCAAACAAAAATCAATGTTGGCATTCAAAGTTCAAAAGTTTTTTTTATTTATGATGACGTCACAATCGGCAGATGACGTCACAATCGGCAGCAAATCTGGACAGCCTGTTTTGAGAACCTGTGGGATACTTTTAACCTTCGCCTTCTCAAAACCAGGGAAAGACACAACAGTCAGAAATGGGACTTTGTGAGAAAGTGAAATTTCATGGTGTATCACCTTTAACTTTCCTGTCATTGTTTGGCTGTCTGTTGTGTGTGCACTTCCTGTGGATTTACTGTACATTTGGATAGGTCTGAGAATATAGTCTTGCGTGGCCAGACTGATTTGCAAATGCTCCCGGCGCACAGTCTGGGGCTCGGAAATAGAAACGATGAGTGCGAGATAAAGCGGATGTGACATAACTGCTCCCTTGGTGCAGTAGCAATAACAAGTCCTACTGGAAGCGTTATGTCTCCTTTCAATATTTTTTGGGGCGTTATTTCATCTTTCTCTGGTGTTGTTGGTGTTACTTCCATGATGTTTTCAAATGTTTTCTTAAACTATACACCCATAACAAGAATATGACACTCGAATGACTCTGTCTGTGCGAGTGTGCTTCTGTTATGTTTCCAGTGGGACAACAGTTCAGTGCAGCACTGGCTACTTCCGATACTCGCCGTTCTGGAGCTGCCGTTCCAGACTCTATATAGCATTCGGAGATTGTGGAATAGTTGTCTGGCTACGCGAGACTAGTCGGAGAATGACTGATCTTTGCAGATTCACCACACACTGCAGCTGCACTGTTGTTGTTGTTGAAGGATTTAATAGTGGCTTCCGTTCCTTCGCTTGTTCTTTCACTGAAGTCTTGATTGGTTTTCTGGATGGAGATATGATTGACATCAGCAGCAGGGCAGGCTTTCTATTCTCATCCCTGTGGCTTTTGTCTCCCATCAAGGGACCATAGATAACCCTAACCCCAATAGGGTCCTCAGCTCACAGCATAACGTCACTGTCGGGTAGAAACCTTTTATCTCCAAGTTTCAAATTGGTATGTTTTTAAGAAAGTAAAGCCCTGTTTCATCAAGAAGACTGTTGCACGAGACTAGTGAAAATAGCCGATTTACAAGCACACAACGCCTCGCAAGGAGAGGCGTTGTGTGCTTGTAGATCGGCTATTTTCACTATGTTAAATCATTTTTAAAATGATAAATACAAAATGAACAGTTTTGGACATACAAGGTTTTCACCCGACAACGACGATATGGTCCATCTGCCTGGCTGTTGACCACCTCCAGAGGTTCCAATACCTTTGAAGCATTTGTGCCAATCTGTAGGTCAACACCAGAGTTTATTTCTTGTATTGAGATATGGTTCAGATAAGGCCGTCGTGAAACGTCCTGTTCTTTTGGAACATTGTGTTGTGAAACGGGCATGGTTTTATGAGTGAACACATGAGGGAGTTTTATGAAATCATTTGTGTCCATCTTGGCTATTTAGGTCCCGTTTCACTTGGTTAATTCTTATTCTATTTAGGTCGCGTTTCAAATATAGACAAATATTGGTTTTCTGTCCTGTAATGTTCAGCCTCCTCGTCAGGTTTTCTGTGCAGAATGAATATGTGCTTCCATGATCCAATAATGCATACATTTCTAATACTGTCCCCCCCTTGTGGCTCTTTACTTGTACTGGTACTATGGATAAGATGGATGTTTGATCATCAGTGATAATGATATGATATGATATAGTACTTTATTGTCAGTTCACACAGAAATGTGTCTTGTGACACAGCAGCCATGTATGCGAAACATAATACAAACATTTAACACAAGGGAACAAAAAACAGGATTACTTACATAAGGATAATACAGACAAGAGCAGTGTCCTCCGCCCAGCCTACCTATGGCTAAGCTCTTGATTAAGCCTTAACATCGACTGATGGACAAAGGACCTTTTTAGTCTGACCTTATTGCATGCTGGAACACTATCTCCTTCCTGAAGGCAGCAACCTATATTCTCTATGCAACACATGGCTACTGTTAGGGGTAATATTTCTTGCCAATCTTAGAATGCTGTTATCATACGTAGATGTATACAGCCTCTGAAGTGGTTGTCCAACTATATCTTTGAACAAATGTTCAGTTTCAGTCCCAATATGACCACAGGTGTGATGTCAGAGGATGGCATTGCTTCCAATTGATTTCTGAAGTGTTGGTTCTGTTATTTGTTGTTCAATGTGGAGTATTTCGGGATGTTTTTGTTTGCATGTATCACAAGTGAAACGACTTTTGCAGTCTATGTTAAATGCTAATAGTCTTCCTAGGCCTTGTACACACAGTTAAAGCACCTCCCCTGCGCTTGCCCTTGAGAGAGGAGGAGGGGAAGGGCCGCCAATTCATTCCCTATGGAAGACTGCCTCTAGCATTGCCATTAAGCTAGAGGCTAAATAGGCTAAATAGAAGATCTACAACCTCACAACTCGTCACAACGTGACACATTGTGGGCTTGTGGATCTGCTATTTTTGGCAAAAAGATTTGGGTGTAGATCAAAAAATCACACCCGTGTGAACTGAGCGGTGGTTCCCCCCCCCCCCCTCCCCCCTGTGTGTGTGTGTGTGTGTGTGTGTGTGTGTGTGTGTGTGTGTGTGTGTGTGTGTGTGTGTGTGTGTGTGTGTGTGTGTGTGTGTGTGTGTGTGTGTGTGTGTGTGTGTGTGTGTGTGTGTGTGTGTGTGTGTGTGTGTGTGTGTGTGTGTGTGTGTGTGTGTGTGTGTGTGCCTGGTCTGGCCTGGACAACAGCGCCCCTCCCTTAACATGTGTGGTCAGAAAAGGTTACTGCAGGCTACAGACAGACAGACAGACAGACAGACAGACAGACACGCAGACAGACAGACAGACCCACAAACACGGCCACGTATAGGAGCGTTGTGACCACCGCTCAAAAAGGACACACCAACAGTGCAACTCAGGTCCATTTTATTAAGTATAGAGGGCCTAAGGCGTGAAACTGATGAATTCCAAATATTATCAAAGTATTCTGGCGGCACCCCTGGACTTGCGTCACGCCACCCACTTGGTGCGTCACGCCACCCACTTGGTGCGTCACGCCCCAGTCCAGGGATGCCTCGGAATACTTGAATGATATTTGGAATTCATCAATGTCACTTCAGTTTAACCACTTATACTTAGTCAAATGGACCTGAGCTGCACAAAGTTAATTTGATCCCAGTTTTGAGTCATCAATTCCTGTTTTACCATGTTAATTGATTCCTCTGTCCTTATTCGTCTGTATAGTTTATGTTTATCCATCTGGTACCTATACTTACTATCTGTAAAGTGTAAATACTGGCAAATTGCTGATTAGTAACCTACTTACTCTGTTGTCAATTACATCGGTGAATAATTATGTTGTCAATGAGCGTGGCACTGTGAGATGTAATTCTGCTAGGTCTAGTGATTGATGGAAGTAGGCCCATACTATTAATTTAGTTTATAAAATCCTCAATACTTCTGTGGTTATTATATTTTAATAAATCAACATTAGTGTGGCCACATATAAATAAATTTTTATTGCCTATTCTAGAAAACATGTCTTCCATCCAAACCCTAAATATTTGACTCCGGTATTCTATATACACAGCTGATTAAGACATTTTTCTTTTTCTCCATACAGATCTCAATTGTAATGCATTCAAGTAGGTTATCAACCACCTGTGACATATCATTTATTATCTTAAATTTTAAGTTTGTATCCACATATATACAGTAGCTACCCCTCCTCCACCCTTACTCAATCTGTTAACATAAGTTAGTTCATAGCCAGCCATCTCAAAGTGTACTCCCCTTTCATTATCGATCCAAGTTTCAGAGATTGCTATGATATTGAAAGGTTGTGAGAATGAGCACAAATTAGTCCTTGATGCGTTTAAAATTTGCATATAAACATCTACTGTTAATGTGAATAATTGATAACTTCCCATCTGCTTTGATGTTGTGATTATATATATATATATATATATATATATATATATATATATATATATATATATATATATACAAACATACATATATATATATATATATATATATATATATATATATATATATATATATATATATATATATATATATAATATATATATATATATATATATATATAAGGGTACAAAAAAAGGCACAAATCCACTCTACTTAATCTGTCTTTCCCAATCCAACACCTCATGCAAAGCAATGCCAATGGTGGGTACTTATGCACTGAAAAACGATCGTGTGGAAAAGGTGACCAATAATTGGAAACCTCCCCGAGGCTACGGCTGTGCTCCCGAGCAATTATTCTAACCACCGTTACTGCAACACTACCAGGGAAAAAAACTACGTTGAAGAACCCAAAGGCATACCACCATGTGCTCACACATAAATACTTAAGTACACTTACTTGAATCCACAGCAATCACTGAAATCTCAAAACAAAAAAGAATCATTAAACTGATCCCTCACCCAATTTACAAATGTGGCTCGACAGTAGACTCCCAGTTAATGAGCCTCCATTTGTCATAACCTGGTGAAAACCAGATAGGCCTGCAGATGTCTTTTAAAGTTATACCATGTAACGTTTTTTATAAAACAAATCTTAAAATTGTCCTAACTCTTAAATCGCTAAAGTTTTAGAACACCCACTCCGTTATTTTCAGCTTCTGAAGCCTTCTCTTTATATGTTTTCTATGATCCTGACCGGGGTCCGGTTTTCGCGGAAAAATTACGTCATCATACACTACCGGCCAATCACAGCGAGGGTTATACACTGCCGGCCAATCACAGCGCATCTTGAAGTGGGGTCGCTAGCTATCACAATAGGGCGGCCATATTTGTAGGCGCCCGTGTGTCTCTATCTATACTCGGGTGAAACACTCCGTTTCTCCGGAATGCCTGAACGCACAGGAACCAGGGACCCCTCCAAAGATAGATCTCGGCGAGGTGGAGGCAGACGCGGGGGTGACGCGGGGGTGTGAGGCCCGGTCCGCGGCGAAAAACGGCCGAAAGACGCGGACGCTACTGACCACTAGTTGAGCAACTTACACAGTATAGCTTTAACAAAAAAAGTGTATTGTTTACACATAATAATCCATAATCATACTAGTCCTTTTAGCTATGGGGTGTGACAGTGAATGTCATCAGTGTCAGCAGATGGACTCACTCAGAGTCCTCTGTGTGAGAGTGCATGTGTGCGTGGGTGCATGTGTGCGTGGGTGCATGTGTGTGCGCGAGAGAGATGATCTTACCACATCCCTGAATAGTGCCTCCACAGTCACTTTCCAAAAGGAAACAAAGCAATTTGTTGAACCAAATTATTCTTATGGGGTCAATAGATCTTTTGATGCAGAACTTGGTTGAGGCTCCTCTTGCTTTAAATTATTCCCTGGCCGCATCAAACAGGAACAAAACTAACAGATGACACCAAACTAAATCATATCCTCTCCGAGCTTTAGATACGCAGGAAGTGAACTGAGTTACATAACAGCAATAACAGAAAACAACAAAACTTAATTTAAGACTTATGTGAAACACTAGAAGTTTGCGGCCCTTTGGGCCGCAAAAGTCTAGAGTTCAGGCCGCTGCGCGGCCCTCACCGCCATGTTGCGGCAGTGTGGTGTGTGTAATGGCCAAATATGTTTTTTTTGAGAAAAAACATTTTTTTGAGAAAAAAAGAATTTTTGAGAAAAAAAGAATTTTTGAGAAAAAAAAATTTTTGAGAAAAAATTTTTTTTTGAGAAAAAAAAGATTTTTGAGAAAAAAGAATTTGAGAAAAAAAAATTATTGAGAAAAAATGTTTTTTGAGAAAAAACTTTTTTGAGAAAAACATTTTTTTGAGAAAAAAAAGATTTTGAGAAAAAAAAAATTTGAGAATTTTTTTTTTTTTAGAATAAAAAATGTTGAGAAAAAAGAAATTTTTGAGAAAAAAAAATTAAAATTAAAAAATTGGGGGGAAAAAAATGGTGATGCGATGACGTGGTGTATACGGATGTTACTGCGATTGAGGTGAAAGAGAAAAGTGGAAAGTTGTGAGCTAACTATTAGCTATTTTTGTGTGTGTGTGTGTGTGTTCTGGCTACGCCCCCCTCGGTTGAAATTGGATCCGCCGGTCCCATAGCTGGGAATACGAGCCAATGGACGGCGGTCACCGGTCACCATGGCAACGGGGGGCCAATGATAGAGTTAGGGCGGTATTCTGTGAGTTCTACCGACCTACTACGGACCTACATCTGATCTACATCTGATCTAGCTATGAGTTGAGGTGGATGTGAAGTGGGCGTGAATGGGCTTGGAAGTGGGATGCGGCAATAGGAGGAATGTAAGTATAGATAACAGAACATTTTTTGTACATCCAATATGCTTATGTGACTCTGGGACCTGAGGTTAATTAGGACAATGACAACAAAAGAAAAGTGGGTCAATGTGGGAAATGCACTCCCTGTGATAAACTGCTAGCAAGCTGCCCGTCTACTTCACCATCCCTTCAGGTGATAAAACTATTCTACAAGTATTAGGGGTGCAACAATACTGAACCGAACTGGTAAGCCGAACCGAATGGCCCTGTCCCGAACCAAACAGCCCATACCGAATGAACCGAATTTCTTTCTTTTTTTTTTTTGGTGTGGCCACATAAAAACATCATTTAACTCTTTCTGTACACTTTTTTTTAGAGAAAATCTTCCTCCTATCATAATACCTGATTATCATGACGAATACCCCATATTTAAAATAAACAGAATATTTTGGAAATATTTTCAAATATATATATTTAGTTTTTACATTTAAATTTTTACTGTAACAAACCAAACTGTTTTGTCTTATTACAAATCTGCCAATAACTAGTAACTAGTAAGACGCCTCAGGGCGACATGCAGTCGCGCTAATTCTTGGCCATCTGGCCATCTGGCCAGTGATGTATATCGGACCATGGTGATCCCTGTCTGTAGAACCAGCCACACAGATATGGGATGTCTTGGCCATCTGTCTTGACCATACATGGATTATGTTAGTGTAGTATGTTTCCTCCATATATGGGCATTCCCATATGAAGTCCTGTTAGATATGGGCTTAATATTTATGACATCAGGGAACTCCATATATGGGCATAAAAGGGATTCTGTTAGTCTGACATCACAGTGAAGCCAGAGCGTGATGTCAGAGCGGCAAACCCATTCTGTTAGAGTGGTTCCCTTGACATCATAGTGATGTCAGAGCATGATGTCAGAGCGACAAACCCATAGAACCACAGTGTCAGGCGTGACAGAGATACATACATACAGTACATACATACATACATACATACATACATACAATATTTCCTTCTGAGTGTAAGTGAATGTAGTTGATTAGAAGTAAAGTATAAAAAAATAAAGTAAACATATCTCAAAATTGTACTTGAGTATGTACTTAGTTAGTTTCCACCACTGACTCTATAGTGTGTGTTATGTCAGAGACTTGCCATCGTGGCTATTTATTGTTGTTGCATCGAATCTGAAACTCACAGCCTTCTTATTGCCTCACACCAACACAATATCCACCAGACAATAATAGTTTAGCAAATCATTTTTTTTGTAGTCAGCAGGCTATTGAATGTTAATTCATAATGCATTTCAGCCCTCTGGCTTTCATCAGCATTTATGTGATGATTGGTGTAATATTAAATTAATGTTCCCTAGTGTTGCTGAATCATAACATCTTCCATGGTTTAGTTAAATGCTTATTAGAGGGCTGAAACGTGTGTTTGTTTGAATTTGCCCAGGCATAATAATAAAGATTTCATCAGCAGCTCGGCAAAGAAAATGTGCAATTTTATGTCACATCCAACCAGTGGTGTAAAGTCATTAAGTACATTTACTTAAGTACAATTATGAGTTATTTGTACTTTACTTGAGTATATCCAATTTCCCAAACTTTTACTTCTACTCCACTACATCTCGGATCCAAATATTGTACTTTTACTCCACTACATTTATTTGAGAACTTTAGTTACTAGTTACTTTGCAGATATAAATTATACTATTATAAAACATACATAAAGCACTTTAGCCCTATTTTATACCTTGGCTATTTGAAAATAGCCGATCTACAAGCTCACAACGCTCGCGACGCGTTGTCACTAGGGCCCAAGGTGGAGGGGCCTGGAATTATTTTTAGCTTTTGAAAAATAGCAGATATATAAGCTCACGGTGCGGTACCGAGTGCCGCGCTGTGAGCTTGTAGATCAGCTATTTTTTTTTACGTCTGAAGAGTTGCGCAAATCTTTGAATATATGTCTTTTTTTAGGCGAACATTACAAAGGCAGGGCCTTTAGCCAGTGAGGAAGCAGCATTCTTGTTGACATCAACACCAACAAGTGCGTCCTGATATAAACAACAACACCCACATGAATCTTTTATAGTTTTTGAAATATTTAACTTATAAGTACCCGATGCATTTCCAATGGGAAATGAGTCTGGAGAGAGAGGAAGAGATTTACTGTGTAGGAGTCTCAGAAGTAATGTTGGAGTGCCAGTTGGGCAGATCTTTATGCCCATATATGGTGTTCCATGTTTGAGTGCCAGTTGGGCAGATCTTTATGCCCATATATGGTGTTCCATGTTGGAGTGCCAGTTGGGCAGATCTTTATGCCCATATATGGTGTTCCATGTTGGAGTGCCAGTTGGGTAGATCTTTATGCCCATTCATGGTGTTCCATACAAGCCCACTCTTTTTCGTAGGAACAGTATGTCTAGTGTTAGGCTGTTAGCTGATATCTTGTTTTTGGATGTAAAGAACACGGTGTGTTTGTGACGGTATGGGCCGTCATCACGTTGACAGGCAGGCTGTCAGAACAGTCTGGACACAGCTGTCAAGTAACAACTGTTTTAGAAAAATACTGTTTTGTGAAATACTAGGCCTGAGAGAAGACCCACATCGTGTAATGCCAAGGGTCTTCAACAGGGGGTCCGGGATCCCTAGGGGGTCCTCAGAGTTACTACAGGGGGTCCACCAAATCTTTGTGTGATAGAAACTTTTTGTTCTCCTTTTTTATATTAACCACTTAAACCCTAACGTCCATATTCTGAGAACTTTCGCCAAAAATAGCTGATTGGCTATTTTTGGCAAACAGATTTGGTGCAGAGGGGAAAAAGAGCAGACCAAGTACAGAGTGAAAGGTCAAGTTTATTAAAGGGGAAGACCACCCATTTTCAATATTGAACTATGTCATTAATATACCTTAGAGGAGTTGTGTGGAAATAGAAAAAAAGTTCCCCCCCCTTCTGTGTTGCCTAGAACTGGAGGATTGATTTTGGGGTTTGTATTGTAAAGTACAATGTGTGACGTCATCAAGCAGACTAAGTACAGAGTGAAAGGTCAAGTTTATTAAGTATTGACGGTTCAAGTGGTTAAATATCTGAAAACACAAATTGACATGAATCCAAAATACACTGATGATTGTGCTGTCAAACGATGAAACTATATGCAATCTATGAACAGGTTGTGGGGGTCCCTGCTTCATCTCTCTCTCAACTAAGGGGTCCTTGGGGCCTGAAAACTTTGAAGACCCCTGGCCTGGTGTAATGTACTGTAGGCCAGCTCGTCTCCTGTAATGCACATTTGTGTCAGAAGATGGCAGTGTAGGAAAACCTAATATCTCAAAGAATGCATCACTTTCTCTTTTGTCAGTTTGTGTGAATAGTTTGACTTGATGAAGTCCAACATGGAATGAAAACAACAATATATTGACTACTGTACATGACTAATAGTGACATTTTGCAGTGGTCCTTGGGGCCTACAGTTGGAGTACCGTGACTCATGGCCTCTGGAGGTGACAGTGAAACCTTGTGACCAGTTATTCAGTTCTTCTGTGATATAGCTTTTTTTCTTTTCCTTCAGAATTATGGTCTTATGTTAAAGGTCCAATAAGTTATATTATTTTTGATAAAATACATGTTAATTAGTTCTAAATCATCATGGTAATCATTGCTAGAGTGTTTGTTCAGTAACAGGGGTCTCCCTGTCTCCCCATGGAGTAAACAGAAACTACATTTCACGTCTGGGATACCAATTCTATCCAATCAGGACAGATAACTCTGACTCATACAGGAACACAGGATAAACAAGTGAAATTGGAAGTGATGAACGAGCAGGGAAACATTATGAAACTGGTACACTATGAAATTGAAGCTCATAAATTGATAGCCTCTTCTGAATGGATTAAATTGGCAACCCACCTGATAGTGTATTTTCTGTTTAGCCTACTAGAGCTGGAGAGACCAGACCCCTGTTACTGAGAAAACACTCTGTTAGATTACTATCAGAATGGAGAACTTTAACCATTTACCCCCCGGTGTTCACATTTAACCTCAAATTCTATTATTTTATGCATATTTTCCCAAACTCTGAGCACGTTTTGCAGACTAATCTGATTTCAGACCAGCACTCATCTCAATCCACACCTATCCATGTGCATGTGACATGAGACCCATGTTATTATAGGCAAGAAGAAGGAAGGCACTTGCACAAACTCAGACTATTAATTAAAGCCTTTTTTTTTGTATTAATACAGGGTGCAGGCAAACAGAGTGACAGCGTTTAGATGTCAATACATCTTCGTCAGGGCATGGCCATGAACTAAAAAGGTTATAGCTCCAGTGCATTCCTTCTACATATTCCCGTCCCGTTCCTAGGGATGGGACGATAAGCGATATTATATTATCGTTTATCGTGATGAAAAACACTCATAATAATCGTATCGTGGAGATTTAATTTATCGTGATATCGTCCTCCGTCATGCACTGGGATCAATTCACCTTTTATTTGTCAAGCTGCATATCCAGTACCATTTAAACCCTCTATAGTTGGTAAAAGGTACTTATAATATACATACTTGATACAGTCTTTTTTTCACTCTCTATCAAATGTCTGATCTACAAGCTCACAACGTGTCGCGACACGTTGTGAGCTTGTAGATCAGCTGTTTTTTGGCAAATGTTCCGCCCCAGGATAATGGATTTTGATTATCGTGATAATATTGTAAATCGCGATTTCTTTTGTCACAATAATCGTGATTTGAGCAACTCTGACTCTGAACCCCTAGTTGCTCCCGGTGAGCAGGTTGGTGCCTTGCATGGTTTCCAACGCCATCTGTGAATGAACGTGTGTGTGAATGGATGAATGTATTGCACAATGAATCTATGTAGTGCCTTGGATAAAAGCGCTATATAAATGCACCATTTACCATTCATGTCTCCTTGTCTACAACCATTTGAACCCACTTTGAACGGGTCATTTTAGGAGAACACTTTCACAGATTTTCTCTTTTTCTATCCCATAAAATAGCAGAAATGGAACTATTTCCCCTATTTTGGAAATGGGGCATAAGCGGTAACAAATCATTTTTTTTTATTAGTATTTTTCTGAAATGGCACGCCTCTGCAGAAAGGGACATCATAGTCCGTAGTTGTTCTCCCCTTCAGTCAGATGGGGGTGCTGTGGAGCCACGTAACGCCTGCCGCCACGTGCTCCTCACAGTGCACCCTCCCCCCCAACCCCCACCTCCCCCCACCTGCCCCCTCAGCACCCAGCACCAGCAGCATGAGGGCTTGTTGGTGCGCCACCATCAAGCTGATATGTGGAGTTTATCAAGGCAATTCCTTTTATAATCCTCCTGATGCTCGTTCCCCCTGTTTTATCTGTTTAATAGCGCTTCGCGGCTACCGGCCGTAAAAAAGCGTCTTTTTATTGTGACACCAAACACATTGTTTGGGAATTGACCCTGCCCGGGTAATGAACAGTGGTGAATTTGCAGCCCTTGTTGCCCCCCCCCCCCAAACCCCCACAGACAGTCAGCGAGGGAGGTGGGAGAGAGAGAGAAGAAGAGGGGGGGAAAAAAAGACCATTTTGAAAAGTGGGGAGAATATTTTACAAGAGGGGTTGTTGTGTGCATGATTTGTGCTGCACTTCACAGGATGAGACCGAGCTTCATAGGCAGACAGGAGAACACATGGACAGCTGCAGAGAGAGAGAGAGAGAGAGAGAGAGAGAGAGAGAGAGAGAGAGAGAGAGAGAGAGAGAGAGAGAGAGAGAGAGAGAGAGAGAGAGAGAGAGAGAGACAGAGACAGAGACAGAGACAGAGAGAGAGTCAGTTCAGAAAAAGCTAAGGTATGGCAACATGACTGGTGACACCAGTCATGTTGCCATACCTTAGCGACAGGCATGATACATTTATTTTAAGAAGTACATTCTATTTTTCCCCCTAGTTTCTACGGTTTCTTGGGCTGGATATGGCAGCCTGGAACTGTTGTTCAAGTGCAGCTAAACTTGGGATGTTAGCAAACGTGCCACAATTAACAATAATGAATTGCACCTGTGCAGCTGACCTGCGGAACCTGGGAATATACCATTCCTGTATACCTTGTTAAAGTGACCATTTCGTTAAATTTTGCATTTGTAGTTATTTTACTGTAATTTAACGACATAATAACCAGAACAGATAGACAAAGAGACATTCATGGATTTATTTCCCCTCTGGACCTAGGGTATGACAGCTGCCATACCCAATTGACGCTCCTGGAGAGAGAGAGAGAGAGAGAGATGGAGAGAATCAATAGGGACATTTGGTCTATTATCATAAACACACAGTGCGTCTGTGGGAGAATAATGGTGTTTTTATCTGCGGATGGTTGACTGTGACTTGGCTTAATAAACACCGTGGCTTGTTCGATACGCCGACGCGCGTCTCAGAGAGGAGAAGCAAGCAGGGAACGAACACAAGACATCTCTCTGTTTCACTCCACCCTGAGTGAATGTGTGTTTAGTGCTCAGAGACTGTGTGTGTGTGTGTGTGTGTGTGTGTGTGTGTGTGTGTGTGTGTGTGTGTGTGTGTGTGCGTGTGCGCGTGCGTGCGTGCGTGCGTGCGTGCGCACCAGCCTGCCTGTGAATTTGTGTGTGCGTGGTGTGTCTGTGCCTGCTTGTATGTCTGCCAGTGTGTGTGCTGGTGTGCGCGCACATGTCTGCCAGTGTGTGTGTGTGTGTGTGTACCCGTCCGTGATTGACCTTGAGAAAGCAGGCACAGTTGGAGGAGAGAGAGCTGAGGAGGCTTCCCCCCCCCCCCCCCCCCCCCCCCCCCCCATCACTCCCCCACCCCCTGCTGTGACTCCCCCCCCCCCCCCCCCCTTGGGTAAAGAATGACTGCCTCTCTCCT
>NC_137829.1:43004265-43168644 GCF_963921795.1 Nannobrachium achirus | reverse complement strand
CCCCTGGCTGTCCCTGCCCCTGTGCCACAGCCCTCCTCAGGTGAGGATGACTGGTCAGGTGACGTTGTACGGGCAGATGACCCAGCTTTTATTGAATGGCTGCATCATATGTTTAACGGCCCGGAGGGGGAGTTGGGGTCCTCATTTGAAGGGGGGGAAGGACCCCGATTGGAGGAGGTCCAGGAGGAGGAGGGAAACGGGAGGAGGAGGAAGAGGTGGAGGAACGTGGGTTTGAGGAGGTGGCGACAGCCAACGTCGCCAGCGCCTCCTCAATGTGTATGAACCCTTTCGGGAGTCACCCATGAATGAGTTCCTCCGCAGGGAGTCGGGGCCCCTGCTTGTAGTCCACCCCGTCTATGTCCCTGTCGCAGAGAGCTCTCTGCGCTTCCATTTCGAGAGGGACATAGACGGGGTGGTCATCGAGCCGGGGACCCTCTCTAACATCACCCTTCCCATCCACTTCCTGTTCGTGCCCACCTCCCTGCCCCAAACGGCATATCCCCCATTGGCCGTTCCTCAAAAAGCACGTACCGATGGCCGAGTTGTCACCCGCCGCTCTGGAAGAGTGGTTCCAGGCGCATGGGACCACTCTGGCCTACCCGGACGGCGGGTGGCAACTACACTGGACGCTGGTGCCCGCGTCGTTCAAGCAGCCGAGTGGGTACATGAAGGACACAGAGAGGGTGCATAGGCTGTGCTTCGGGTACCAAAAGGCCATCGCCCCTAAATTTCCAGAGGGCTCCTGCGGCGCACGACTTTTGAGGAGAGAAGGAGGGCCCTCTCTCCTCAAAAAACAACCTTCATGATACCGGAAGGTTCAATGTGTTGCCCGCAGGACCAAGCGTTCATACTGGATTCTCCTGGACAGGGCCATCGCCGAAGTCCAAACGGCCCCGGGCACAACCATTAAGGTGACGCTCACCCGCTTCGGGGCAGAAGTCACCGGCCCCGGTTGTCCTCGGGGACATAGTCGCGGACACCGCCTCAGTCGAGGCGGTGTCCGTACACGCGGCTTGTGTCCCTGAGGGACACCGACGGGTCGGTTGACCTTCTGTGGTCCCGCTACGGACTACACCGAATAATTGGCGGTCTCGGCAGGGTGTTCACCACCTATGCCCTGCACGAGGCCGCCAATTATCAGAGCAACGTGAGCCACAACGCTGCCCCGGACTGGAGCGACCGCCTCACCGCGGTGTTAGGGGGTTAGGGTTAGGGTTCGAAGGGGGCTCGAGCCCCTGCCCTTTTAACCGTCTATAAAAAGTGCCCTCTCCAGAACATGAATGCAGTTTTCACTACGTTGAAAGAAACACAAACGCCCTCTTTCCATGCCATACCCGAAGGCAGCATTCAAGAGTCCAAACTCTCCTTAACTTGAATGCAGCATCTTATGTTGAAAGAATTGCCCTCTCTGTGTAGAAGTCAAGCATCGAGAAAATAGCCGACCTCCAAGCTCTCTAGAGAGGCAGGGGCTGACATTTCTAAAATGGCCTTTTGGTTGAAAATATAGAAAACAGCAGACCTCCAAGCTCACAACGTGTCGTGCTGCGACACGTTGTGAGCTTGGAGGTCTGCTATTTTTGGTGCTTGATACCACACTTGAACTAAGCATAATCAAGGTACTGGAGATGTGGTGTACAGTGTGAATTTCTAGTTTCTACACAGAGAGAGCAATTCTTTCAACATACGATTGCTGCATTCAAGTTCAGGAGAATTCTCTTGAATGCTGCCTTTAGGTATGGCATGGAAAGTAAATACTGCATTCATGGTTAGGGTTAGGGTTAGTACAATACATTTTCACTAAAAACTGCATTTTACGTTGCAGGTGACCTCGCTCCGAAGGCCAAGGCTGACGAGGAGCAATTCAGCAGCGTGTCTGACCAATACCAAGAGTCCTACTTCCACCCTCTGAACCTCACTGGTACTGGAACATAAAAAAAAACACAAACACACACACACACACACACACACACACACACACACACACACACACACACACACACACACTCACACACACACACCGGCCAGTTGTCAGAGTCATCAGAGTTGTCCTGGTTAGTGCCTGGCCCTGAGGAGGGCTGGGGCACAGGGGCAGGGACCTGAGGACCGTATATGAGGGGGGACCCAGAGGAGGCCGGGGAAGGAGGCCACACATTAGGGATGGTAGGAGGGCTAGGGGATGGTTCCCCAGAGCCCAGGTAAGGCTGTGGGCGGGGTGTGGCGACAGGGCTGTTTTCGGGTGTGGCGACAGGGCTGCTTTCGGGAGGGGCACGTTTGGCCTGGAGGAATATCCTCCTCTGACTCTGAGGAGATCTTCCTCGGGTTAGAGGAGGAGGGTACAGGGCTAGGGGCATTGGTTGGGGTAGCATATTCCTCCTCTGACTCTGAGGAGATGCTTGGACGTTCCTCTTCCTCGGGTTAGAGGAGGAGGGTACAAGCTAGGGGCTAGGTGGCATAGGTTGGGTGGGGTAGCAATATTTCTCCTCTGACTCTGCAGAGAGCTGATTGGTACAGGCTAGTGGCATTGGTGTTGGGGAGAGGGTACAGGGCTAGGGGATGGTGGGTAGGGGGACGAGGGAGCTAGGGTTAGGGACGGGGTTGGGGTCGAGCAAAGGCTGCCTAGGCCTAACCTGGTCTAGCGCTACTGGGCCTAGAGCCCTGCGTCTAGTCACAACCTGCGTTATCCCGGAGGATGGGACGCAGCGTCCTTATCCATCTCCAAAAGACAAAGATGAAAAATGAAAACTAAAAAAAAGTGGCCAGGGGTTCTCCCGTACTAGGGTTTTTTTTTTTTTTTGCAAAATAAAAATAAATAAAAAAAAACGCTGTTAGAGAGCGAAGTTGTATGAAAATTTGTTTTTTTGAAAATTGGGCAGAGCCTTGGCAGCAGTCGTGAACAGCAGGTCATTGAAAAGCTGTCAAATCTGGACTATTATAGTACGGAACCGTCACTGTCTATCACGGTCATTTTTTTTTTTTTTGGGGGTATTTTTGTGCTGAACAGATAGAGGATTGAATACCCTACAGAGATATATAACTCTTTTCCCTGTACGATGTGTGGAAGTGGGTGAAATTAACGATTTTAAAGTTGATATTTCTATTTCCCAGAATCCTTTGCTGCAAACGAAACATGTTTTTGACCGTAACTCCGGAACGTACATCGGATCGGAAAAATTCTTTTTCCCAGGTGTTCCTGGGACCCCTCTAGCTATCTAGCCGGTCGTTTGAATCCGAAGTGCCCCGTTATTTTATCATTGTATGTAAACACGCAAGCTATATTGGTCATAAATCCTGAACCGTTGCATATTTCTTCAAAATTCCAACTCTCAGGTGACTGGGGGGACCCCACTCTACCTATTTGAGTGGTTTTTTGCACTCGCTAAAATAGCCTCTGAAAATCCTAAAAATTGTCGAAAAATAAAATAATTCCGTTTTAGCTGCTATTTACCAGAAAGGCTCTTTGAATCATCGGCAATCTGATGAAAGTAAAGATTTTTAATATAATTATCGATAAAGTATTTATTTATTTTTCCAAAAAAACGACCGAAAAAATAAAGTAATTCGTTTTTAGCTGATATTTACCACACATTACACTTTGAATCATGGGGCATCTGATGAAAGTAAGGATTTTTTATATAATTAGTGATAAAGCACTTAATTTTGGCTGTAAACCTTGATTTGAGTGTTAGCTTAGCTCGGTTTGTTTACATCGTGGCTTGGTACCGAAAGGGCGAATCAGAACCGAGCTAACCCATTGAATACGTCGGTACGCCCTCCCGGACACCCGCCCTGAGTTGTTAGTTCGAGAAAAAGTCAAGCGGTTGCAGAGGAATATGTACATTAGCGTGTTTTGTTATGCTAACGCTCATCTAAGCTGGTTTAAGCGAATGGGAACGGAGCGAACGCGACCAACCCAAGCGTTCCGTCGGGACACGTTCCCGGAACACGTGTGAGTTGTTAGTTCGAGAAAAAGTCAAGCCGTTGCTCATATAATTCTTATAAACTGTATTTTGAATGCGTTAGCATTCAAAAATCAATAAAAAAATAAGGAAAACACCTTTTGTTTTATCCAGACCAATTTTATATGTTTTTTAGGGCAGGGGTTCCAAAAAAAAATGTCCCGTGACTCTAGGAGACTCGGAACCCCCGAATTGGGGGTTCCGAAAAGGCCTTTTTAGCTCCCAAATAGTGATTTGAGCAAAGGGGAAGCAGGAAACCGGAAGTAACACAAATCGAGTCTTGGAGGGGACCTATTGAGCACCTCTGAGGTGAAAGTTTAAAAAAATCTCAAACGGTTCCAGAATTAGCACATAAAACGTGTTTTTACCGAAAATACGCCTTAAAATCAACTGTAAAATTAGGAAAAAAATCTTTGCATCAATGAAATATTTTTTATATGTTTTTGAGGGTGCTGAATCCAAAAAAAAATGTGCCGTGACTTCTAACCCTTTTTAAAGGCCTTTTTTAGTATAAAAATCAATGAAATAGGGGTTGTAGAGAGTTGAGACCTGCACCATTCGACTCAGAATGGTCGAAATAGTTGATTTGTAATGAAAAATAATATAAAATATTTTTTTACAATTTTTTAGACAGACATTGCTGTTTCCAAAACTAATTAAAAAAATAGGAAAATATTTTTTGCATCAATGAAATATTTTTTATATGTTTTTGAGGGCGCTGAATCCAAAAAAAAATGTGCCGTGACTTCAAACCCTTTTTAAAGGCCTTTTTTAGTATAAAAATCAATGAAATAGGGGTTGTAGAGAGTTGAGACCTGCACCATTTGACTCAGAATGGTCGAAATAGTTGATTTGTAATGAAAAATAATATAAAATATTTTTTTACATTTTTTTAGACAGACATTGCTGTTTCCAAAACTAAGTAAAATAATAGGAAAATATTTTTTGCATCAATGAAATATTTTTTATATGTTTTTGAGGGCGCTGAATCCAAAAAAAAATGTGCCGTGACTTCAAACCCTGTTTAAAGGCCTTTTTAGACATAAAAATCGTCTTTTTAGGGGTTGTAGAGAGTTGAGACCTGCACCATTCGACTCAGAATGGTCAAAATAGGGGGGAGAGGTTGTGAAAAAAAATCAAAAAAAATTATGAAAAAAAAAATCAGAAAATATTCATTTATAGCGCCACCTTTTTTCGAAATCAAACGAAACCTACATATTCGTGATCGGCATTTAGGATTTAGGGGGTAGAAGTTGTTAAAAATAAAACTTGTCTCTGAAAATATGGCTCTATAGCGCCACCTCGTTGTCAAAATCAAAAAACACCTGCATATTCGTGATCTGCGCACCCGATTTAGGGGGGGTAGACCAAATGATGGGTCACCTGGCCTGGCATAATTCAAATGGGGGAGGGTCTAAAAACCAAGAAATATTTCCCCACCAAAATCGGTCAATATTTTTTAAATGTAACGACCTCTAGTGGCCACATTGTGAGGCCCTAACCCAAATCCCAGGTATTGGATGGATGCACAAGAAGTTGAACTTAATCCTGAATGCTGTTTGGGGGCTGAGTGGCATTCCTATCCAGAGTTATTCGCAAAAGAGTGAGTTTAATGGTCCAAGGGTAAGGTGGAAAAATGTCAAAAATAGCGATTTATAAATGCTTCAAAAATTCATAGAATATTCAAAGAAAATCGTAAAAATAAGAGCTGTAAATCAAAAAATTCAACGTACCAAGAGCTTTCAGAAGGTGTTAACCACTTGATGAACAAATATAGGGTGTTGGATCTAGAGCCCAGAAAGCACCACAATTATTCCAACCGTGATTCTTTACGTCTCCTCACTTAAGGCCCATTATCTCCCACACTAGGGGGCGCCATGGGACCAAAGCAGGCTAAGAGTAAAGTAGACCCTTTAAGCTTCAATTCAAGACCACCCTTGACCCCCAGTTGTTTTAGCCAAATGTATTAGTACGGATCTCCATGTATGGAGATCTGTGCTCAAACACATAAAGTAACTGACGTCACGGACAGAACGGCCCATACAAGGAGTGTCGTGTTTGCACCGCTCACTTCACACCGGTGCGATTTTTAATTCAATACAGATGTGCCACTTCAGCATTTCCTGCACTTTTCCTGCATTTGGTTCCGGAAATGTTTTCCCAGGTTCTTTTCACTGTTTAGCCCTGCTCAATCTTCTCTTTTGTTACACAAAACAAAGGGCACTTTTCGACAGTGGCACATACTGTATGTATGTTTGAAAAATAAAATTATCCTTTACCTCTACGGACAAAGCCAAAAAAAATGATGCCAGGTTGAAAGTGGTCATCTGCATATGTCACCGCTAGATCTAGAATCAGTTAGATTGAGAACAGGAGCGCTCGTCGTGCGGGGCAGGGCGGAACAAGCGGTCGCTTTGATCCACAACAAAGACAACGACAACGTAGCGTCGGCAGGAATGATAGCGCCTCACCCCACGGAGGTTAGGGTTAGGCATAGTTTTACTGAGGTTAAGGTTAGGTTTAGGGTTAGAGTTAGGCATAGTAAGCAAAGAAAAGAAACAAAGAAAGAGGGGTCGCAAACGAGTGACGTCAGCGACTACACAAGTGAATGGCTGTTGTCGCCATCTCATGGTGATTATGCAGAATTACACAGGTGCGCTGATAAGACTATCAAAGTGAATTGATCCAGGTGGCGGTAGGGTAGGGGTGTGTGCCTGTGTGGTGAACGACAAAATGAGTGCTCTTAACAATTTTGCTGCCATTTTAAACATAGCTGTAGTAGGCAGCTGCCAAATTATCCTTACCTTTTAACGTGGGCACGTGCACGCATAGTGCATGATCTGTGCGCGACTCATGTAGTAGACCGGTAGACAAGATGACAGCTTTTGAATTAAAAAAAATCCATTGGAATAGACAAATCCGTTGCCAGGCTGTTACCCCTGCTGTAGCCGCCGGTGTTACATAAGAAAACATTGGAAACGGCCAGTTGTGCGCTATGGTAACACATGGACACGTTCGCGCACATAGCAGACGATATGTGCGCGGATCATATACCAGGCGGGCACAAGAATCGAAAAGCTATCAAATAAAAGAAAACCGCGTGAAAAAAGAGGATGAAATGAACGTGCTGCTCCTTCCTCTGTTTACAATGTAAACAGATGGGACGGAATCTACGATTGGGCCTTGGACAGGATACGGAAACCTAGATCCGGTCAGAACCGGAAATACGGCAGGATACAGTTAGGGGGCGGGCCTAAGACTCCGAAACGGCCATATACAGCGATCATACTTTTAATTGTTTCATAATGATTAAAGCTAATTACATTTCCGGTAATGACGGGCATCGCAGCTTGGTACAGCGGGAAATCAACGGTTTCGACGGCGATCGCAGAGTATGAGTTAACCCAATCTCACTGAGTTACCCAATCTAACTGTAACATATACATAGGCCTACATACATACTAGTAAGACGCCTCAGGGCGACATGCGACCTCGGGCGAGGTCGCGCCATGTCTTGGCCGTCTGTCCAGTGATGTATATCGGACAAGTTACCCATATATGGAGATCCATGTACTCCATGTACTGTATATGGAGATATAAGACCCCAAACATGCTTATTCAGTTATTCGTTATATGTATCATATGACGTCTTATCACATCGGACATCATACAGTACATACAATCCCTTTCATGCCCATACATGGAGATCCCTGTCTGAACCAGCCACACGAATTTGGGCTGTCCTCCTCCATATAGGGGCATTCCCATTTGAAGTCATGTTAGATATGGGCTTAATATTGATGACATCAGGGATCTCCATATATGGGCATAAAAGGGATTCTGTTAGAGTGGTTCCCATGACATCACAACCTACAATACATCATATGCCCATATGGAGATCCCTGTCTGAACCAGCCACACCACCATGAGGTCAACTGTTTATACCCATATATGGAGATACCTGCTCTGAGTACAGACAGACAGAGATACATGGACAAGATGTGCCGGTTTCCATTGTTAACTGTGACCTACGGTCGCAACAAAGTATGATACTGATAGGTAAATTACAGTAAAACAAAAAATATACAGTATTGTATATCAATGTTTGTATAGTAGTAGTGAAAATAGACGATCTACAAGCTCACAACAGTAAACAGCGAAAACAGCTTGTAGATCTGCCTGTTTTCACTAGTTCCGGGCAAACGTCTAATTTCTCTTTTGGGTCATGAGCTAAAAAAAAGTTTGGGAACCACTGGCATATAGGGAGCTCAACTCACATCCCATCAGGGTCATATGGACAACAATGCTAGTCCAGCTGCCTGAAATCTCTAACCTCCAGGAAAAGGATTCCCTAAACGCGGTTACACCAGACGTGCACGATGTGTGTGTCAGCGATGAAAGATGACTATTGGGCAAAGAGATAGCAGGAGTCAGTAGTACTATTTATTCAACAAAAGGCCCCTATCTATCTAATGAATTCCTTTAGTGACAAAACAAAATCTTTCCACCTCAGGTGAGGTGGAAAGAGAGAGAGAGAGAAAAAAAAACACAATTCACATAAGCACACATAGAAAAAAACGTCTGGAGACAGATAGTGGGCTTGCTGGGCTAATTTGACAGCAGCTTCAGTGTGGAAGACTGCTCCAACTCACTGTTTATATGCAGGGGCGTCACACCAAATTCCGGGCCCTGGGAACAAGGATTCACTGCGGGCCCCCCATGAATGTTAAAGCTATACTGTGTAAGATGCCCAACTAGTGGTCATTAGCCCTATAGCAAACCGCGGTCGCGTCCGCGTCTTTCGGCCGTTTTTCGTACCTTCAGACCCCCGCGTCTGCCTCCACCTCGCTGAGATCTATCTTGAAA
Organism: Nannobrachium achirus; assembly: GCF_963921795.1. Classification (NCBI taxonomy): domain Eukaryota; kingdom Metazoa; phylum Chordata; class Actinopteri; order Myctophiformes; family Myctophidae; genus Nannobrachium; species Nannobrachium achirus. The sequence goes on along the minus strand of NC_137829.1, from coordinate 43,159,822 downwards.
ACAGCTTGTAGATCTGCCTGTTTTCACTAGTTCCGGGCAAACGTCTAGTTTCTCTTTTGGGTCATGAGCTAAAAAAAAGTTTGGGAACCACTGGCATATAGGGAGCTCAACTCACATCCCATCAGGGTCATATGGACAACAATGCTAGTCCAGCTGCCTGAAATCTCTAACCTCCAGGAAAAGGATTCCCTAAACGCGGTTACACCAGACGTGCACAATGTGTGTGTCAGCGATGAAAGATGACTATTGGGCAAAGAGATAGCAGGAGTCAGTAGTACTATTTATTCAACAAAAGGCCCCTATCTATCTAATGAATTCCTTTAGTGACAAAACAAAATCTTTCCACCTCAGGTGAGGTGGAAAGAGAGAAAAAAACACAATTCACATAAGCACACATAGAAAAAAACGTCTGGAGACAGATAGTGGGCTTGCTGGGCTAATTTGACAGCAGCTTCAGTGTGGAAGACTGCTCCAACTCACTGTTTATATGCAGGGGCGTCACACCAAATTCCGGGCCCTGGGAACAAGGATTCACTGCGGGCCCCCCATGAATGTTAAAGCTATACTGTGTAAGATGCCCAACTAGTGGTCATTAGCCCTATAGCAAACCGCGGTCGCGTCCGCGTCTTTCGGCCGTTTTTCGTACCTTCAGACCCCCGCGTCTGCCTCCACCTCGCTGAGATCTATCTTTTGAGGGGTCCCTTGTTCCTGTGCGTTCAGTAATTCCAGAGATACGGACTCCTTCACCCTGCCTGGTAGGCGAAATTACCTAGAGAAGGGATGGTACAAACGGGCGACAACAAATATGGCTGCCATAGCGACCCCACTTCAAGATGCGCTGTGATTGGCCGGCAGTTGTATAACCCTCGCTGTGATTGGCCGGTAGTGTGATGACGCAATTTTGGCGCGAGATCCGGTCCCCGGCAAGGATCGCAGTTTACATATATAGAGAAGGCTTTACAGGCTGAAATTCACGGAGTGGGTGTTCTAAAACTTTAGCGATTTAACAGTTAGGACAATTTTAAGATTTGTTTTATAAAAAAAGTTACATGGTACAACTTTAACTATTGAAAAATCGCAGATATACAAGCTCACAGCGCGGTACCGAGTGCCGCGCTGCAAGCTCAGATCTGCAATTTTTTGAATAATTGTGAAAATGTGTGCAAGAAACCTATGTTTCCATGTCAGTCGTTCTCAACATTTTTCATGTCAAGGACCCCCAAGATGATATGTATTTGTCCACGGACCCCCATCTCAAAACATTTAGTTCCAGGGACCCCCCAGAAGCAAAATTTGAGTGACAAATGTTTGCTTAAAAAATACCGGTATATATATACAAGATTTGCACACATTTTCACGACAGATCTACAAGCTCGCTTGTATATCTGCTATTTTTCAATAGCTAAAGTTACTAGGGCCCCTCCACCTTGGGCCCTAGTAACTCAGTCCACCCCCCCCCCCCCCTTGTGACGCCCCTGTTTGTATGCAGGTAACGTTAGCATGGGAGCATCTGTGGGAAAATACATCATCATCATCATCATCTACAGACAACTCACTCTGCACACACAGAGGCAGGCACTCCTTGAATAAGATGTGTTTGTACTGGCTAAAGATTAAACAAACAAACAGACAGACAGACAGGCAACTTACAGCAGGAATCAGTTTACTGCAAATGTCAGTTCAGTTTCATCAGGACCACTGTGTGGTCCATTGAGAATTTCCCCAGAAAGCGATACTAGGGTTGGCTTGCAAAGCGATACACATTACAGCATGTGTCCTGAGACACGTGATAATGTGAATTCACACGACTGGGATGGGTTACCAGGCAAGGACAACGTGGTGGTAGTAGGAGACAGGGTTATTGTAATTTATACAGAAACTAATAAAATAACAATACTTCAATATGTTTTGCTGTTTAAGCCAGTTTAAAATGGCCTAGCCTTCCCTAACACAGGCTGATTTTGGTCTAGAGGGGGCGGATTCACCGGCTGAAAACAGCCGGTGGATCCTATTGGTTCACGATCTGTGCCATGGCCCGCCTCCAACTTCCTATGCCAAAAATAGCAGAAGGTTACCCCAGGCTTTTATTTTTCTTCCTATCACTAAAATAAAAGCCTAGGTTTCCGAGGCTAAAAATGGCCTAATAGGTGGTGTTGGTTGGTGAACCACGTCCGGCAGCAGCCACCTGGGGCCCCCTGACAAATGCACATAATGAAATACCCCAGTCAAATGCACATAACACCCCAGTCAAATGCACATAATATAACACCCCAGTCAAATGCACATAATTAAATACCCCAGTCAAATGCACATTATTAAATACCCCAGTCAAATGCACATAATTAAATACCCCAGTCAAATACACATAATTATTACCCAGCTTGTTTGGATGCTTGATTCTGATTGGTTGAGCGCTGAAATCAGAGGTCTGATATCCCACGATAACAGACCGCTCTGCTCTATAACAGACCGCTGCCTAATCAACGGCTCAGAGCAGCTGCTGCATTCAGGCTGCACTGCGTGGATTTAGTGCTTTATCCAACATGTCTTACCATGTAAACAAACACACAGCGACATTTACAACTAAACATTGCTCTGAAGAATGTCTTTAAAAACATTTGAGGCGAGAAATAGATGACGCAGTAACAGAAAATGGATTCTATTTGACCAGCACTTCTTTGTTTTCCAAGGCGACCGTGTCACGCTGGGGGGGACGCACTTTCATCCGTCAGTAAACAAGGAAATACTTTGTTTTGTTTTTAGTTTTGAGTCAAATTAATAATTTTATTTAGTAGCCTTCAGGTATATATGCCACCTCCGCTTCGTGTCGGTGGCATATCAACCTGTCGGGCTCCTATCACTCGATAATGACTGCTGAGCGAGATGTTATCCCTTACTTAAATACCCCAGTCAAATGCACATAATTAAATACCCCAGTCAAATGCACATAATTAAATACCCTAGTCAAATGCACATAATTAAATACCCCAGTCAAATGCACATAATTAAATACCCCAGTCAAATGCACATAATTAAATACCCCAGTCAAATGCACATAATTAAATACCCCAGTCAAATGCACATGTATGGAGATCAAAATGCCATTAAATCAGACAAAACGGAAACTATACTAACATGCACTGATGTCAGGCAACATAGATGAAAGCTGGCAGTAAAAATATATTATTTTAATGTAACATGCTCATAAAGTGCGATGTGCTCAAAGTGAGGGGTGCTAAAAAGTAACAAACCTTTTTTTCACCCCTCACTGCACCTGCAGTCAACCCTGAACAGTTTCCAGCGTGCTGATGTCAGGTACAACAGAAACCATTAACATGCACTGATATGTCAGACAGAATGGCAGGGGCGTCTCACCGAATCCTGGGCCCTGGGTACAAGGATTCACTGTGGGCCCCCCATGAATGTTCTTCATAGGGGGAGGGGGTTAACCCATTTAGACTGGGAACGCGTTGTTACACGTTATTTTGTGCTTTAACTGTTGAAAAAATAGCAGATAGCTCACAAGCTCGAAAATCTTAAAATGAATAGGGTTTTTGGAAAAACTATGTTTCCATGTCAGTGGTGCTCAAATTTTTTCATGTGAAGGACCCCTAAAATGATATGTATTTGGCCACGGACCCCCATCTCAAAATATTTAGTTCCAGGGACCCCCCAGAAGCAACATTTGAGTTACAAATGTTCACTTAAAAAATACATAGGCTATATTCAAAGATTTGCACACATTTTCACGACTTTTCAAAAATAGCAGATCTACAAGCTTGCAGCGCGGCACTCGGTGCCACGCTGTGAGCTTGTATATCTGCTATTTTTCAATAGCTGGCCTGTTTTTTACTCCTAATAAGGTTGTTATTATTATGAGTCAAAACTAAATAAATAATAATAACCTTGGTCAAAAAAAAACTATAATAACCTTAGTGGGAAAATAACAGAGTGAGAGAATAAAACAAGCAGAAGTCAGAGAGAATGGGACAGTCACTATGGGTCGCTATGGGTCACTCAGGAGAGATAAGTGCGACTCTGTTCTTGCCAAGCTGAGTCATGCTGCCACAGGTAGGCGAGGCGGCCATGACATTTCACATTGATTATCTGTTTCCAATGACACGGCCAGCCCACGTGGAAGTGCACCAGTCCTCTTATCGCATCCACTAAGGGACGACACTATCCTGTTTGTCCCTCTGCCACTGCTCTGTGTCTCACTTGGCAGTGATGGTGGCAAGGACAACTTAAAGGGATATTTCACTTTAAAAACAACCTTTGGTCATTGTATCATCTACTCAGGCTTTTATGAACACCCTGGACAGATTTTAATTTGCTTCATTCAATATTGAGATATTTCATGTAAATGTTATCAGGCCCTCCTCCTCCTGGTCCCTCCCCATACACACCCATTGTAACTTCAAACTCCATTTTAAAACTCTTTTAGTGCTAAAACCGAACAATTTCGGTTCTTTTTTTCAATCCAATCCAATATTCTTTTTGCTATTTTACTTACCCTGAGCTGCTTGTAGAGACGTGGGTGGTCCTGGCTCGTCCATCGCTTTCCAACGAGCCATTCTATGTGTTTCCGACGATTTATTCCATTGAAAATGGAAGTTTAGAGCCCCCCCCAAAAAAACTCTATTTTTGCGCGACGTATCCGAGGTACCGAAACAGAACAATTCAGGTTTCTTTAATAAAATGAATTAAATAATCGGAGGCCTCGACGAAGCCCCCGTCTAAATTTTGATCCAGGCCGAAAACCGCGAGCTCTTTCCACCGGCCCGTAATCGGGTAACGCCGCCGCATCGCGCAGCCTAATCCAATACATTCTCACATCTTTAGAGACCTTTTTTTCCCGGCTAAATAGCCTCAAATCGGGCTTAAAAAAAAAAGCCGATAGCTAACTGTTAGCTCTCTTCATCCGGTTCACGTTCATAACACTGTTCACAGTGAAATCCGAATGCACTTCTGCCTGGGTACCCGGATGTTATAGCGAAGGCCTATGGGGAAATGTCTGGCACTTTAGCGGCCTCTTGTGGCCCTTGGCAGTCATCGAGTTAACTATGATAGATTCATTAGAGTCATTCGGTGTGACCTGTCACCTTCAACCTGTAGCTACTCCCTACATTCTACCCTCATCTATGACTTGTTCTCAGCGTTCAAACTCAATATCAACACAATGTATTCACTGCTCACAATATAACATATAATTCACGTCAGTACTCAAATATATTACTTAAATAAAGTATCAATACTGCAATATAGAAATAAGAAAAAGTCCAGAATTCAAAATGTACTTGAGCAAAATGTACTTAAAGTACCAAAAATAAAAGTACAACATGTTTTGAAAATAGCAGATCTACAAGCTCACAAGAATAGTGGCTGACGTACGTTGAGATGGGGAAGCCTTAGCTTACAGTTTGTTGACTGTAGGCTCTTTTTTTATTTTCAACATTTCCAAGTTTACGCTCACGTCACGCTCAGAAATAAAGATAATTTGACTGACGCAACTTCGGATCTCGTGCGATCGTCTGCGAAACAAAAGTTTAACATGGAATCACTGCACTCCTCATGTCTGTGTGTGTGTGTGTGTGTGTGTGTGTGTGTGTGTGTGTGTGTGTGTGCGTGCGTGTGCGTGTGCGTGTGTGTGTGCGTGTGTGTGCGTGTGTGTGTGTGTGTGTGTGTGTGTGTGCATGTGTGGGCGTGTGTGTGTGCGTGCGTGCGTGCGTGCGTGCGTGTGTGTGTGTGCATGTGTGTGTGTGTGTGGGCGTGCGCGTGCTCTCAGGTATTTTTAGATGTGCCAGAAGCATATTGCAGGTACGTACCTCGGCAGGTAGCAGGCTATGGATCAGCTGACTGCTCCTCCTCCATAGGACCGGGGGGGGGGGGGGCATCCCCCCACCGCTGCGTGACGCAACTTACTGGCAGCTCACTGAGGAGATGAATATTTAATGGCTGCTACTGCTGCAGGAGAGGAGAGGAGAGGAGAGGAGAGGAGAGGAGAGGAGAGGAGAGGAGAGAGGAGAGAGGAGAGGATTGAGATTTGTTGAGGGGCAATTAAGTATCATTATGGTTGCTTTGTCCTGTGTCTCGTCCGTGTGTATCAAAAACAACATCCCGGTTCCAACAATGGAACAAGTGTGGAGCGCTTGTTTTCGGTGGAGATGACGGAGGCGCGCCGGCGTTATATTAGAAACACAATCTGATCTAGCTATAACGACAATCATGACATAGGCTATTTATTATAATCACTAATTCACTATGAAGTGTCTTTAATTATAATTAATAAAGTAAAAATAGTCAAATGACAAGGACAAATTGTTCTGCCCACAACCTTATCAAACCAAAATGCCTAAACTACTATAAATGTAGGTCTATTTTATAACTATGATAATGGTTCTTGTAAGTCCCAATTATTAAGTTGAATACTTGACCTTATAAACATAGAATGTTTATAATGTGTTATGATTATTTATTATGTTATGAAACATCGCATGTAGGCCTATTATATTACCTATAACCTATACACGAGTGAGCTCTCGGCACCTCCGCGCGGTCCAGGCGAACACAACGGAGCGCTCCCTACCTCCGGTTCAGCCAATCACAAGCTTCCACTGCTGGAAGCGGGATGTTGTTTTGATACACGCGTCTCGTCCATCCTCTCTCTCTCTCTCTCTCTCTCTCTCTCTCTCTCTGGCCTTCAGTACAGTTTTTCTCTGGTCTGGTCCTCTGAATGACTGAACCTCTCTCTCCCTCACCATCGTCTCTCTCTCTCTCTCTCTCTCTCTCTCTCTCTCTCTCTCTCTCTCTCTCTCTCTCTCTCTCTCTCTCTCTCTCTCTCTCTCTCTCAATCTTTTCTTGCGCCAGCAGAGTGTGCAAGCTGTGTTCGGTGCTGTCTGTATTGGGCAGGGCATTTAGCCAATTAGGGAACACCACATAGATACAGACAGCACAGCACTCATCACCCTACTTGCGCTTGCAGTTATTTTTGGGGAAGTGATGAGTGCTCCAGTTGACACCTCAACAGAGTGCAGTCGAGTTTAACCCCCTAATTCTCCATTCCTTTACTGCTCCCTCCACTTACTTTTCCATCACCATGAACTTGTCCTGATAGCTTTATATTTCCATCTCTCTCTCTCTCAACTCTGTTTCATACCAGGCTATATTTGTTCCTTTGTTTCTGTTTGACTGCAGACCAGAGCCAGAATAGTGATGGGAGTAAAGTATGTGTGTTCATTACTTTGCCATTATGTAAAGCTCTAATGTCTTCTACACCCACATGTCCATTTTTCACTTTCAGACTTCACGTAACACCGATGGTTTTCACGGTGTACGTTACCTCTAAATTACCCCTAACCTGCTGTGTTTACCCCTCTGTGAAGTATAGGGTGTCTCTCTCCCTCACGCTTGTCTGGCATTGGATCTCTCCTTCAGAAAGTTAATTAGATCTGCATTACAAGGTCACATCCCCTCACTGTGGTGCTAACAATGTCAAATGAAAGGTTGTGCCATTCTTACCAGACTGCGCTGGTTTTTTATTACCACACAATACCACACACTGCACCATGGGGTCACCTATCTGGACCTTGTGTCCAGGTCAAATTAATGAATTCACAGGGTAGGCTAGAGAGCGTACACAGTAAAATCCTTAGCGTTAGTATTTTGCACATCTGGATGAATACTTTGTGATATGCGTGTTGGTGGGGTAGTACAGAAAAACAATAAAACTGTCTCACTTGCTCAGTGAAGAAAAACATTTTGAATCACTGGTAGTGTTTTGGTCAAGTATCTCCTTTTAACCTGCTTGGTGCCAAGCATTAAATTATTCAATCTTCCATTGACAGAATTGCCAGAATCGTACCTTTTTAATGAGCACGATGTGCACGGGTCATGCACAGATAATGCACGGATGATGAACCACACGTGTGCACGCCATTCACAGCTTTCAAACGAAAAAAATAAAATAAATCCGCTTGGAAATCCGTTCAGGCATTCAAAAGATATAGGCTATAGTGTTTTCTTCAAATGTAAACAGAAATGGCTGACATTGGAGCTGCCATGGGCTGTTCTGGGAGTTAAACATGCTTTTCGCGATCACGATGTTGCCGAAAACTGGAAGTTGGAAGTAAGGTGAGTAGGGAGAGCAAAAAAAAAAAAAAAAAAAACGGCCAACTCGGGAAACTCAGGCTTGGCAAGGCCTATTTCAAACTCGGGAAACTCGAGGTTGGCACCATAAGTTTTAAGCATCTCAAGAAGCAGCGTCACTGCGCTGACGTGGCAGTCAGCTGATCATTGCCAACCTACTTAAAGCCTGCCTAGTTGTCTGCTTACTCCTGCCTTGTTGATTTGCTGCTTGCGCTTGCTTGCCCCCACCGCCTCCCCAGCACCACCAGTAGGCTCTGCTGCTAATTCTGTTCCCCATGGAGGAACTGCTCCTAATGGTTAATGACATTGTTCTTTTGTGCTGCGCTGAGCAGGGAGAAGCAGAGCCAGACGCCAATATTAATGTGACATATACACACTTGTATTACTCATCAATAATAAACATTGTTCAATCCATATCGTGAGTTATCTGACTGAACTGTAATTGTACAAACTGATGCTGACAGAGATCTATGCTGTTGCCAACAACGGTTCACTCAGCTTACTCACCTTGCTGATACAATGTTACTTTAGTTTAGTTCAGTTTAATCCATTTTCACAATAAATAAATAAAACATAAGTATAAAACAGAAAGGGAAATAATAAGCCCTAAATAGTGAAAGGGCTCCACCACCTAAATAAATTATACTGTATTCATTGGAATTGTATCAAACTTCATTTGATTCATTAATTGCATTAATTGCAATGCAGTGTACAAGATCACTTATGTTTGTGTGCGTGTGCTTGTGGGTGAGTGTAGTAGCATACATGTATAATCGTCACTGTCGGGCAGAAACCTCGTATCTCCACGTTTCACATTTTTACGTTCTTTCGTAAAGCGAAGCCCTGCTTCATCCTACAGGACCGTCGCACAAAACTAGTGAAAACTGCCGATCTACAAGCACACAACGCCTGTAGATCTGTTGTTTTCACTAGTTTAAATCACTTTTAAAATGATACATACAAAACAAACGGTTTTGGACATACAAGGTATCCACCCGACAACGACGATATGTGTGTGCGATGCATGCATGTGTGTCCGCCCCCATCAGTGTTGGAAGAAGTACACAGATTCTTTAAGTAAAATGTCAATGTCAATACCACAATATGAACATACACTGTTCCAAGTAAAAAGTGTGTATTCAAAACACCAATCCTACCAAATAACTAAAATAAAAGTACCGTCAATCTTTCCAAATGTGTCAACCTTTTCTAAAACAGAAGGCCACTACAGCTTGTGATGCGACACATTGTAAGCAGTAAGCTTGTAAGGTATAAAACCAGGCTTACAATTTGGTTAATGTATGTTTTGTATATTAACAACCTAAATCTGCACATTAGAAGTATAAAGTATCATGCAATGGAAATACTCGAGTACAGCATGGCTCAGTGGCCTGGTTAGAGAGTCGGCCCCGAGTTTGGGAGGTCAGGGTTTGATCCCCGGCCGGGTCACACAATGCCTGCCCGCTTGGCACTCAGCATCAAGGGTTGGATTGGGGGTTAAGTCCCTGCGACATACTAGTGTCAAGTCCAGGGAGGGTGTACTATGATCAAAATATCACTCTATGAATTTAAGCTGGCAAATAAGTGCTAATATGAAATACAAACACGGCTACATGCAATGAAATGCTGGTCTCTGAAAGTAGCCGATCTACACGTTGCCATTAGCATCATATCTTTAACAAACATGAATTACTTATGAATTTGCTCTTAACAGTATCCACAACATCCCATTGTGCATTGTGCAGAATGTGCAGGCAGCTTCCAGCGCCGCAGCCGAGAGTGATCTACAAGCTCACAACGGTTGCATCTGCGACGCGATGTGAGCTTGTATGTCTGCTGTTAACCGGAAGTATCCCGCAAATAATGCTACAGTAAATTCTCGCGGAAACAGGTGGATACAGAAAGTGAATCATGTTCGAACTTACAGCCATGGCTTTCGAAGGTGCAAAAAAGGTTAAGATACAAGAAAACACTGCCACTTGTGTGCTTGTCAGCTTGTTGTCTAATGGAGTCTACTGAGTTATGGAGCTTCTTCTTCCCATAATGCACTGCTAACATGTCAGAATAAGAGTCTGCTATCCTTAGCATTTCAAAATAAAAGCACACCTTTGGTTTACTACAAAATAAACACACAAGCAATGTAAACTTAAGTTTCTAACATGAACATAAAGCATGAACTCAAACTGAGGGCAGAATAGGTGTACTTGTACATCATGTCCAGGGGGTGTAGCCTACTTGTACATCAAGCTGCTTTACGCTACAGAAACAGGAGAGCCACATGGCTCGGCAAGGCTTACATACTGTACAGTACTGGAGTAAATCATCACTGTCGGGCAGAAACCTCGTATCTCCAAGTTTCAAATGTGTACGTTTTTTCGTTAAGTAAAGCCCTGCGTCATCACACAAGACTTTCGCACAAACTAGTGAAATCAGCAGATCTACAAGCACGCAATGCCTCGCGGTGCGAGGCGTTGCGTGCTTGTAGATCGGCTATTTTCACTATTTTAAATCGTTTTTCAAATGATAAACACAAAACGAACGGTTTTGGACATACGAGGTTTCCACCCGACAACGACGAAATGTGCTTAGTTATTTTCCCTCCAGCGAATAAGAATGCAGCGGATTCGTGGACACGGTTAGTTTAGCAGACAAAGAGGATGAGAGAGTCTTACTGGATCTAAGCTCTGCAGGCAGATTCTGCCAACAGCAGCAGAATCCATCAGCGCCACTGCCTTCAACATGTAATGCTGCTGTTAGTGGAAATAAACACAGCTGGGAGGAAGTGGACTAAGGAGGGGGGAGGAGCCAAACCTTGGGTTCATGTTTTACACAAAAAAAGGAGGCAAAAACAAAGATTGTTTTTTCTTTTTTTTTTTGTTACAGAATGTGCTGAATGTGTGTGTGTGTGTGTGTGTGTGTGTGTGTGTGTGTGTGTGTGTGTGTGTGTGTGTGTGTGTGTGTGTGTGTGTGTGTGTGTGCGCGCGCCGGTGCGTGCGTGTGCATGTGTGGTGACGCTCTGCCATACTGACATGGTTCACTGTGCTGTGGCCTCACGATGCCTTGTGAACCCTTTATTAGAAACGCACGTACCAAGGAGCGCACACGCGCACACGCACACACACACACACACACACACACACACACACACACACACACACACACACACACACACACACACACACACACACAGACACACACGTCTCCCTTCCTCTCCCACCTGCCAACAGTAACAATGGTCTGGGCGACTATTGTTGGGGGAGTACAGCATGTATCCTGTACAATACTATATAGCACAGTGCTTTCAACAGTACCATGCTGTATGTGTGTGCGTGTTTGTCGGACGGTCTGTGTGCGTGCATGTGTGTCTGTGTGTGCATGCAGCCAGGCTTATGTTTGTGTGCGTTTGCTTGTGCGTGAGTGTAGTAGCATACATGTATAATCGTCAGTCGGGCAGAAACCTCGTATCTCCACGTTTCACATTTGTACGTTCTTTCGTAAAGCGAAGCCCTGCTTAATCCTACAAGACCGTAGCACAAAACTAGTGAAAACTGCCGATCGACAAGCACACAACGCCTCGCATTGCTTGTAGATCTGCTGTTTTCACTAGTTTAAATCAATTTTAAAATGATACATACAAAACAAACGGTTTTGGACATACAAGGTATCCACCCGACAACGACGATATGTGTGTGCGATGCATGCATGGATGTGTGTGTGTGCGTTTGCGTGTGCTTGTGCGTGAGTGTAGTAGCATACATGTATAATCGTCACTGTCGGGCAGAAACCTCGTATCTCCACGTTTCACATTTGTACGTTCTTTCGTAAAGCGAAGCCCTGCTTAATCCTACAAGACCGTAGCACAAAACTAGTGAAAACTGCCGATCGACAAGCACACAACGCCTCGCATTGCTTGTAGATCTGCTGTTTTCACTAGTTTAAATCAATTTTAAAACGATACATACAAAACAAACGGTTTTGGACATACAAGGTATCCACCCGACAACGACGATATGTGTGTGCGATGCATGCATGGATGTGTGTGTGTGCGTGTCCGCCCCCCCCCCCCCCCCCCCTCCCTCCCTCCACTGGCTTGCTCATTCCAGCGTTGCTCATGAAAAGAGCGCAGCACTCTCCTAATCAGCCTCAGTAATTAGAATAAATTAGTCCCTGATTTAATTAACCTTTTAGGCAACGGTCTCTGTTCACCCATCAACCATGTACCCCGACACTTTTACATCCTGTCCGCGCTGCCGCGCCGCGACAACCACATCAATCACACTGGAACAGGACGTGCACGCACGTGTGTGCGTGTGTGTGCGCGCGCGCGTGTGTGTGTGTGTGTGTGTGTGTGTGTGTGTGTGCGTGAGTGACACTTTGATATCACTGCTGGCAGTTTGAAACCGTGTATCTCCGTATTTCAACTATTTTCCGCTATTTTATGAACATTTTGTAAGTGAAAGCGACTAAGCCTGTCTGTTAAAAAATAACAAATATTGAACCAAAGAGCTTGTGACTAAATAAGTACTACATTGTATCCATTGGAGCACAGGTACTGTACTTCTATTATTTTATTTTTTATAGATATATTTTTACATTTCCCTAAAAAAAGAAATGGTTTTGGACATACATGGTTTACGTACACCTGGCAGCAATGACATGAAGGTCTGGGAAGAAATCACGAATCAATCACAACATGTAGTGATAGAAAATTGACATTTCAGACACACATATTTCAGAAAATGTCTGATTTCTCTTTTATATGTTTATGTTTGACTGCCCAACATGACCGAAACATGGAGGCCAGGTTGAACGTGTTTAAAAAGCTGAACAAAATTGCTGAAAAATTAAACAAACAAACAAAGCCTGTTTGCTCCGGATGGGGACCCAAATGCATTCGGGTCCCCATCTGGAATCAATGGCGGTACATTTACTATAATCACATTGTTGTCTTAGGAATGCGACAAATACAAAAACATCTTATTGAACTCAAGTCTCCATGATGTGAGAAATCAACAGAAAAAAAGTCATTTTGGGGGTGAACACTCTTTTAACCCTTCTTGTGCCTATCCCGAACAAGTTCGGGATATTTTCAATCCAATACAATATTTTTTTTGCTATTTTACATACCCTGAGCTGCTTGTAGAGATGTGGGTGGTCCTGGGTCGTCCTACGCTTTCCAACGAGTGATGCTAGATGGTCCGACGATTTATTCCATTGAAAATGGAAAAAGTTTAGAGCCCCCCCCAAAAAAACTCAATCTATACTGTCGGCGGCGCGACGTATTCCGGGGTGCCTATCCCGATCTAGTCCGGGATATTTAATAAAATGAATTAATTAATCTGAGGCCTCAACGAAGCCCCGGTCTAAATTTCCATCCATGGCCCGGGCCGAGACTCGGCCATCCACGGGCCGTAATCGGGCAACGCCGCCACATCGCGCCGCCGAATCCAATACAAAGTCACATCTTTAGAGAGGATTTTCTCTGAATTGTGTTCCCAGACCAAAGACAACGTTTTTTTGCGACTGAAATAGCTTTAGATCGGGCTTCTAAGAAATAAAGACGCTAATGGCTAAGTGTTAGCTAACTTCCTCCTCTCGCCATACATAACAGTGGCTGGAGTGAAATCCCAAGGCACTACGCGCAGTGTCGACGGAAGCTAGAGCGAAGGCCTATAGAGATATTTCTGGCACTCTAGCGGCACCTTGTGGCCCGGGGCACCCATTGGGTTAAGAGCTAAACATGTTCTAATGTCATCTTGGCTGATAGTCATAATTGTTAAATGCGTGCTACTTTGCTCCAACGCTCAGCTAATCCAATTGATGGAAATGAACCAAACACACATATTTAGTTTGGAGACGACGTGCAAAATGTGCTTAACAGTTGGACGGAAACACAGTTATTGATGGCCCAGATGGTGAGAGAAGCAGCTTGCCACCACACTGAATTAATTTCCAGCAGTAGCCACGGTTATTTATTGTCAGCTGATCATGTTGAGACCATTGTCTGCAGTAATAACATTTACACATTATCCCCTGGCACACGTGTGTGCACCCATGCACACACACACACACACACACACACACACACACACACACACACACACACACACACACACACACACACACACACACACACACACACACACACACACACACACACACACACACATACTCACTCGTGCATGCACGCACACACGCACACACACACAAGATGATTCCTTCTAATGGCATCACGTGAACATTACTTTGAGTCCATGATGTATCACTACTCTTTATCTAATCCATCACGTATTTATTACATCTTCACAACATTCCACAACCAACACTCCCACAAGCACATGGACGCTCACACACACACACACGCACCCGCACACACACACACACACACACACACACACACACACACACACACACACACACACACACACACACACACACACACACACACACACACACACACACACACACACACACACACATACACACACACACACACACACACACACACACACACACATGCACACATCATGTGTCTTCTTGTATGCAGTAGAATAACAATGTCTCTGATTTAGTGTTGGAACGGGGTGGTTATTTGGGGGGAATGTGTGTGTGTGTGTGTGTGTGTGTGTGTGTGTGTGTGTGTGTGTGTGTGTGTGTGTGTGTGTGTGTGTGTGTGTGTGTGTGTTTGTGTGTGTGTGTGTGCGCGCGCGTGTGCGTGCGTGTAGGAGAGAAGCATCATCTAATAGCTCATATTGATCTTTACACACTGCTCCTCTGATGGATGGCAAAGTAAGAGTCTGACCAATCAGCCATCGCTTTACACACACAAGCGTGCGCGCGCACACACACACACACACACACACACACACACACACGCGCGCACACACACGCACACACACGCCCCGTTGACCACATACAGCACAGCAATTATTCTCCAAACGTGCCAACTTTAAAGTTCTACTGCAGTTGTATTGGAGCTCATTAAAGACTTCTTAAAGCAGCTTCTCCGTGCATGCGTGTGCATGCTTGTGTGCGCGTACACGTGCGTGCGTGCGTGCGTGTGTTAGCCATCCGTCTTGTGTGTTGTTTCCCCTGGCCTGTCTCTCTAGGGTTGTAACTGCATGTGTGCACTGTTTATAGAACACACCTGTGCAGGGACGTGCTGGGCCCCTGATTCAGCTCGGGAAAAAGAGTTGGAGAGGCCCCCATTGCGCGCTATAGAGAGAGATCTCTCTCTATATATAGCACTGCTGCTACTCAAAGATTTGCCATTTAAGATCACTAGACCTTACCCGTTCAAAGATATGTGCTCCAAAATATGTGTGGATTGTGGGGAAAGTTACTGTGACTGGTGCGTGCGTGAGAATATGTGGGAGCATCATAATGTAAGGAGCAGCCCATGGAGGAGTGTATATTTATGATGGATACAAATAATTTAACAGCAAAATTAGGTGAATAGAGGTATGGGGATGTATGCACTTACTCCACATAGTTTTTCCATACCCGTTGAAAGATGACCCGGTGCATGCATGACCCATGCATGCAGAGAGAGAGAGAGAGAGAGAGAGAGAGAGAGAGAGAGAGAGAGAGAGAGAGAGAGAGAGAGTGTGTCTCTTCACTGCAACATTCCTAACTGTGAGAGAGGTGTGTGTGGGGCTATGGGATCCCATGGCCTGGAGGAACGGACCGTAACCCTGACAACAGGCTGAGCTGAACAGGCTGTGCTGTACAGAAGTGGTGAAGAAACGCTAATTAATAGCTTGAATTTGGTAAAAATGGAAATCGGGCTCCGTCATCGTCTGTATAATGATAATGGCCAATGCCATGTGAAAATTGGGATCAGTTGCTGAAGAGAGAAAGGTGGAAATGCATATTCTGACTGACTGACCTACTGACTGACCTCCCTAATTATAGAATGGATGACAAGTGACAAGCCAGTGGGCCAATTTCATGAATTAGCCCTATATTTCGGTGTTGTTGGGTGGAAACCTTGTATGTCCAAAACCGTTTGTTTTGTATTTATCATTTAAAAAACTAGAAGCTCGGGCGGCCCAGCGTCTAGTCGGCGACCTGGCCAACTCGGAACAACGTAAATAGGGAATGAATGCCCCGCCCTTTAATGCAAACCCCATTATACCTGTTGTCATAGGACCCGTTTTGACCATCTGTTTGCCTGTGTCCATTTATGCCCATATATGGAGATATCTGTTATCTGTCTGTCTGTCAGCGTCCATTTTATGTCCATATATGGAGATCACTGCAGATATAGTTCTGGGTCCATTTTATGCCCATATATGCCCATATATGGAGATATCTGTCTATTTGCGTCCATTTCACGCCCATATATGGAGATCTCTGAATCTGTCTGTCTGTGTCCCTTTATGCCCGTATATGGAGATCTTTGTGATTCTGCGTAAATTTTATGCCCATATATGCCATTTGCGTCCATTTTATGCCCATTTATGGAGATCTCTGTATCCGTCTGTCTGTGTGTCTGTCTGTGTCCCTTTATGCCGTATGAGATCTCTGAATCTGTCTGTCTGTGTCCCTTTATCCATTTTATGCCCATATATGGGGGCATTCATTTTATGCCCATATATGGAGAACGCGCGTGCCCGTGGGACGAACGGTTCTCATATGGGGGCATTCATTTTATGCCCATATATGGAGAACGCGCGTGCCCGTGGGACGAACGGTTCTCGAGATACGCGGATTACCTACATACATACACACTCACAGAGATTTTTTGTTGACTCATGTGGCGTACGTCTGCCCATATATGCCCATATATGGAGATATCTGTCTATTTGCGTCCATTTCACGCCCATATATGGAGATCTCTGAATCTGTCTGTCTGTGTCCCTTTATCCATTTTATGCCCATATATGGGGGCATTCATTTTATGCCCATATATGGAGAACGCGCGTGCCCGTGGGACGGAACGCGCGTGCCCGTGGGACGAACGGTTCTCGGAGATCTCTGAATCTGTCTGTCTGTGTCCCTTTATCCATTTTATGCCCATATATGGGGGCATTCATTTTATGCCCATATATGGAGAACGCGCGTGCCCGTGGGACGGAACGCACGTGCCCGTGGGACGAACGGTTCTCATATGGGGGCATTCATTTTATGCCCATATGGAGAACGCGCGTGCCCGTGGGACGAACGGTTCTCGAGATACGTGGATTACCTACATACATACACACTCACAGAGATTTTTTGTTGACTCATGTGGCGTACGTGATGTCAGAGCCTTTTATGAAGTGATGTCACAATGAGTCAGAGCTTTCGCCGATTTCCTCAGAAACAGCCTGATGTCAACAATCAACCCTGCATAAGGAGATTCCGAACGTTTCGCGCCGGTTTGGGAAAACCGCGCGTCGGGTCGGGTCGAGACCCGGCACTGCACTCCGTGCCGTGGCCATATATGGGGGCATTCATTTTATGCCCATATATGGAGAACGCGCGTGCCCGTGGGACGGAACGCGCGTGCCCGTGGGACGAACGGTTCTCGGAGATCTCTGAATCTGTCTGTCTGTGTCCCTTTATCCATTTTATGCCCATATATGGAGAACGCGCGTGCCCGTGGGACGGAACGCGCGTGCCCGTGGGACGAACGGTTCTCATATGGGGGCATTCATTTTATGCCCATATGGAGAACGCGCGTGCCCGTGGGACGAACGGTTCTCGAGATACGTGGATTACCTACATACATACACACTCACAGAGATTTTTTGTTGACTCATGTGGCGTACGTGATGTCAGAGCCTTTTATGAAGTGATGTCACAATGAGTCAGAGCTTTCGCCGATTTCCTCAGAAACAGCCTGATGTCAACAATCAACCCCGCATAAGGAGATTCCGAACGTTTCGCGCCGGTTCGGGAAAACCGCGCGTCGGGTCGGGTCGAGACCCGGCACTGCACTCCGTGCCGTGGCGGGGAACGCGCGTGCCGAATCTGAAGCCGGTGGGACGAACGGTTCTCGAGATACGCGGATTACAAACACACACACACGCACGCAGAGACTTCTCGCATTTATAGATAGATGATTTAAACTAGTGAAAACAGCCGATCTACAAGCACACAACTGTAGATATGCTGTTTTCACTACTTTTGTGCAAACAGTTTAATTTTTACTTTTGTGCAAACAGTTTAATTTTTACTTTTGTGCAAACAGTTTAATTTTTTCCTGCCGGCCGAGAATGAACTGGCCGTTCGGGAGTTGTCCCGCTTTTCCCAATGGCCAGCGCGTCCCTGCACCTGTGTAGTTGTGTACAGCTCTGTAAAGCCCATGAGCTCTGAACGGTTTGCAATTGGTTCTACTCTCTACTCTGTATGTTACATACATCTCTCTCTCTACTCCAGGGGCGTTCAACGTTTTCAGGCCAAGGACCCCTTAGCTGAGAGAGAGATGCATCAGGGACCCCCACAACCTTTTCATAGATTCCATATAGTTTCATCGGAAAGCACGATCGATCGTCAGTGTATTTGGGATTCATGTCAATTTGTGTTTTCAGATATTTACAACCACTTGAACCATAAATACTTAAACTTGACCTTTCACTCTCTGCTCTTTTTCCCCTCTATACCAAAGCTCTTTGCCAAAAATAGCTGATCTACAAGCTCACAATGCCTCGCAGCGTGAGGCGTTGTGAGCTTGTAGATCTGCTATTCTGCTATTATAGAGATACTGTTCCTCCGAAACAGTGTGGGCTCGCGGCAACCCCACTAACTAGAAAGATGCAATTGGAAATTGCAAGTGTGGTTGCTGACGTGACTATATTCTGCAGCAAGCTAGCTGTCATGTGAGCTCAACCAATCCTCCAGATAGCACCACTCCCAAATGTTCTTCCACCAATTTCCAATTGCATCTGATTCAAGGTAAAAACCCGTTCACAAATAAAGTTATCTAGAATAAATACAGTTTCCCCAGGACTACAGTCAGAGGCGTCAGTTGGGTATGGCAAGCTATGGCAGCTGCCATACTTGGCTAAATAACAAAATGTACTTCTCATCGCACCTGTTGCTAAGGTATATGGCAACATGACTGGTGTCTTGTGCGCGTGCAAGACACCAGTCATGTTGCCATACCTTAGCTTTTTCTGAACTGACGCCACTGACTACAGTGTGTTGCCCTGTCGGGCAACCACACTAACTAGAAAGAGTGTGGTCAAATGACTATATTCTGCAGCAAGCTAGCTGTCAGATGAAGTTCGACCAATCCTGGAGCTAGCACCACAGCACCACTACCCCATTTGGATATCCAGACAATATATAGGCAACCACGCTCGCAATTTCCCAGAATTGCATTATTACTTGCCAGTGAAGCAAGGCGCAAGTAACTGTTTTCAGTTTTGTCGTCGCGTCCTCTGTGGCAAGTTGTCATAGTTTTGTCATATTTTTGTTATAGTTGTTATAGTCATATTTTTTATAGTTTTGTCATCGCGTCCATGCCTTGGTTAATCCCACACAAGCCACCACAATCTCATAGATCATGTTTTGGAGTGAGCATTCGGCACAACTGCCAATCAAAGTGACTGTACAGTAGTGGCCAATCACAGGGCATCTTTTCCGGGACTTGGCAAAACACAAAAGAATAACATCTGTTTTGCAGAATGTGATGGGTTGTGTGGGACAACGATGGCATGGATGTGTTTGTAATGCATTCATGAAAAATAAAAACACTTTTGACCACAACAAATAGTGTAAAAGTGATTGGCTTATGGCTCCACTCTATGCTATGAGAGCTGCTGGGTTCTGCTGGGTAAACTGGACAACAGGGGCATTTCTGCCTAATAGACCCCATGGACAGTCATTTTGGATCAATATAAGTAGGAAAATGAGCCTAGAAGTGATTTAGGGCGGAGTTGTCCTTTGAGCGTCTTTGAGTATTCAGAAAAGCGCTACATACGTCCCAGATATTATTATTATTATTATTATTATTATGAATGATTTGTAACAATGGTTAACTAGAAGTACTGTTCCTACGAAACAGTGTGGGCTCGCTCGTAAAGAAAAAAAAAAAACTCTTGATCAAATAAATCGTTGTTTTTCCTTCGTTGGCTAAGGGCACTGCCTTTGTACTGTCGGTACAAAGGCAGTGTCTTATGTCATTTTGAGGAGAACTTGACTGATAGATTACGTCACTTTTGAGGAGAACTTGATGGATAAATAATGAAGATAGGGTTAGCTTTCAGCGAGCACACAAATAATGAAGATAACATACAGTACGTGTGCTCGCTTTCAGCGAGCCCACAATTAACAACTTGAACCCTCGCGTCCCCATTCTGAGGAGAACTTTTGCCAAAAATCTGATCTACAAGCTCTCAACGCCTCACAGCACGAGACATTGAGAGCTTGCAGATCGGCTATTTGGTGTTGAGGTAAAAAAAAAGAGCGGACCAACTACAGGAACAGGACACCAATCCAACATAGACTCATCACAGTGCAGTCAAACAAGTTAAGGAATCTATCAGTGAAATCGATGAAAATCTGCATCTACACATTTGTACAATATGTAGAGGGGGTCCCTGCCTCATCTCTCTCTCAGCTAAGGGGTCCTTGGCCAGAAAACATTGAAGACCCCTGCTCTATAATGATGAGACATCATGTGGGTCTATCATGTGACGTCATGTGGGTCTATCGTCGTCATCAGCAACAGCACCACTTTTTAGACACATGGACATACACACAAAGCCAGCGTCTACCACCACTCAAAAACACAGCTCTTCTCACTGTTATGTAAACTAATCTGACATATCCCTGTTAATCAACAACATTTTGACTAGAAAATACTGACATCAAAAGTCCAGTTTTTACGTCAATATGTTGAAAATAGAAGTAGCCTGTTTTCTATTAAGTAATTACTTAAAGGCCCGCTGACATGCCCCAAAATTATAATAGTATGATAGGTAGGTCACGTGGTCTCTCTGAAAACGGTCTGAAATTGTCTGAAACTCATGTCACAGTGTAATCTGCCCCTCGCCCCCCAACAACAGTTGACCAGTACAGTGAGTAGTCTAAGTACAGTCAATTCATTTGATTGGCTTATACTTATGCATTCCCACAATAACATCATAAACATATTAACTCATATTTTAAGATGACTTTTTAAAGTGACAGAACCCCTTTATGCGACAGTAACCCTTTAATTTGGTTTAAAGCTTTACGGATCAGCACGTTCACATACATTTGTCAATGTTTTATCATTAAAGTGTTAGTTCACCTATTTTTGACATAAAGCTGTGTGAAATACCTGCCATTAAAATAGTGGTTACAAATGTATTAATTCATTACCAGAGTCCCGTGGTCAGATTTCTGGTCAGTTTTAGATGAATGTAAAGTAGTTCCGGTGATTTGGCAGGGGCTCATGGCCCAATCATTAAAAATAGATGAATCCACAAAACTAGCGTCATTTGTATTGTTGACCTATTTCTACCAAATAGACCCCTCTGTCACATGGTACTATTATTTGTGTCCAGTATCACTACGCCGCTGCAACGTATTTCCCCAAAACAAGGTACTTTGCAGTCAGCTGATCAGAACGAAACCTCGCTCTATATGGCAGAAACAGGCCAACAATACAAATGACGCTAGTTTTGTGGATTCATCTATTTCCAATGATTGGGCCATTCCAAATGGCCCCCACCCCATTGGAACTACTTTATATTCATCTAAAACCGACCAGAACTCTGACCACGGGACTCTGGTAATCAATTAATACATTTTTAACCCCTGTTTTAATGGCAAGTATTTCACACAGCTTTATGTAAAAAATAGGTGAACTAACACTTTAAACATAACAGTAAAGTACCCCCTCTAGTACCTCGGCGTAACCCCATTTGAGAAACACTGCTGTAGATGACCCAAGAAGCGCTTCAAAGTGAAACACCCCTTTAACATTGGCGCGTCCTCTGTGACCGACATTCAGCTATATCGATGGCAAGCACATTACAGATAGCTGCAGTGATGAACAAAGCTGCATACAATCACTGCCAACATGTCACAAACCCCATGGGCGAGATGGGGGACCACAAGACGACGAGGACACCTTAGTGGCTTTATTGTCACATAAATAAACAAGGCTCACAACGTAAACTGAAAATAACAAAGGGTGTCACTAGAACGACTGTAAAGCCCTCCAGGTACACAGGGGTGTCGCACCAAATTCTGGGCCCTGGGTACAAAGATTCACTCACATTGTGTGCTTTAACTATTGAAAAATAGCAGATATACAAGCACCGAATGCCGAGCTGCGAGCTTGTAGATCTGCTATTTTTGAAAAATCATGACAAGTTTTTTTTCTTTTTTTTTAACTATGTTTCTATGTCAGTGCTGCTCAAACCTTTTCGTGTGAAGGACCCCGAAAATGACATGCATTTGGCCGTGGACCCCCATCGCAAAATATGTTGTTCCAGGGACCCCCAAGAAGCAATTATTTGAGTTACAAATGTTCGCGTTTAAAAAGACATATCCAAAAAACTTGCAAAAAGAAAATCAAAATTGTTCAAAAATAGCTGATCTACAAGTTCGCAGCTAAAGTATAATAATTAAGGCCCCTCCACCTTGGGCCCTATAGCAACTCAGTTCCCCCCCCCCCCCTTGTGACGCCCCTGCACGTACATGTAGCAAGCTTTCTCCCTCCTCCGCTCCCACGAGCGCGCGGAGGACCCCGGGTATACGGACTGAAAAGAGCAACAGGACGATTAGCTAACCTAAATACACAGCCCACTGCCTGTGGCTAATTACCTTGACCTGATTACCTGACCTGCTACAGGTGCGGCTACGAGGAACTCCTCGCCTCTCACTGGCTGGCTGGGCTATACAGCCACGCTGCCCCACTGACACACTTCACCGTTCTGGTGGGCGAAGCCCCCTCTGTGCTGGTGGACTCTGGATGGCATCGCCCCACATACCGGGGGCCCCGCCTGGTCCATGTCAACTAGCGTGGTGACCTCCTTTGGCTAAATGGAGATAGCGATCTTGAGTGTAGGCCTACTTTACTCACAGAGTGACTTTTTGTGTGAAGTGTTAGAATGGGTTGATACTGATATAGACTTGAATATCGTCACTGTCCGGCCAAAACCTCCATTTTTGAGGTTTTTGGGATAAATCAGGGCTATTGAACACCCTTTACAGCTGAGTGTTGGTTAAAATAATATTGAACCAATGGAAAGTAGTAAAAAGTGCTTCGGACAAAACTTCCTAACTCCACACTTTCTGCCAAACCAGCTAACTCCACCCGATTGGCCCTCTCTTTTTTTTCATAAATATGTGCTATTGAACACCCTTTACGTCTGTGTGTTGGTTAAAATAATATTGAACCAATGGAAAGTAGTAAAAAGCCCTTCGGTCAAAACCTCCTAACTCCACTTGAGCTCATTTTCCCGAAAATGAACATTTTGGAGTTAGGAGGATTGGCCCAACAGCAGAGATATGCTCAGACATAAAACTGTCATCAAAAGAATCATTAGAAACATGTGTAGGCTGTGGAGATAGCATTTCCTGCAATCAGCTATGAAATCTCTATCTCTTGTTGTTGAAACTTGTTGTCTTTAATTATCTATACATCATATTCAGATTTAAATACTAGCACAGACAAACAATCACCGTAAACCCAAAAGCATGTGTTTCATTTTAGATTTTAGCTTCAGTACAGTAGAGCAACATGTTTTTTTTTTCAGAAAACCCTTAAGGCCACTTTAGGTCACTTTTAGAGATGAGGGGGGGGGTACCGTCATTAATTCGGCTGTTTGGTGCTGCCGAGATTTTGTGACTCCCCGAACCGAACCGAAATAAGTCTCTACCTAATAATAAGAAAACTTTATTTGTATAGGAAAGAGATAATCAAACATATCAATTATGGGGTCCTTGGCACGAAAAGGTTTCAGAACTACTGATCTAGAATAGTGGTTCTCAATCTGTGGGTCCGGACCCCCAGGGGGGTCCCCAAATTATTTTGGGGGGTCCCCAGATGATTAGCTTAATGTGCAGCATTGTTTTCTCACTCAACAGTAAACACACCAACATAAAGTAAGTGTAAGTGTATAGAAGGTATCTGCACATTTCTAAAGTGACAATTCGGGACTTTTTAATACCTCTAAAATGACAAATTAACATTGGCCAAATTGTCAAATATTAGACGAAGATATTGAAGAAGAGCGCTTCCGAAGTTCAACACTTAGAAAATAAACCATGTCTGCTCGGCTTTCTTGACAGAAAGTAGCTCATAACATGTCTACGGTGGAGTTTTATGAAAGAAACTCTTTGCAGATAGAAAGAGGATACTCCGAGCTTTCCATAGAGCCCCAATATAGGTGAATTTGAAGTTGTTTATTACAATCAGATAGCAACACAACTGTTTTGATGCATTGGTTGCCTATGGGAGGTATTGCAACCCTAGATTCATCCGATCAAAATAAAATCTAGTGTTGCAATTTGCGGCTACCACTGATCTAGAAGACATTTTGTAGATTCGTCCCCAGGTTGAAAAAAATCTGTCTTTCTATCATCAACATTAGTGCACATAAATGAGCTCCACAGTGTGTTGTGTTTGCTGTAATGTTAAGTACTGTTGACTGGCGCTGAGCGCGAGAGAGACCTCGTAAATGTCCCTAACATAAGGTCTCACAGCGAGGGTTCCCACACGTGCGTGCGTGCGTGCGTGCCGCACGCACACAAAACAGTACATTACAGTACAGTACACACACTAATCACACCCAGTGTGAAGTGAGCGCGGTGCTATTTAGGACAGGGGTTGTTGAAGTGGGTGACGGGGCACCCTGGGGTGCTGCGGCGGCAGTCCAGGGGTGCCGCGAAATCATTTGATAATACTTGGACACATATTTTGTATCATTTTAAACTTAAAGTACAAAGTTATTTTCAGTCAGTTCTAACCAAAATGGCCATTATCTCAACGTTTTCCTCACAACATAATCACAAAAATATCGTCACTGTCGGGCAGAAACCTTGTATCTCCAAGTTTCAAATGTGTGCGTGTTTTGGTAAAGCAACTCATACAAAGACTGTCACACAAAACTAGTGAAAACAGCCGATCTACAAGCACACAACGCCTCGCATTTGTGCTTGTAGATCTGCTGTTTTCACTAGTTTAGTACATTTTATAGATGATAAATAGAAAACAAACGGTTTTGGACATACAAGGTTTCCACCCGACAACGACAATATGCTATAAATATAAGGTGCTGGGAGTGAAAATTATAATGTAGGGATGCCTCGGATTAAAAAAAATATTTATGGGGTGCCCTGAGACAAAAAAGTTTAGGAACCCCTGATTTAGGAGATGAGTTTCATGCTATTGATGAGCGTCCCGCAAAGCGTGGCCGGTGTGACCCTGGGCGAGGCTTTTCTCGTGACAATTGGACAAAGCCAGATGTAGGAGCGGTTGGCTCCTTACAGGAGCACCGCTCAAAAATAAAAAGAATATAATAATAACAATAATGTTAATAATAATAATTAACCCTGCAAATAGTGTCAAAAGAGTCCGTTTTTTCCCCCTATCACGCTTACAAACCTAGATCCATTGACATCCCTGTGCCATTCCTAATATAGTCGCCGTCGGGTGGAAACCGTATGTCCAAAACCATTCCGTTTTTTACAATCATTTGAAAAGCATTTTAAAATAGTGAACAAAGCCGATCTACAAGCTCAAAATGATCTCAAAACATACACGTTTTGAGCTTGTAGATCTCCTATTTCCATGACTTTTGTGCGACACTCTTGTGTGATGAATTGGGGCGTTCATTTACGAAAAAGACAGAAAAAGGTAAAATATGGAGATACAAGGTTAATGCCCGACAGCAACGATATGACAATCACTGTCTTTCACTCAAACTTGCACACATTCACACGTGCGCGCACACACACACATACACACGCGCACATGTTCCTTGGCTGCCATCTCCCTAATCCTCTTATACAGTCTTCTGTCACACTGACATACATTGTGGGACGTGCGCTACTACGTGCACTACGACATGCACTACGACATGCACGCTGTGTGCTGCGCTCACACACGAATGGCTTCTAATCGATGACGGGTAGCTCCTCCTACCTCTTGGCTCATGACCGTGTTGATGACGTAAGATCCTGATCTGTAGTTTACATGATTTACTATAGAAATGCAATCTCCAGTATGTAGGAAAGACTTCCAGACCAGTCCGCACACGCATCAATAGAACATATGAGTGCCATCAGACGCAAGGATATCAAATCCCCTGTTGCCAGACATTTCATGGAAGCCGGTCACTCCATAGCAGATCTGTCATTCACAGTTATTGAACAAGTTAAAAAATCTAGAAGAGGTGGTGATCTAGAAACTAAACTCCTTCAAACTGAATCTAGGTGGATTTATTATTTACGGTCTGTAAACCCAGGGGGCATGAATGAAGATCTTTCCCTACAATGTTACCTTTTGGACTGATACTGATGTTATGAAATGTTTTTGACTGTATAAGAAATGGTGACATATCTATGTATAAAAAATGTGTAAAAAATGTGTGAAATATTGTGAACACAATCTACTGAATGAGAAATGTTTAACCTATCCTGCATTTGTCCACACCCATCGCCATGTAAATGGGTTTAATTGATGATTGTCAGCACCTGAGCTGATCTAGAACCTATAAAATCATCATTGTCTGTCTGAATTCCCATGTAAAGCACTGACGAAGGTCCCAGGTCGCACAAAAGTAGTGAAAACAGCAGATCTACAAGCACACAAGGCCTCGCACCGCGAGGCGAGTGCCGCGCTTGCGAGCTTGTAGATCTGATATTTTTGAAAAAAAAAAATCAAATCCTTCTAAGGTTTTTTGAAAAACCTATGTTTCTATGTCAGTGGTGCTCAAACTTTTCATGTGAAGTACCCCCAAAATGATATGTATTTGGCCACGGACTCCCAATCTTAAAATATTTAGTTCTCCCCCCCCCCCCCCCCCCCTTGTGACGCTTCTGATGCAAACCACTGATTATCATGACAAACACACCTCTCACGCAGTGTTGACGGTGGTGACGGTGGTAACGGTGGTAACGGTGGTGACGGTGGTGACGGTGGTCCTCAAACCACTTCATGTCAGGGACCCCAACATCGTCACCTTAATAAAATAATGGCCTAATTCATTTCTTAATCAACTCCCTAAGGGAACATCACCATCCTTTTCAATTAGGAGACGGGCACTTTTACACAGTGTCATGACGAGCTGACTTAGGCAAAAATAAAAAAAAATCCTCCAAAATTACTTGTGTCATTAGTTTATTACGGTGACAAAATGACACAGGTCACTAACAGGTCATTTTGGCCGATTTTGAGATCGCAAAGTACAATAAGTCTCCGAAATGTCCCCTTCCATGACTTTTCCTAAATACTCAAGACATTTGGAAGACAATAGAACCCCCGCTGGCAGCAGGGAGGAGGTGTTGCTCTCCTGGGCCAAAAGGGAGAGAATTTACCTGTCAATTTGACTGATAAATGCAGTCAGAGTGGAAGTGATTTTTTTTCAGTCACCCGGGTGTAAAGGGAACAGCACGATCCTTTTCAATTAGGAGACAGGCGCTTTTACTCAGTGTCCTGAGGAGCTGACTTAGGCAAAAATAAAAATTTCCTCCAAAATTACTTGTGTAATTTTGTTTATTAAGGTGACACAATGATATAGGCTATTTTGGCCGCGGACGCGCCCATCTGAAAATATAGTTTCTGTGTAAAAAAAAAAGAAAAAAAAACTATTTTTTAAAAAATATTTATTTGTTAGGACAAAATGTCCTTAGAATGATTGTGGGAAGGACAAGACAAAGACACGTGCACAGCATACGCACGCACTCTCTCTCTCACTCTCTCTCTCTCTAACACACACACACACACACACACACACACACACACACACACACACACACACACACACACACACACACACACACACACACACACACACACACAGTCAGCATTTCCAGGGTCTTCCTTGGGCACGTGGAATGTTATTAAGTCGCCAGATGACACAGTGCAATTAAATGCACACACATGCGCCCGCACCCACAGTGCACACACGGTGCGCACACACACACACACACACACACACACACACACACACACACACACACACACACACACACACACACACACACACACACACACACACACACACAGGTGATGAGATGAGTGCATGCAGAACAAGCACAGGGGAGAGATTTGCAGAGCTGCAGACTTAATTGGCTTATCATGGTCGCAGTAAGTAGATGACAAGCAGAGACGCAGCAGGTAAGCGTTCAGGATGCGATCGATAATGCTTGTTGTCACTGGCCATTATAGGGGGCTGAGGGGAGACCCCTGTGGCACCGTGCTGGAACAGTGATGTATAGGGTACTGTATCTGAGGCAATGCAGCTTTAGCACCGCATTACACCACACTACACCGCACCACACCACACCACACCACACCACACCGCACCACATAAAAATATCTACATTTTCCATTATCTAACACAAGTGTTGTTTCCCTATTTTTTTGGCAAAAAGAATGACGTGACTTTGTAAACACACACTGGCTTCCGTAAGTCCCATTCCTGGATGTGGCTGGTAAACGCAAGGAAATGTCTCTTCCTGGTGGCCGAGAAGTGTACTTTTTTCTTTAAATAATGCAATGCTATGATTTTCATGTTGCAATATTGTGACCGTTTTAGAAAAGCAATAAGCCACACGAGGCTTGTGGTTACCGGGGTAGTATACACCGGCTGAGAGGGTCGGAAACACTCGGCTGACGCCTCGTGTTTCCCTACGCCTTTCAGCCGGTGTATACTCCCCCGGTAACCACTCGCCTCTTGTGGCTTATTGCTTTAGTAACTGCTGTGCTGCCTCGGGTGGTTAGTTGTCTCCACAGGCCCAAAGAGTGGCAGAAACTACTTTCACATTGTCCTGTTAGAGCACCACCAGGAGGCAGATTTTTGCTAAACACATTTTTTGATATTTCTCCTACAGATTTTGCCCAAACGTCACACGAATCGGTACACAACATTATCTCTGTAGTCACGTTGTGATCAAAACAGATCTGCCCGATTTTTCATATTCCATCCTGATTGGCACATTTTGAACATCGCTGGCCCACAATAACCTGCCTGACCTGGCGGAGACCTGTGCTCTGAAGAGCTTTTTTTTCTCCTTGTTCCTCCCCCAGGATCATCTTCAAATGGCAGAGAAGCTGTCTCCCCACACAGTGTGGTGACAGCCACCATGCAGTCCGCTAACAATGCTTATTTTTTCACCGTGGCTGTTTGTGGCTGTTTGTGGGTGTTTGTGGGTGTTTGGCGGGTGCAGAGAGATGAATGCAGGAATGAAGCGAAGGTTGGCACACCATAACCTCACCACAAACACACCATAACCTCAGCACAAACACTGTGGCTGATCCTCGGCGACAGAAAGAGAGTGGGTGTAAAAGGCTTGACATTTAATGCCTCCACCTGACAGGATTTGTGACACCTCCGAAATGGTTTTGTCAAGCGCGAGGAAATGCACGCGCCGCTGCGTGTGAGCGTGCGCGCACGCTCACACGTTCTACTTTAGAACGAGAAAGAGAGAGAGAGGCATCACATTTGGAATTGGATTTGGAAAGGCAAAATGGTAGATGTAAATAATATCAATTAATTATAATTAGAATCATTCATTCATCTTGATTGACTTAATGTTTATTTTGTTTTTCTTTTTACTTATTCTGCAACTTATGTTACGTGGGATGACTGGCTGAAGAACAGCAACTCAAATACATTTAAATTAGATACTGTAAGTTAATTTACATGTACAGTACAGCAGCTGCTGAGTTGATCTGATCGAGATTTGACACTATAGGCTAACCCAAAAAATAAAAACGGAGCGAGGTATAGGCCTACAATAGATTTGTGTGTGTGTGTGTGTGTGTGTGTGTGTGTGTGTGTGTGTGTGTGTGTGTGTGCACTGTGCATTTGTTCGTCAGTCAGTGTGTCCAGGTTAAAGTCAACCTTTTCAGGACACCAAAATAATCATCCCCCTCAATTTGGCCAATGTTCAATTTGTCATTTTAGAGGCTTTAAAAAGTCCTTAAATTGTCACTTTAGAAATGTGCAGATACCCTCTATACACTTAAACTTTATGCTGGTTTGTTTTAATGTTGAGTGAGAAAACAATGTTGCACATTGAGTTAATCATCTGGGGACCCCCCAACAATAATTTGCAGCACCCACAGGTTGAGAACCAGTGGCGTAGACTAGCATAACAAACCCTGCCCTGCCTGACCATCTTAGCTTATCTGTGTGTGTGTGTGTGCGTGCGTGCGTGCGTGCGTGCGTGCGTGCGTACGTGCGTGAGCGAGGATGTCCAGCATGTGAGTTCAAGATAGACGGTGGCCTATTTGTCTTGTGATGCACGATCGTAATAGAATTTTAATGCCAATTTCAATTCTGAAATTGCTTCAGGTGCTACGGCATATCTACTAGCCTCTAATGATATTGGTCCATGCCCATTCCATAATCTATACAGTACGCCCATTCTCACACATAAAATGTGAATTCATGTACAGTCCAGTGCCTGACGCAGACCATTTGGGTGTTAATATCCCACTAATAAACTTCATTTGAGAGCCATGTGCAGATACTCTCTTTTTTCCAATTATGCCAGTTTATACCATCAGCCGATGGGGAATTTCAATGCTAATATGTATTACACCAGTAGTTCTTAAACCTTTTCATGCCAAGGAGCCCCACATTGATATATACTGTATATTTGGCTGCAGAACCCTGTCTGAAAAAAAAAAAGGGACCCATTGTTCAGAACCGCCGATCCGACTGATATGCCTAAATATGATATGGGCATGATGACATGGGCAATGATGGGCATAAAAGGGACACAGGCAGACAGAAGAGTATCCTAGGCATGTGTGCTCTTTGGAGTATTTTGACTAAAATGGGTTTCATTTATTGAGCTTTGTCTGTTTGTCCCGAGACTCAGAGCACCTGATTGGCTGACATCTGTCTGTTTGTACTCCCAGGGTAGCCAAGATTCACGGGACGCTTAATACATTTTCTTTTCTTTCCTGACCTCGCACGGCACCGGCACACTGCACACTGCACGTGTCAATAATGTTCCGCCGTCACGCATAACCATTCTCAGAGTTACAAATGGATAAATAAACAGTGACATTTACATTTTCATATTGTGCTGATAGATGGAACCCTTCAAATGTCTTCAAAAAGGTTTCATATCCGTATGATCGACATACTAATAATCATTTCTAACTTGTACATGTAATTGAATGTTGGGCATGTTGGCCGCTAAACAACACCTCAATAAAAAAAAGGCTTCGTTGAGAAAATAACCCTCTTTGTAGATGCATGGTTTTCATGTCACAGCAGCTATAAATGGATACTTCACCCCGGTTCCCTCAGTTTCCAAAACTCCTGCTACATAAGAGCTTCTGGTTTGACGGCAGCGAAAGCTTTGAGATAATAAGCCCAAACGCTTCAGAAGGCTATTCCACTCATCATGCAGCGAGCAGAGGAGCAGTGCCACATACTGGAGCTACTATTAAACCTGCTCTTAGAGGCACACTAGGAGGGAACAGGCTCACTAAGAGCAGCAAAAGACTATTTACATTTTAAGCATTTAGCTGACACTCTTTTCCAGAATATTTTACCAGAGCAAGAGGAGAATAAACTACAATTCCCAGAACTCCTGTAATCCCCCCCCCCCCCCTTTACAAAGATTATAGAAACTAGTACAGCGCCTACTTGGTGCCATGCAGGGAATGATGCAACGTTGCAAATAAGTTTAACTTTTGGTCTAAAATGTCAAAATGATAAACTATGAATATTTTTTTCAAATTTCCTTCTTCCCTAGAAGATACTGGTTTAAAATATTCATGGAGCGCAGGACCAGTGTTGGGGAAGTTGTATCTGAGTTACGTAACTAAGTTACATTTTACATTGAGTTTACACTGAGTTACATTCATATTTCTCTCGTCAAGTAACTGAGATACTTTTTGGTCATTTTTGGCTCAAGTTACCAGTTACAAGAAGTTACAAGCGAAGTTATAATTTTACATTTAAGTTTTTTTTAAGATTGACAATTAATGTCCTCAATAGATCATAATTTTCTTATTTTTTTAACTTTATATTAGGAACACAGATGTTTACTAAAGAAAATGTCAACCTTTTTGAAATAAAACATAAAACTCAGTTGAGAGGCATATTTCTGCTGGCATGTGACTTTTTTTGTAGGATATTATATTTTGTTTCATGTACACCAAATGTAGATTCTCAATTTAACGCTGGAAAAAAAGTAACTCAAGTTACTTTTTCTGTAACTTGAAACTTTTATATTTCTCCAGGGGTATAACTTTAACTTGATAAAGTTATTGCCATGGTGAGTTACTTGTAACTGTACTAGTTACGCTTTCAAAGTAACTTCCCGTAGCTACTGTAACCTTTTGGTGGTATCACCCATGGGCGTCATGCATGCAGTATCTCAGTTCCAGTGTTGATTTTGTCGACTAAAACTATGACAAAAAGTTTTCCTCGACTACCTTTTTTCACTAACGAAAACTAAATAGAAACTAAATAAAAGTAAAAACTAAAGCTATGATGACTAAAACTATGACTAAACGTATTGACAATTTTGTCAACAAATGAAAACTAGACGGTAAAATTTCACGGTAGGGACTAGTGGAGAAGAGTTCCTGTAGAACTAAAAGTAATTTTATGTTTGGTTGCACTCGGGTCTTGCACTCTGAAAATAGCAGATCTACAAGCTCACAACGCGTCGCATCGCGACACTTTGTTACACTAGTTACACTAGTTTTACTTGTAGGCTAGTGTAGGCTTAGAAGCCTACAGTTCCTTTATCCTCATCCATCTTGCGCTAATGCACGAAACAGTTTTCGCCAGGATTTAAAACCTAGTAGGCTTTTCAGAAGTTAATTTAATGTTTTCCATTTAATGATTTCCTTTATCGTCATCTTGCGCTAATGCACGCAACTGTTTTCGCCAGATTTGTATTTTAGTTGTTTCTCATAAGCTCGCGATCGACCCTCCTTGCCCATCGGCCCCCACCGTTGCGCTCAGGTTCACCGGGAAAACCGCGGTCGCTCCGCTTCCCTGCGGGTCACGTTTCTCCACATCGCTTTCAGCCTCCTTTCATGCGTGACCCCGACCTCGTTCTTCCCACATTCGCTATAGCTCTCTCGCTCCTCTTTCTCTCTCTTTGCCCGTCTTCCTTGACCCTCTGTCCTTCACCCCACCCCACACTTCCACCCTCTCCTCTCCTCCAGGGGCGTGCAGAGAATGTTAGAGAGGCAGGGGCTGACATTTCTAAAAGGGCCTTTTGGTGAAAATATCGAAAATAGCAGACCTCCAAGCTCACAGCGCGTCGCGGATTTTCAGCACTTGATACCACACTAAACTAAGCATAAAAAAGGTAATGTGGCTTATGGCATGGATTTCTACACAGAGAGGACAATTCTTTCAACATATTGTAAGATGCTGCATTCAAGTCCAAGGCAATTCTCTTGAATGCTGCCTTCAGGTATGGCATGGAAAGAGGGGGCATTTGCATGTCTTTCAGCAGAGTAAAAACTGCATTCATGGTCTGGAGAGGGCACTTTTTACAGACGGTTAAAAGGGCAGGGGCTCAAGCCCCCTTTCATGTCTATGTGTGCACGTGCCTCCTCTCCTCTCCTCTCCCGGTCTGTTTTTAGAGAAGGTTAGAAGTGATGTCCCACCTCCTGTCAGTGTGTTGTTGCTCCTCAGGGTCACGCGATGAAAGCCGACATCAACACACTTACACAACACCAACAACACAACCACACTGTGGGCACACATGTGCACGTATGGGCACAAACATTCGGCCACACACACACACACACACACTAGGGATGGGACGATAAGCAATATTATCGTTTATCGTGATAAAAAAACACGATAATCTTGTAGTGGAGATTTAATTTATCGTGAAACTATCATGCACTGGGATCAATTAACCTTTTATTTGTGGAGCTGCATATAGGCTACCATTTAAACCCTCTATATTGGTAAAACGTACTTATAATATACGTACTTGATAGTACAGTCTTTTTTACATTCTCTACCAAATCTCTTGCCAAAAAATAGCCGATCTACAAGCTCTACAAGCTCATAACGCGTCGCCTTGTGAGCTTGTAGATCTGCTTTTTTGGGGGGGCAAATGTTCCACCCCGGCCAGGATATGGATATGGGGATATTTGTATTACCGCGATAATATCGTAAATCACGATTTCTTTGGTCACAATAATCGTGATATGACATTTTCATATCGTCCCATCCCTCACACACGCACGCACGCACGCACGCACACACGCACACACACACACACACACACACACACACACACACACACACACACACACACACACACACACGTGGACGACAACAGTCTGGGCGCTGCTTCCATGGACTCAGACAGCAGACAGACGCGACAGCATTACCCCTGACCCAGCCGTTTGCAAGTGCCTGTGTGCGCCTGCCAGGAATGATCAATGACAGTGAACGTGATTGTGTGTGCGTGCGTGTGCGCGCGTGCGTGGAAAGGAGAGTGTGGGGGTGTGGTGGGGGGCGGAGGGGGCTTCGGTACTGTTGCCATGGCGATGGAATGGCCTGATTACATAACCGATGACACAGACAACGTATGGGGGGAGAGCAGAGGGAATGGAGGTAGCACTTCATGGTTCACGGAGGCTGCAACGCCAGTAGCTCACTGGCTTTTAACGCCGGGTTGGATGGACCCTCTCGGGTCCCTAACTCATAGAGTGTAACAATAGAACCAAATGGACCCGTCTGGTCTAGTTAGTGTTGGGGCAACCAGACTAGTACTATAATATCGTATACCTTGTATCTCCAAGTTTCAAATTTGTTAATTCTTTCGCAAAGTAAAGTACTGCTTCATCATATGGCCATCGCACAAAAGTAGTGAAAACAGCAGATCTACAAGCACACCACGCCTCGCGGTGCGAGGCGTTGTGTGCTTGTAGATCTGTTGTTTTCACTAGTTTAGTTGATTTTTAAAATGATAAAATGCAAAACGAACTGTCTTGGACATACAAGGTTTCCACCGGACAACGACGATTTATTATGTTCTGCTTGACCCTTTCTTCTAAATAATGCCAGTATACCCATCTCACAAACACAGAGCCTGGCTCAGCAGCCACCTCATCAGATTCAGCCAAGAGTAAACTAGTAAGACTCCTCAGGGCGACATGCGACCTCGCCCTTTGGCCATCTGGCCAGTGATGTATATCGGACCAGTTACCAACATATGGAGATCTATATACTGTAGCCTATATAGCACATCCCTTTTATGCCCATACATGGAGATCCCTGTCTGAATCAGCCACACAGATATGGGCTGTCTTCCTCCATATATGGGCATTCCCATATGAAGTCCTGTTAGATATGGGCTTAATATTGATGACATCAGGGATCTCCTTATATGGGCATAAAAGGGATTCTGTTAGAGTGGTTCCCATGACATCACAACATACAATATCTTTTATGCCCATACACAGAGATCCCTATCACACAGATATGGGCCATGTCTTTTTACTGTTACTGAATAGAAAACAGGCTACTTACTTTTATTTTCAACATATTGACGTAAAAACGGAACTTTTGATATCAGTATTTTCTAGTCAAAATGTTGTTGTCGATTAAAGGGGGTACTTGGATTCATATAATCATCAAAATTGGGTACTGAAGCCCAAAAAGTTTGAGAACCACCGCTATAGGGTGACCTATAGTGTGTAAATGATAAGACATATTATGCTTTTTATTACTTGCGCCAGCAGAACGCACAAGTACTGCAATCGGCTGGGTATGTACTGTATGTCGGTGTCCTTCTTTGTTCAAGCCCGTAGCCCAATCAGGGACCAGCATTTCTGGCAACGTCATCATTAACAGCCAATGAGGGACCAGTATTCCTGGTGATGCCAGCGGTGATGTCACTGGCATCGCCAGTGCTGAAGCCAGTGGTAAGGAACCTCATGGCGCGCTCTGCTGGCGCACGAGTAGGCCATACATGGCCTACTTGTGCACGAGGCGCAAGTTGGCACCTCGTCAGAGTGCAGTTCTGGTTAAATATTGCGGTCACAAACACATTAATTTTGTCGCGAGACAATGAGCCCTTTGCTCATTGTCTCGCGACAAAATTAATGTGCCGCAGAGCCTGTTAACTGAGCAAACACTCTACAGCAATAATTGCTATCAATTGCTATCAGCTATTAAACGCTTATTTTAACACACACAAAATACTTCATTCAGGTATTTTTCATCCAGCTGTTTTCAGACAGAAGCAGAAGAATGGAAACAATTCTAATGAATATGCAAAGAAATTGATATTAGCTCATAATAGCTGTGATCGGGCGCTTATGCCATAACTTTGACAGGCCTATTCACGCCATGGGCACCATGCAGGTCCAGTGCACCGGTAAGCATGTTCCACGCTGCTTTGTGCCGCATCAATGGAGGACACACTGTAAGTATTATTACCATATTTATCATTTTCCCCACACTGGAGCATGAGACAGCTACAACCCAGACGTACAGGCGCTCTGCTGCTTCAGCCTTTGGAATTCTCTCTGTCTGTCTTGACCTTTTACATGATTACTTTGAAGTCATTCTCCCTCTGCCCAGACTCCCCCTCATCTTTTCTAGGGTCTGTCAGGGGCGTCAATTGGGTATGGCAGGGGTATGCAGCTGCCATACCCTGGGTCCAGGGGGGAAAATAAAAGTTACTTTTAAATATGAATCCATGAATGTCTCTTTGTCTATCTGTGCTGGTTATGTTGTTAAATTACAGTAAAATAACTACAAATGCAAAATGTAACAAAATGGTCACTTTAACAAGGTATTATAATTCTCCCCATCTTGACAGAATGGTATATTCCCAGGTTCCGCAGGTCAGCTGCACAGGTGCAATGCATTATTGTTAATTGTGGCACGTTTACGAACATTCCAAGTTTAGCTGCACTCCAGCCCAAGAAACCGTAGAAACCTGTGTAAAAAAACCTGACAAACTTGTTTTTTTCAGACATTGTGAAAATAGCCGATCTACATGCTCACAACGACTCGCAACGCGAGGCGTTGTGAGCATGTAGATCTGCTATTTTCACAATAGAACATTGTTATACAAAATGTAATGAGGACTCCTATCTTTGCCATACCCTAGCTTTTGCTTAACTGACGCCACTGGGGTCTGTACAAAACACACACGCACACACACACACGCACACCTCTCTCTTTCTCTCTCGTCCTTCGGTATAGTCCATCTCATTGGGAGTGCTGCTCCATTAGAGTTGGTGATTTAGCAGCGGCTTCACAGCACAAGACAAGCCTGGCCTCATTAATTAGAAACCCCCTTTCACCAAGTACTGCGCATGTACACGCACACCAACACGCACGGTCGCACGCAAGCACACACACACAAACACCTAAGAATGCTCTGGGTATTGCAGACTAAACAGCAGTGGTGTGAGTACATTTACTCAAGTGCTGTACTTAAGTACACTTTTGAGTTATTTGTACTTTACTTGATTATATCCAGTTTACAATACTTTTACTTCTACTCCACTACATCTCGGATTCAAATATTGTACTATTACTCCGCTACTTATATTTGAAAACTTTAGTTACAGTCACTTTGTGGAATATAAATGATATTATTATAAAACATACATAGGGGGAGAACGGGGTAAGATGAACCGCTGGGTAAGATGAACCACCCCCTTTATCTTTAAAAGTATACACATGAATTGTCATTTGACCCCACAATAAGAACGCAAACATCATTTCCACCTGGCTGTGGAGTTGATAGACACATTACATGGGCAAAGTGGAAAGGATATTTCTACCCCAAAAAAGTGTTTTTTGCTGGTCGAAGTACATTTTTTACTTTTATGGTATAATGATTTTTATGTTAAAGCAAATGTACCCAGGTCTAAAATTATATATCATGCATGTTGGTGATATCCCAATGTACAAAACTATGTGAATCATTTAGCTAAAGATGATCCTTAAGCATTAATTTAGCCTGGTTTTGTCAAAATGGTGGCCGTGGGGCAAGATGAACCAAATGCCTTGTGGTAAGTTGAACTATGTGAATCACCATTCATATTTTTTATTAGGTCTTTGCTACTCAATTTATGCTGAATGATCTTTCATTTTGATGAATACACTAATTTAAGAAAAGTTTGTAATATTATATTAATTGCAAATATTAAAAGGTTCTGAATAACAAACTTCATTTCATTGGTTTAAATAGTTTTTCTTGCGGTTTAAATAACCGTAAGAAAGGAAATAAGACTATTTGCAAAAGGGAAATGTGTTATTAAAATATTTCTGATAAGTACATACATTCTTTGTTCAAGTTTAAACTCTTAAAAGTTTAGAATATCACGTGGGTCAACTTACCCCTTTACCTGGATCAACTTACCCCTCACCTGGGGCAAGTTGAACCAGATGACCACTTTTTTTTTTTATAAAGTCATATTTTTATGGTCCTTTGTCGTAGACACTTACTTATAATTTCAAATGATAGCAGACATCCTGAAATATGTCTAGATGTTTTGAATTTACTGCCATCTCACTTCTTCTTGCTTCCAGGGCAACATAAGCACTTAGTGGTTTATCTTACCCCGTTCTCCCCCTACACCACTTTAGCCCTATGCTATTTTATACCTAGGCTGTTTGAAAATAGCCGATCTACAAGCTCACAACGCATCGCAGCACGATGCGTTGTGAGCTTGTAGATCGGCTATTTTCAAACATTTTGCACTTTAAGTACATTTTGATGACAAATACTTCCATACTTTTATTCAACTACATTTTGAATTCCGGACTTTTACTTGTAACATCTACTTTGCAGTATCGATACTTGTACTTAAGTAAAGAATTTGAGTACTTTTTCCACCACTGCTAAACACCCATTAAAAGAAGCTAACTGCTTTCTCTCTTTCCTTCCCATGACCTCTGGCTGGGAGCAGGTGTGGTCACTCTTTTACTGTGTGTGTGTGTGTGTGTGTGTGTGTGTGTGTGTGTGTGTGTGTGTGTGTGTGTGTGTGTGTGTGTGTGTGTGTGTGCGTGCGTGCGTGCGTGCGTGTGTGCATGCGTGCGTGCGTGCGTGCGTGTGTTGTGTGTGTGTGTGTGTGTGTGTGTGTGTGTGTGCGTGCATGCTAGATTGACGGGACAGACGTTGATGTCTTCAGACAGCCTGGGTCAAGGAGACAGGGTTGAGTGTTCTGCGTCTCAAGACACTTTAGGACACCTCTCTCTCTCTCTCTCTCTCTCTCTCGCTCTCTCTCTCTCTCTCTCTCACACGCGCTCACACACGCACACAAAGATACAACATAATGGGTGATTTACTGTGCGTGCATGCATGTGTGTGTGTGTGTGTGTGTGTGTGTGTGTGTGTGTGTGTGTGTGTGTGTGTGTGTGTGTGTGTGTGTGTTTGTAATGTGTGTGCGTGCATGTTTGGCACGAAAGAGCCCAGGGGAACAACGTGCAATGATATGGCTTTGAGTGTGTGTGTGTGTGTGTGCCTGCGTGCCTGCGTGCCTGCCTGCGTGCGTGCGTGCGTGCGTGCGTGTGTGTCACCCCAGGGTCTGCAGGCTATAGTATGAGTCAGCAGCAAGTCAGATTTACAGCACATTGATTAAATTAGCATTCGGTCCAGGGGCGGAATATCAACTCACCATCACACACACACGCGCGTGCACGCACAGATCTGCACAAAGGCTTTACATGAAGACAAACAAGAAACAGTGACCAAGAAATTATTTATTTCTCTGTCAGGAGAGAATGAACTGTGGAGGGGAAAAGCCTGGTTGTTCGCTCGCTCGCTCGCACGCTCGCACGCACGCACGCACGCACGCACGCACGCACGCACGCACGCACGCACGCACGCACGCACGCACGCACGCACGCACGCACGTACTATCGAGCGCAAATCGTGCCACATGGACGTTGCTACACTCGCGCGCACGCATTCGATTTTATCTGTGTTGTACTGAACGCATGAACGTCTCCTGTCATTTTCAAATGGCTTTTGAATCAGAACGCGCAAACGTCGCCGGCACGCGTCCCTGTGTGCCTTCTCTTTTGTGCCTCACAGGGCGAGGTCGCGTAGTGTTAGGCGTTTGTGGCGAACGCATGTGTTAACGCACGCATACATCTAATGGCCATGTGGCCATCATGCGTGAGACGACACGGTCAAATGCAGCGCCGCCATGAACTGTACGCGTGATTGACTTGTTGCTCTGCTCTGGAACGCACGTGTGAGATGTGTGCCACCCATTTGATTCTCAGCGCTAAACCTGCGTGTGTGTGTGTAGACGTGTTGTGTATATCAAATAAAACATCCAGACGTTCATGCGAGCATGCGTTGGTCTGTCTCCACTGTGGGCTGCATGCTTTCTGTGCTCCTTGGCTGACGTAGCAAATTTGCTTTATATAGGCCTATTTGAATTGGGATAAAATACAGACCCTCAAGGACCACCGGTGGTCCTTTGGTGAGTTGGTGGTCCTGGTGGTCCCCCCCCCCCAAGGACCACCGTTGGCCAAGGACCACCGTTGGTCCTTGGGGGAAGTTCCAAGTGGTCCACAGCTAAATTATGGAGAGTTGTTAACCAAATGGATCTTTTAAATCTTTAGAGTATAAAGTGAAACCAAATAGATTTCGTTTCATTTTCTGGAAACACCCCGCCATTCCGAATATATTATTTATTATTATTTGGGCGATGATGTGATGTTGAAATGTAACTTTCAGATCAGCGCATGCATGAGTCACGGCCTTGCGCCCTGCTGGTTGGGACTAATATATTAAGTAGAAGTGTGTTGTGTTTATGGACTAAAATAACAGATGCTGGTTATTTTATTTGTTTTGCCCATTTTTATATTTGCATTTTAACCAAATGTTTTAATCCTTGACTGATTGAGACTATACATATTTCGTTAATTTATTTATATTTATTTATTTATTTATTTAACTGTTTTTGTTTTGTTTGGTGTTCCTAAGTTGAGCCCTTCGGAATGGCTGCCTTCTGGTTAAGTTGTCAGTTAAATTGCTTTATTTATTATTTGTTTAGTTCTGTTCAGTTATGTTGTGTTTAGACCTTTATTTCGTTATTTGTTTGTTTTGTTTATTTAACTTCAGCTCTGAGCAGCGGCCTGGCCTGCCGGGCTCAATTTGTCACGCACATGTCGGGCTTTGGGCTGGGTCGGGCTTGAGAAAAATAAATAAAGAAAAAAATTGGCAAGATCTGTGCTTTGCATCCCGGCCAGCAGCAGTTCCAGTGAACGGGTTTTCAGCGCTGCGGGCAGAACCATCTCCGAGCGAAGGACATCGTTGAACGATTTTCTTCATCACAATTTATAAGATCGGTGAGTACAGCCTAGCCTTTAACTGTTGGCAATATATACCCAATGGCCAACGTAGAATGTAGTCATCTTGGTCTCTTGTGATCTTATCATTTATTTATAAATGTATTTTATTTAATTTCAGCTGCTTGCTGTCTGATTGGATTATTCGCCGGTGCGGCCTCCCGGCGCGGCCTTGCGCCCAGCGCTGGATTTTTGGGACTATTAAACTGAACGAATAAGTGTTGATTCATACAAAGAAAGTGCTGTGTTACGGACTAAAATAACAAATGCTGTTTATTTTATTTGTTTAGCCTATTTATATACTTTAATTTAACCAGGGAATGGGAATGTTTCGTTGCTTGACTGATTAAGGCTATTCATTCTAATATTTTATACACATACTTAACTTGAGATTGTTTATTTTAATTGCACAAATGTCGCACAACGCAAACTCAAAGGAT
This sequence comes from Nannobrachium achirus, assembly GCF_963921795.1. NCBI lineage: Eukaryota > Metazoa > Chordata > Actinopteri > Myctophiformes > Myctophidae > Nannobrachium > Nannobrachium achirus. The sequence continues at coordinate 43,117,803 of NC_137829.1, read as the reverse complement.
TGTTCATTGTTAAATTGTCCTCGGGAGTCGGGACCTGTTTCACAATTGAATAAAGACAGTTGGAAAGGGGTATCATGTCTCTGTTCTTCACCAATATTTAAAATGTAATGAAAACAAAAGGCCGCCGCTACACGCACTCTGCAATTAAGCTTGTTTAGAAAAATGTCGGTCTTCGGGCCGGGCCGGTCTCCAATTGTCAATTATGTATCGGGCTTTGGGTTAGGGTTAGGTTACATTAGATTTCTGACCATTCTGGCCGCCTCCTCCCCTCATTGATTTAATTTCTGATCACCCCTCCCTCCATCGCACATAGTGTATTATTTGTGAGGAGTTGCTCACATTTAGATGAAAGGAAAGTGCTTCTGGAGTCACTTGTATATCATATATAGGCTATAGGCTAATATAATATAGGCCGATGTGTGGGTCTCTCGCCCTAGCTCGCGCGCGCTGCTCTCTGTGCCAAATCATGTCCAAATGGAGACGCTTTTGCGCAGCGAGTGAGCCAGCGGAGGGCAAGACGAGGGGCAGAGAGAGAGAGAGAGAGAGAGAGAGACGTTGTCCTCTTCGTAGATATTCATATCTTGCTAAAGTATTTTCTGTCTGGTTTATTGCTGGTAGATTTTGCGAGACTCTCCCGCCGCCGCTGGTTTTATTTTTTGATTGCCCGTTTACGAACGTTGACCGCTGATAAATAGGCTAATGCGGCGCTTGCGGGGGTCCTGCGGTTACACACAGGGAGATGGAGGAGGCATTATTATGCAGCTTGGATACATTCATGTCCCTGGACAGACGTGCACGGACGATTCCTTGTTTCGGATGACAAAGTGCAGTGCGAGCGCAAACGTATCAATTAAATATGCAAGAATGTGGCAACTTCACCCCTCCCATTCGCACGACTAAACCGAATTATATTATGAGAATGTGGCCTCACCATTTAGGCCTACTGCTAATCTGCATAGATTCTCTGCCATTCCGCCATTTTTTTTGTACCATGCATGTTCCAAGCTCCTCCATGCTCCGGTTTAGATAACTACTGTACAACGCATTTGCCCTTCGCAATAGGGCCAGGTCTGTCTGTCTGTCTGTCTGTCTGTCTGTCTGTCTGTCTGTCTGTCTGTCTGTCTGTCTGTCTGTCACGCAGCAATGCATGCATGCGCTCAGCGGAGAGGCAGCCCCTTGCCTAGTTAGTAAAGCCTGGTGTGCGAGGTTACCTAGTTAGTAGTATAGTAATAAGGGTAATAATAACCCCTCCCCCTCTCTCTCTTTCCTTTAGTTGTCTTGTTATAGGCATATAGGCATAAAACGTACGGCTAAAGTGGATCAATGGATGTTTTATAATATAATAGGCCTAATCATATCTTTTAATTACCTCAACATTTTACTTGAGTATACAGTATAAGTAAATCTACTTAGTTACTTTGCCCCACTGCGCCCAGTGAGAGCAGAGAGAGAGAGAGAGAGAGAGAGAGAGAGAGAGAGAGAGAGAGAGAGAGAGAGAGAGAGAGAGAGATCTCGGCAAGCGCCGAGGTCCATTTGGTTACCAACTGTCCAACTCCATCATTAATAAGCTGGGGATTGTGGACCACCTCAAGCCTCAAGGACCACTGGTGGTATTTGAAGCAGATGATCAGATCGTGCAAAACTCGGAATACCCCGAAACGCTTTGCGGGGTGTCACAGGCGAGAGAGATGAAGCAGGGATCCCCACAACCTTCATAGATTCCATATAGTTTCATTGTTTGACAGCACAATCATTTTTTTTGCGCAGCCTCCTCGCCAGCATGGTGCTTTAAAACGGCGAAATTAAACAAATATAGGCCTATTCGCTATATAAATATTTTGTTCGTGGGCCTGTGTTTCGCCGTTAATAGTTCTCCTTGGCTTTATTTATTTTTTCCTATAGGCCTACGCCAATGTAATGTGCACAGGAGTATTTTAGTTGCACAAAAAACAACCGCTCGCCCAGAACGAACCAACGGCGCAGTACAAAACCAAGGCAGGCAGGGTCCATTTGGTTTCATTTTACGCTCTCAAGAATTAAGGGTCTATATAGTTCCGTTTGGTTACTCTCCATATTTTAACTGGAGATCACCTGCATGGAAACCCTAACCCCTCAAGGACCAACACAGCACTGGTGGTCCCCGGACCACTGGTTGAGACCCACTGCTGTAGACTCAATATACTGTAATCATATCGAACAAAAATAAATACCCTATGAATTCAATGAAATGTCGGCTTGACAAGTGTAACGCTGACACTGCATGTGTAATGGATGTGTAATGAATGGATGGATGAAATAATAAAATGTACTTTTCATCATGTCTGTTGCTAAGGTATGGCAACATGACTGGTGTCTTGCACGCACGCGAGGGCGCGCGTGCAAGACACCAGTCATGTTGCCATACCTTAGCTTTTGCTGAACTGACGCCACTGGTAAACCCCGACTCTGCAGGGTCTCCAGCGAACAAGACAGCGCTGATTTGGGACAAGCGCTAGAGCTGCAGGCAGCTCGCCCCGTGTTGCGTATCTATAGCAGATATACAAGCTCATAGCGTGGTGAATTGCGTGAGCTTGTAGCTCTGATATTTTCAACGCGCGTCACCATCGTACGACGAATAGGGCCTAGGCTGATTTTTAACAGCACACAGCACACAGCACAGAAGAAGCAGCACGCTCACCCTTCGGGATTTAAACCACGCTGACAGATCATGATACAAAAATTATGATTTGTTTTAATGGTTGTAGCCTACTACTTTAACCAAATAATAATAAGAATAATAGGCTTAAATCTGATAAAATAGCCCAAAGGGAGCCACATGATAAAATAGCCTATATAAGGGAGACATTTTCCCAGCCGGTCACAGTGTCCGGTGCCGGTGGACTTTATAATTACCGGCCAATTAAACATTTTAACGGTCAATGGCACAACGTATGCTTCGCCAATATCTTTATATATACAGACAGACAGACAGACATAGAGAGAGGGGGGGGGAGAGAGAGATAGAGAGAGAGAGAGAGAGAGAGAGAGAGAGAGAGAGAGAGAGAGAGAGAGAGAGAGAGAGGTAATGTTCATGAATCATGGAGACTTGTAGAGGATTGATTGAATAGCCATTAGACACCTGGCACCCCCTCAAGAACCACTGGGGGGCCCCGGACCACTGGTTGAAATCCACTGTCAGTAAGAAAGTAATGACGTGCTGCCGTGCATATCACCGAAAAAAAAAGAAAAAAAAGAAAAAGTAGGCCTATACCTCTGCCCTCATGAAAGTCAGGCAAGACTGACGTTAACCTTTATTTTATTTAGAACATAAGATGAAACCAAATGGACCCTGTGTTCATGAATGAGTTAGAGCTTAAAATAGTGAAAGTCGGAAAAAATGCATAACGCACCAATGGATGCGAGCGAGGCAGCAAGTGGAGTAGACTACAGAGGCGCACATGGGTATGGTAGCTACCGTACCTTGATTACAGGAGAAAATAATAAAATGTACTTCTTAAAATGAATTCATCATGCTTGTTGCTAAGTATTGGCAACATGACTGGTGTATTGCATGAGTGCCTTCCTTCACACGTGCAAAACAACAGCCATGTTACCATACCTTAGCATTTGCAGAACTGACGCTGCTGGCGGGATCGCGCAGCCGAGGAGGAGGAGGAGGAGGGCCTATTCGTGGACTCTTTTCATTCTGTCTGTCTGTCAGCATATTCATTACATTACTCCGTGTGAGTAGCCTAATGGCAAAGCATCTGGATAAATCACTGTCTGTCTGTCTGTCTGTCTGTCTGTCTGTCTGTCTGTCTGTCTGTCTGTCTGTCTGTCTGTCTGTCTGTCTGTCTTCCTTCCACACTGTGTGGACAAATTGAATGAATTTTGATATTTTTATAAATGAATTAATAGGCCTACTGTCATTGCATTTCCATTTTTCAATTATACACCGAATAGCGCAATTAAGTAGGCCTAGGTCAACGAGTCAACCCAATTAGCACTCCCGCAGCTGGTCTGATTGGACTCTGACCAGCTCTGCGCTTCTCAAAGTTACATTAGATCATTTAAACCATTGTGGCATTATTCTCAGCCAACTAATGATAGTCTATTCTGCATTCTGGTTGTCGTCACCCCAAATAATGGATTACTTCTTCATATAATTAATATAGGATATAATGCAGCAGCACTCTTTATGTGCAAAGCCCTCTTCTATAATGATCAGATTCATTTTTACTCACAACAGAGTAAAACATATTTAAACTCTTAGGTCTGCATTGTTAAATGCAACGGAACAGGCAACAATAGTGGATGGCAATGGCATAGAATTGAATGGTTTGGTCTGTATTTGAACTGGAATGAGTTACTGCTTAAAACGAATACAATTAAACCATTGATATAAGAATCACTGTACATTTACAGAATTAAATTCTGTAAAAAATAAAAAAAATAAAAATCTGAGATTTTTTTTTTTTTTTTTTTTTTACATGACATGTCACGCGTACCTTCGCGGAACCATCGTGTAAAGACGCGATGCGTCCAGACGCTTTGATGCAGCGCAACGTGTGCCCCGGAGTGCCACTGGAGCAGAACTAACGCATGCATGCACGCACGCATATGTAAACAAAAAGCCATTTGGCACACATGCGTCGCTTCGCTTAGCTGGCACGGAAAAGCCGCCATACACGCACACACACACACACACACACACACACACACACACACACACACACACACACACACACACACACACACACACACACACACACACACACACACACACACACACACACACACACACGCGAAGGCCAATGCCTCTTGCCAAGCCGGCACAGTAAAATGTGCTTATAATAATCGGTCTGTTTAAGTAAAGGTTAAATAAAAATAGGGAAAAAAAAAAAGTGTGAGCGCGCTCATATATCCCATAAAATAACCCTTTCTCTTTGGAGGAACAGCAAAATTGTCCTCACAATGTCAAGCAAGTATATTAATACAACTATCACACACACACACACACACACACACACACACACACACACACACGCACACACGCACACACGCACACACACACACAGGTAAGGGCCTGGGGGTGACACGGTGGCCCAGTGACCTAGCTTCTCTTCGATAACGCACAACAGCAATTACAACACGTTCCGCCCAATTAATTTGTTGGAGGAAACAAGATCAATTAGGCAGGAAAATAACAGGCACTTTGCCTGTTTTTCCCCCCACCTTTTCCTTTTGTTGTGGTGTATTTCCTGTGTATCAGAGCAGCTTGCTTTAATTCATTAAGCTCTCCTGTGGGAGAAGTGTTAACATCAACACGAATGGCCGCTCCCCCCCCCCCGCCCTCACTAGAATCTAACATAGCGTTGTTGCCGGCCAGCGTATCTCCGTTATTTCAAATGTTTACGGGATTAATTTTTTCGGGATCGGCAACCCAAAATGTTGAAAGAGCAATATTGGACCAAAAAAACAAATCTGTCTGGAGCCGCAAAAAATGTAAAGCCTAATATAAGCCTTATTATGAAGGCAACACATGCTGTAAGTGTCTATAATAGCTATGTTAGCCAACTATCAAAATGACTAAGTAGGCTAGAAACATCTGTGAACGGTTTTCCACACATTATTATCGCCCAGCTAATTGGAACAAAACTAGCAGCAGTAGTGGAGTTTGGAGATGCAATCCACTTCTTAACTCATTTAGTGCCCCTGAAATTAACGGATTATAAAGTCCACGATGCCACCTTCAGGCTGGCATCACTACCGTTATCTTATTTTGAAGGCCAGAAGTCCACAGCGCAATCACTTCCGGTCTGACGTCATCGGGTCCTGCGCCGGAACCGATCCTTGTCCACGTGGAGTTGTGTAATGGCGGACCGGGAGCTTTTATACATGTGTAACATAAGCGAGCATCTGCCTCCATCCTAGCTTCTAAAGTGTAGTTTTGAGATAATGGACATTAAAGATGAGATCCCCCGTCCACCTCAATGTTATGGATGGGACTATTTTGTGCTCGTGGAGCCGTGATGATGCGAAATCAGCAACGGATTTCGTCTCCGGACCTCCGGCCATTCTTCTCGGTAATGTACCCGCCGTTACAGTAATATATTACTTTTCGCGAGATATCTCGGGAATGGCACTACAGATACTCGAGTACATTTCGCGAGATATCTCGGGAATGGCACTAAATCGGTTAAATCTATCTTTGCGCTCCTCTAATTTCTCCAGAAGTAATGCAATCACACTTTTTCTCTCACTCCCAACTGGGTACTCGGCTGCAAATGTAGCATGGCTTCCCTGGAAATGTCTTTCCACGTTACTCTTTTTGTAGTCTCGCGTAGCCAGACAACTATTCCACAATCTCTGAATGCTATATAGAGTCTGGAAGAGCAGCTCCCGAACGGCGAGTATCGGAAGTAGCCACTGCTGCACTGAACTGTAGTCCCATTGGAAACATAACAGAAACACAATAGCTCAGACAAAGTCATTCGAGCTGCCTATTATTGTTATGAGTGTATAGTTTATGAAACGTTTGAAAACATCATGAAGGTGACACCAATAACACCAGAGAAAGACAAAATAAAGCCCCCAGAAATGTTGAAAGGAGACATAACGCTTCCAGTAGGACATGTTATTGCTACTGCACTAAGGGAGCGGTTGCGTCACATCCGCTTTATCTCGCACTCACCGTTTCTATTTCCGTCTGCCAGACTGTATGCCGGGAGCATTTGACCAAATCGCGGAGGCAACAGTCTGGCCACGCGAGACTACTCTTTTTGTTATTTATTTCTCATTACAAAGCAAACATGCAGGCAATCCTTCCGCATTGGCAAATGATTCTGTCCAAGAACTGTTGAATGCTCTGTTCTCCTCAGCTATCTTTCTCGTTTTCCCTTTGGGATCCATGGCCCATCACACAACCGCCGGTTTGCAACAGCCACCTGGCTGGCACCACACCGAGCTGAAAGAAACGTGTGTCGCAGGCTATGACGCAAATCTTCGCCAACAGAAATGTTGACATTTAATATTTATTATACCAGTAAGACTCCCTAATCGGGAGATAAGCGACCGTCAGGTCGCAGCGTGATTTTAGGGCAAAATGTGTAGGAGCAGTGTCCAAAAATCTGTTTGAAAAAATTGGCCAGATGGTGGCGCTATATGGGACAGATCCATGTTGATGACATGAGTGTAGACATACTGTGTACCGATTTGCATGATTTTAGGGCAAAATCTGTAGGAGCAGTGTCCAAAAATGTTTTTGAAAAAATCGGCCTGATGGTGGCGCTATATGGGACAGATCCATGTTGATGACATGAGTGTAGACATACTGTGTACCGATTTGCGTGATTTTAGGGCCAAATCTGTAGGAGCAGTGTCCAAAAATGTGTTGGAAAAATGGGCCTGATGGTGGCGCTATATGGGACAGATTCATGTTGATGGCTCTCTTGGCCCCGCCCAGGGCCGTCGAGAGTATTTTTGGCAAGGGGGTCAATATCAAAGAGCTGGCCGGGGCCCCCCCTCCACGCGGGCCCCCCTCCACGCGTGCACGTATTCGTATTTTGGCCCGCGCGCAGCGCGGGCCGAAATAACGTGTATTTCACAGGAAATTACTCATTTTCAAAGTAAAAGAATTGTTAAAAGTGGTTCTACATGGCGGCATAACCGTTCAGAGATTGTGCTAGGGTTTTAAACTGGGTTTTAAACTGTTGATCACTGTAACTGGCATGGTTAAAATTTACCGGACATCTGATAAAAATATCGGTCATAGATATTTAAGAGTTAAGATCTGTTTATTTGACAGGGACCTTGCTCATTAATGGACATGTCAGTTTTCACTTCAATGTAAATGAGCCAGATTTAGCCCGCTGTGGGCTAATTTCCATCTGCAGTCCCTGGACCCCCATTGGTGGTGATCAACCCCCCCAATCCAACCCTTGATGCTGAGTGCCAAGCAGGGAGGCATTGGGTCCCATTTTTATAGTCTTTGGTATGACCCGGCCGGGGAATTGAACCCCCGACCTCCCAGTCTCAGGGCGGACACTCTAACCACAAGGCCACTGAGCTGGTCAGTCAGACAGACAGACAGACAGACAGACAGACAGACAGACAGACAGACAGACAGACAGACAGACAGACAGACAGACAGGATCCCCATTGGTGGTGGTGATCAACCCCCCCAATCCAACCCTTGATGCTGAGTGCCAAGCAGGGAGGCATTGGGTCCCATTTTTATAGTCTTTGGTATGACCCGGCCGGGGAATTGAACCCCCGACCTCCCAGTCTCAGGGCGGACACTCTAACCACAAGGCCACTGAGCTGGTATTTTGTATGCATTAATGACAAGCAGGTCGGGTAAATGCAGCACACAGCCCTAAGCATGACATTTGTTTTGGGTTGAGATTGGCACATTTCCTGGGGCAATCTGCCCAGATCATGTATGCCACACGTGTCTTCTTCTTCTTTTTTAGTTTTTTCTGCATTTGAAACTACATTGCAGTGCACATCATGGGGTGATCACTGCTATGTTGTTGCTGAGTGAGGTCAGCCGACAAATTGACATTAGTGAGATGAAAAAAAACCTGAGTGAAATGTGCCAATGTGAACCAGAGACATCGGTACATGTTGGATTGTACTGTTTGAACATAAGTATGTACACAAATGTTAGGGCCATCTTGCACAAATACATTAATTAACCACGTTACCATTTGCGCATCGGCGTGCGTAAATGGTTGCTCAATAACCTGAACATTGCATTACTTTGAGAACACATTTCCTTCATAATAAGAAACAAAGCATATAGCCTGCTGCACAGAAATATGTATTTCAGATTAATCCTTCAAAATATGGCTCAGCTTTCAGCTGACATAAGGTAATAAAGTATATAGGCTTAGGCTACTCACAAGCTACTGTAATAGATAAAGGCGTCCCTGCATCTGGTTTAGGACAGCTGTTTGGGACAGTTCAGTTGATAAGCATTTGTGCCTCCAAGTCCTCGGATATATTCCACTCAAGCCACGGTGACATTTTAACGTGGGACAGCCCAGCCCAGTCCATTTTTTTCCATCTTCAAATGCGTGTGCAGTGGCTGGACAACTTAGCCAACTTTACTCACACGTGCCCTCTTGTTTCAAAGTGTCTGTAACATACTCTAACTAATAATACAGGCATACAGCTAATGTCCATCTTCCACGTGCAACTTAAACTGTGCCCTATTCCAAAGCCATCATGAAGCCAGCGACAGAGGTACAGTATAACATTCAGTGACTGTGAGACAACTAGGACCCAGCAACACACAACTATCTATTCTGGTCTCTCACAATAAAGTGTCTCCCGTTTACCTCCCAATGCAGCTTATTTTACTCAGGTTAATATTAAAAGGAAATATGTACTGTATAACTTATTTTGTGCAACTTCGCTTCGCTTGCGTCTCTCTGGAGAGAGAGAGAGAGAGAGAGAGAGAGAGAGAGAGAGAGAGAGAGAGAGAGAGAGAGAAAGAGAGAGAGAGATGTCGCTTATATTAATGAGCTGCCGCTCCAAACATGTACAATTATGCAATATATAAGGTGCTCACCGCATTGTCGAACTCTTTCTACCGACCCGCAAACTCCTCGTCCTCGCCATGTGTTAATCCATATGTTTCCAATAAATTAATGTTTACTCAAACTTGTCTCGGAGTCTATAGCGTTCACTCAGCACTGTAGCTTCTTCCGCAAACAAAAGATGTCCTAGTATGAGAGCGAATAGCGAAGGAGATAAATGTCATGTGGGCCATCTTGACCCAATGAGATTACAAGATTCCGCAGTGGAAACGTAATGACATCAGAGCCTGCCTACCGTAACTGACAGTGTAATTGCGCAGTCCAAATCTTTCCTAGGGGGGCCCAGGCCGGAGGGAGGGGGCCCGGGCCGGGGCCCCCACTCCACCGGGCCCCCCCACTCCCGGAACGGGGTAAAGAGTACCCTTTACCCCCCCCTATCGGCGGGCCTGGCCCCGCCGAGGCAGACGCGTGGGTACCGGCCCTGGCTCTCCCGGTCGCTCCTAGCCCAAGTTAAAGCATTTTATGTGCGCTGCAGTGGCGGGGGTCCTCCACTAGGGGCATCCATGCTGGAGCACCAGGAGTCGGTGGTCCCTGGGAATTCCCCGTGAACAGCCCCGTTTGGGTGGTCTTTTGGTCATTTTTGCACTTTTTGGTGGTGGCAGAAGGGGGTCCCTGGGGCTCCCTGGAGCTCCGGGTGTCCCTCGTGGGGTGGAGGTTGTGGATTGGCAGGCAAGGAGTGTGTGTGCAAAGTTTGGCATGGATTGGGGCAACGGTGGCGGAGATATGAGTTGGGGAAAAGTGTGACACGACGGACAGACTGACTGACAGACTGACTGACTGACTGACTGACAGACAGCCGGTGGAGGTTTTGGGAAAACAGGCTCTCCAACCGTGCATATAACGAGCACAGATGCACGGTCTCTCATCAAGTAAAGAAATCAGCTGCGTTGGTCACGAAAGACCGCAAGCGCTCCTCTCTCCCCACACTATGCTAGGCGGCTAGGCAGCCTAGGCTAGCGGTTTTCATGTGACGTTCAGGGACAGAGTAGCTAAATGTGGCATTTAGCTACTCTGGGTGGGATAACTGAATTATTTGCACTCCAGTGATGCTCGGCATGCTTGTGCAAATAATTCAGTTATCCCACACCCTCTCGTGTAATATTGCTTAATTCTACACATTTTTACAGCATTGGAAAACTGTTGGAAAAAAGAATGGTAGCTTTTAGCTTTGTAGCTGGCAGTCTGAACGCAGCATGAATGGCACACGGTTCAAAGTGCTTTGGTCCAGCTGGGTGTAATGAACAGCACCTCCTCCAGGGGCCACTAACAGAGCTTTTATTCTTGTGAAATCGACCAGTCATTATCCAGCAACAGCGTATTATCTCCATTTTAGTTATATAGTACTTGGCCATTCACAATAATTAATGGTCTGAAACGACAGAAGCAGGAGTTCTTTTTTAGAGACTACTTTTTTTTTTGCCTGGCGAAACAAACGGACGGACGGACGGACGGACGGACGGACGGACGGACGGACGGACGGACGGACGGACGGACGGACGGACGGACGGACGGACGGACGGACGGACGGACGGACGGACGGACGGACAGACAGACAGACAGACAGACAGACAGACAGACAGACAGACAGACAGACAGACAGACAGACAGACAGACGGCTGGCTGGCTGGCACAGCCCATGTGGACCGTTGGTTAGAATGCAGCGTTTGTCTCAAGGACACTTCAATGAGGCAGGGGACCTGGATGGGTCATGTGTTTGGAGGACACCTTCTCCACAAACTGTGCCACCTGCTATCGTCACACACAGTTACAGCAGCCAGCTCCGCCAAGTGTTACTCTGGCCTTACCCAATAAACTGTAGTGTGCAAAAAAACACCATTACCACTATTCAAGTCAAGTTGTACTTCCAAGAGACAACAGCAACCATAGTCCCAATAATGAAGCCAATAACGTACTCAGAAAACACAAAAAAACAACTACATCAAACAGACAGACAGACAGACAGACAGACAGACAGACAGACAGACAGACAGACAGACAGACAGACAGACAGACCAGTTCAGGGTGCCCTGTCAGCCAAAATACATTATTGCACAAATCTTTGTGCCATTAAACATGTTATATACTGCAGGGGTCTTCAACAGGGGGTCCGGGACCCCTAGGGGGTCCTCAGAGTTATTACAGGGGGTCCTCCAAATGGTTGTGTGATAGATAGAGAATGACCTTTTTTCTCCTTTGTTATATTAACCACTTGAACCCTAGTGTCCATATTCGAAGAACTTTTCCCCCCTACACCAAGGTCTTTGCTAAAAAATAGCAGATCTACAAGCTCACAACGCCTCACATCGCGAGGCGTTGTGAGCTTGTAGATCTGCTATTTTTAGCAAAGAGCTTTGGTGTAGGGGGAAAAAAGAGCAGATTAATTACAGAGTGAAAGGTCAAGTTGATCAACTTAATACACACATTGACACAAATCCAAAATACACTGATTGTTGTGTTGTCAAACAATGAAACTACATGGAATCTATGAAAAGGTTGTGGGGGTCCCTGATTCATCTCTCTCTCAACTAAGGGGTCCTTGGCCTGAAAACGTTGAAGACCCCCGATATACTGTATGAGGGCTTGCTTCATTCATTCATTCATTCATTCATGCATGTAATACATATTATTAATTAGTATTAATGCTATTATGATCGATTATTTGGAGTCACTCCTAAAATCTGGTTGTGACTTGTCATTTTAGATCAGCCCTAGCCTCGCACAGGTTCTCTGTGTATTAAGTTATCCTATTATGCAGTTCTCTACATCTCTCTGTCCTTGGGTATAACAGGGTATGCCAATGTATTGGCATCACAGTTCCCTGGTGCCATCAGTAGCACTATATGGCCAAATAGATGTGGAATTACAAATGGCTAAATTAACACTGAGGAGTTTGCGCAGTAAAGTCTAACTAACGCAAAAATGACATTAGCACTTGAGACTTACACTTAATAAAGTATTTATCTTCCAATTATGCAGAAACACGTTTCCAAAAAAAGAACAAAACATGTCCTATATGAGCCTCCAGCTGCCTTCATCAATGTAACCTTTCATTTTCACTCCATGCCATCCTTCAGGGCAACTAAAGCAAGCGTGCAATTTCCCGCATCTGTCATCGATTTTTACTCCCCCTTCCCCTCCCCCCCCCCCCCCCCCCCGTATTCCCAAAAGCATCGTGAAGCATGGAAATCTGGAGAGAGGAAATATCGGAAAAAAGTAAGCGTATCCCCAAATGTAACATTTCAGTCGAGGAGGCTTTCTCCTCTTCCCCTTCCCTCTGTCTTTGTGTCTCATATATGTCCTTCCATATCCTCCCCCAGGGGCGTCACACCAAATTCTGGGCCCTGGGTACAAGTATTCACTGCGGGCCCCCCATGGATGTTAACTATTGAAAAATATCAGATATACAAGCTCACAGCGCGGCAGCAGCTTGTAGATCTGCTATTTTTGAAAAATCTTGAAAATGTGTACAAGAAACCTAGATGTTTCTATGTCAGTGGTGCTCAAACATTTTCATGTCAAGGACCCCCAAGATGATATGTATTTGGCCACGGACCCCCATCTCAAAATATTTCGTTCCAGGGACCCCCCAGAAGCAAAATTTGAGTTACAAATGTTTGCTTAAAAAATACATATATTCAAAGATTTGCACACATAGCAGATATAAAAATAGCAGACATACAAGCTGTGAGCTTGTATGTCTGCTATTAGCTAATAGCTAAAGTTACTAGGGCCCCTCCACCTTGGGCCCTAGTAACTCAGTCCCCCCCCCCCCCCTTGTGACGCCCCTGTCCTCCCCTTCCCTCTGACATTGCCTATTGATTTGGACATCTGCCGTCGGATGAGCTGTCCTTATGCAGTCCTTATGCAGTGTTGATAAGAAGTAGTCTGATTTCTAGCTTAAAGGGATATTTTACTTTCAAAAAGTTTATTTTTTTGTCATTTTATCGTCTAATCAGGCTTTTATGAACACCCTGAACAGTTTTTAATTTGCTTCATTCAATATTTAGATATTTTATGTAAATGTTATCAGGCCCTCCAGGCCCAGGGCCTCTCCCCATACTCACCTATTGTAACTTCAAACTCCATTTTAATCATGATAGATTCATTAAAAACACCCATTATAATTTTTTTTACGGTGACTCATAATACCCTCCTAATATGTGAGCAGGCTGTGTTTTTTCGATAACTTTTTTCATTTATTTTGAATAATTATTTGGGGAAATGGAAAAAAATGAATATAATAAAAAATACAATAAAAACAATACAATAAAAAATATATTAAAAATAAATGAAAAAAGGTTATTGAACACGGCCTGCTCACGTATGAGCGTAGTATGAGTCACTAGAAAAAATAATGGTTGTTTTTAATGAATCTATCATGGTTAAAATGGAGCTTGAAGTTACAATGGGTGTGTATGGGGCCCTCGTCCTGGAGGAGGAGGGCTGATACATCAAATATCTAAATATTGAATTAAGACAATTTAAAACTGTTCAGGGTGTTCATAAAAGCCTGAATAGACGATAAAATGACCAAACGTGAAATATCCCTTTAAGTAAATAGTTTTTTGAAACACTCTGTTACAAGGAAAATACCTTGACTTGAGAAAAGGTACAAAAGTATATACTGTTAGTCCAAAAAGATATTCAAAATTTGTCATCTACTACTACAACTTTCTTTTTTTGAAAATAGACAATCTACAAGCTCCCGCAACAGATCTCGACGTGTTGTGAGCTTGTAGCCGCTGACTGTAGACTGGATCTTTTCAAATAGTCGACATACAATAGGGCAAGTGGTTAATGTGTTGTGTATGTTTTGTAATGATAATCGAAAACTATACAAAATAACTTGATTTTAGTGGAGTAAAACAATAAAGTACAATATCTGCCCCAGAGATGTAGTGGATAAGTAAAGCATAATCCCTGCAAAAGTGTACGTATAATTAACCCATTTAGGCCTAGAATTATTGAATGCTTTAACCTGCAGTGAAAAATAGCAGATATACAAGCTCACAGTGCGGCACCGAGTTTGTAGATCTGCTATTTTTGAAAAAGTCATGAAAATGTGTGCAAATCTTTGAATATATGTATTTTCAAAGCGAACGTTTGTAACTCAAATTTTGCTTCTGGGTGGTTCCTGGAACTAAATATTTTGAGATGGGGGTCTGTGGCCAAATACATATCATTTTGGGGGTCCTTCACATGAAAAGGTTTGAGAACCACTGACATAGTAGTCTCTCAAGAACAGACTAACTGAGCTCCAGTTGAGTGAAAAGGACCTTTTCATTGACGATGGCTGGCCAGATTGCTGACATGTAGAAACATAGGTTTTTCAAAACACCTTAGAAGGATTCAAAAGACACAGAATCGGGTCAAAACACCTTAGAAGGATTCAAAAGACACAGAATCGGGTCAAAATTCAAATTTTCACGGTTTTTCAAAAATAGCAGATCTACAAGCTCACAGCGCGGCACCGAATGCCGCGCTGTGATATATGCTATTTTTCAATAGTTAAAGCACAAAATAATGATACGCAATACATTAATTATGTACAATAATGGAGTAAATGTACTCCACCACCACCACTGTCTACCCTCCCCTTCCCTCTGACATTGCCTATTGATTTTGACATCTGCCGCGGGATGAGCAGAGCCGTTATGCTAGGTGGGGGGAGGGGGGGGGGGGGGGGGGGGAGGGGGGGGGGGGGGGGGCGGGGGTGGTGGGGGTCCCGCTCACTGAGCCTTAATGCTCACATAAGCGAGCAGCGGGAATGGATTTCAGATAAACATCACAAGGCGCCGCGTCGATAAAAAAAAAGAAGAAAAAAAAGAAAACACACACAAACACAAAAAGAGCCGTCCGTCCGTTTATGAATTCTGTTTTGTTTCTGTGGATTCTCATAAGGGATGACGTGCACGGAATTATCACTGATAGCCCTGATGGATGGCTTTCTGGAGCACTGTATGCATGTGTGAGCGTTTCTCTGTTTCCTAATTTCTGTTTTTTTTTTGTTGACGGGCTAGATTTTTCTGCGTCTGAATCGACTCTGTGGCCCTGTTTATATACCATAGCTTATATCTTTAGCGCAGTGGCTCTCAAAGTGGGGTCAGGGGACCCCCAGGGGTACCAGGGGTGTAGTAGAAATTATTTATACGACTGTCAATATGTAATATTGTGTATTTCCCAAACTTACTGTATGCAATATTAGATGAGTCACCTTCCACATAAGACTAACTCGACAGCAGCTGTGATACGAACAGCTGCCAAATGCTGACTGGCTCCTACGTCACCAGTCCATATATGGAAGACTCTTCACAACAGAATTGTATCTTTAGACACTGTTTAGTAGACACCCCTTCAGCCATACTTGTAATACTGTCTCCTATAAGGGGAGACTGGCCTGGGAGAACGGGAGCGACACTATCATGCGTGTTGTCTCAGAGAGCTCTCAACTTTGTTGTTAATACATAATATTGTATTCATTGTCACTCTACCTTGTGAAAATTCAATTTCTATATTAGATACACTAGTATGATCTGAAAAGTGCCACAATAGGGGATCCCCCGAAAAATGAGGAACAATTCAACCACATTAACACAATTAGTGCTGCAGGGTATGAAGGGTTAACTTTTCGTTGACGCCACGCAGATCCGCCCATTAGCACACGCTGTTATTGTGTAAGGCATGCCTGGAATGTGTGTACACACACGGACTGCTGAATGACATCAACGATTACGTCATCTAGTCACATGACATGTGTCATGGCGGCCGCAAGGCTTGTCTTGTTGTTGTTGTTTGGAGCTGTGCTATGGGATATAAAGTCTTATTTGGAGTAAATGAAGTCTCTTTATGGGCCTCTCCATTGACTTAACATGGAGGAGCTTCACTTCGCGTGCACGCCCAACGTGCGTTTTAAACAAATCGCGGACATTGCCGATGCGGCCGCGACCGGAGCTACATACTGTAAGTATTAATACATTTACTGTAAATACAGTAAGATTGACGGTGAGCGCTGTCAATGGCGTCGTGTAGTAACCGGTTTTAATGACGGTGAGGATCGTCAAGGGCAGCAGAACAGTTAACCGTGCTGTGTATAATACACAAATCTTCTCTTGTGAGGGTCCCTGGCATTAAACATCTTCATATGGGTATGTGCGGCCAAATACATATCAATTTCGCAGCACTTGATATGACAAAGGTTTGAGAACCCCCGCTGTCTCTTTGGGTTTTTCTGCATAGTGTGGTCTCCTCTGCTTCCCTTCGCCCTCATCCTTGTCGTCTAAAAATGTATAAATTCTTTCGACACATTGTGAGCTCGCAAGATCTGCTATTTTCGAAGCATAAAATAGGGTTAAAGTGCACGGGTAAACTGATTTTTGATGCTGCATTGACTCATTTCGCTGGAACCTCCTCGAGCACCCCTGGGGGGGTTCCCCAGACCCCAGTGTGAGAGCCATTGTCTCTGGCTTATATCTTTAGCGCTCCTGTATATCTGGCTTTCTCTGGTGCAGGTGCATGCATATTACAGGTGCATATACTCGTATCTCCAAGTTTAAAATGTGTATGTTATTTTTCGTAAAGTAGAGCCCTGCTTCACCACACAAGACTGTCGCACAAAACTAGTGAAAACAGCAGATCTACAAGCACACACGCGAGGCGTTGTGTGCTTGTAGATCGGCTGTTTTCACTATTTTAACTCATTTTTAAAATGATAAATGCAAAACGAATGGTATTGGACATACAGGGTTTCCACTCGACGACGACGACGACATGGTCCGTCCGCTCTGCTGCTCCCCTCGTCCTCGTTGTCGGAGCAGCGAGCGCCTCAGTCCGGGGGCAGAGAATGGGAGCCGCGGCTCCGTCGTGAGTCGTGACGGTTGCCCGGGAGATAACGGATGTCTCGCCATTGTTCCATCCAAAAGGCCAAGGACCCTGGTGGGGATGAAGAGCAGACGAGATGGACCACATGAATGGTACCGTACACACTCTAACAACACTGCAAGAACAACAGCATGGCCACGCACGCACACACGCACACCTGCTACAATATGTACCCAGGAAGGGAAAAAGCACGTCTCTCACCATCTTTTAAGATTACATGTCTCCATAAAGCTCGGGTTCCACTTGTTGGGATCCTTTTTTGTCAAATATGTTTTATTGCCAACAAATTATCAAAAGGTATACAATGAGCATGTTATCCGAGTAACAATTTCTGTCTTCTGTATAATTAAAGAAAAGAAAAAAGAAGAGAAAGGAGAAGGAACAAGAAAACAAACACGAAATAAAATACAAAACCAAATAACGCACACCATAAAACAACCCCTTCATTCCCTCCCACCCCTACAGCTCAGTAACGTGATGCACAACAAAGAACAAAGAATTGCAGTGAGTTGATCCATGGACATACGAAATCCATGTATATTCATTCAGATAGGCAGACAGTTTAAAATAACATCATCCTTCTACTTCTTATCAAATTGTGCCTCCCTGTCTCTAAGTGAATATCGTATTCTCTCAAGATGAGGTGTACTAGTCATTTTCTTTTTTCCACTTGTTGGGATTCTAACAGGGACGTTCTGGCCATTGGGAAAAGCGGGACAACTCCCGAAAGGCCGGTCCATTCCCGGCCAGTCCAGGCCGGCCATTAAAAAAATGGCCGGCCCACAAAGTAAATATAACTAATGTAATTGTTCCACTGGCTTGTCTCTCATGATCTGAAATGGACAATCTTTGAGTAGCAGCAGTGCGTCTCTATAGCACTGAGTAGCAGCAGCCTACAGAGCCATCACATTGGCCCCTCTGGCTTGTCTATCATCCTAATACTGGCCCATTACTCCCTAGCTTCCTTGACTATTCCTGGATGGTCTACTACAACATCATTAGACTCTCTTAGACTATTATACCAGAAAAACAATGAGACCTAAAATCACAGTAACCGTTCATCGGTTAGTATTTGGGGCCTCGCGGCGGGTCCGGAAGGCGAAAAAATCTGGTGCGCGGCCAATGCCCACACGCAACGAGGTCCTCTCCAACTCCTTTTTCTGGGCTTGAATCAGGGGCCCAGTACGTGCCTGGATTCTAAGCAGCTGAACCATATAAAGACCTTGAGACAGAATGTGTGCGAGGTCCCCCGCCTCGTCGTTTATTGATCACATATCTTGTTTTATTTTCAACACTTGTCTTGTGAGATTTTAGGGGAAAAAAAGAGGGGGGGGGGGGGGGTCCTTGGGGAACTCCAGCCAACAAAATGTAATATAGAGAAGAAAAGGAGGGAACCATATAAGTATGTGCTGGATTCAAGCTGGTCACATGGTGCTTAATAGGGGTGTAATGTCCATCTGCAATTGATCTATTGATTCAACGAGCGACGATCCAATCGATAGATAGGTTTCACGCCGTTATTTTATTGAACAAGACAGTCTAATAATGGCACAGCCTCCCTGTCCAATCCAATATTGAGTGCGGTTCCCATGTGTGCAGTTGTGCACCGCGAACGAAGCCACGCAAATGTGATGTTCAGCGGTGAAGCCGCGCTATACAGGCTGCTTGTGTCAAGGTCCCAGTGCAGTTCCATTTGAGCGAGTAGAAATTACAAATATAAGTATGTCACCAAGCAATGTGGTCAAACATTTGTCAAGCGGTGCCGTCCTGGGCACTTCCACACTCCAGGGATGCTGAAGTGTTGTTCTCCAAGCCAAGACATCAAAGGGTAAAAGGATCCGCTAAAAGACTGTTAAAACGAGAGAGGCGCACTGTCTAAAGCGAATATGAGCCATGAGAGAGACCGCCGAGCGAGCCATCGGTTGAGCGAGTCGCTGTACAGAGTGTTCGGTCAGCTCAGCGCCGTTCAAGTTATATCCCGATAGGACAGAATCAAAACTCATATGCCGTCAACATTTTGGTCAAATCCGTTCCAAAAGTGAACCATTTGCCTTTGTGAGAATGAGTTGCCAACCAAAGTGCTTGACAAGAACAACATGTTTGTGTGTAGTGGCGATATACAGTACGTGTTATGACCCAGCTTTCACACTTTTGATATGTTTAACTTGGTGGTTCTGTTCCCATCCACAGGTAGGTAGAGAAAGCTAACCACTTACACCCTATCTAGACTGGGGTCCCACAGGGCACAACACTTGGTCCATTCGTTATTTACCTCTACACCAGATCTCTTCGCCAAAAATAGTCGATCTACAAGCGCACAACTTGTCACCATGCGAAACGTTGTGAGCTTGTATGTAGATCGTTTTCACTGAATGTTGGTCCCAGAATAGGGGCACTAAAAGTTTCATGGGGTTAAGTGTTTGTCTTTGTGAGTGTTCCATACAGTCCACAGTACAGTACCAGCTAATCCCTATTGTCTGTACTGTATTTAAACACTGCTACTGATCAACTGGATTTTCTACTTACAGTAAATCTATTTTTGGAAACCGTGCACTCTCCAAAGCCTCACGGATCCAGTTGCTGCCATACGGGTCACAGTGTGAATCTATAGGCAGCACATACTGCAGAGGCATCCTTTAAAAGGATGTCCAACACTGGACTCTTTTAAAGGGGCCACACCATGCTTTTAACTCATTTCCCGCGATCCCCGTCGAAACCGGAGATTTCCCGCTGTACCTCTGCGATGCCCGAGGAGCCCGAAGATTTAATTAGCTTTAATCATTATGAAACGATTAAAAGTATGGTCGCTGTATATAGCCGCTTCGGAGACTTTAGGCCCGCCCCCTAACTGTATCCGGTCGTATTTCCTGTTTAGACCGGATCTAGGTTTCCATATCCGGTCTGAGAGCCAATCGCAGCTGTCGTCCCATAGGTTTGCGTTGTAAACAGAGGAAGGAGCTGCACGGCCATATCATTGTCTTTTTCACACGTTTTTTTCTTCTTTTTTTTTTGATAGCTGTTTGATTCTCGTGCCCGCCTGGCATATGATCCTCGCACATATCGTCTGCTATGTGTGCGAACGTGCCCACGTGTTACCATAGCGCACAGCTGGCTGTTTCCAACGTTTTCTTATGTAAATACTGGCGGATTCAGCAGGATACTGCCTGGCAACGGATTTGTCTATTCCAATGGATTTTTCTTTATTCGAAAGCTGTCATCTTGTCTACCGGTCTACTACATGAGTCGCGCACAGATCATGCACTATGCGTGCACGTGCCCACGTTAAAAGGTAAGGACAATTTGGCAGCTGCTTAGTACAGCTATGTTTAAAATGGCAGCAAAATTGTTAAAAAATATATATAATTTATATAAATTTTGGTCCATAATACGGTTTTATACAGGTTTTAGCCTAATCAACCACTCGGATATTGAAATGTCATGTTCTGTCTGTCTCTAATTCCAAGCCGTTTCAGATTCCAATACCAAAATGCCCTTTGTTTGCAACGGGGCACTGTCTTGGGCTAAAATTGGAACGGTGCGATGTATCGTTCCAATTTCATCCACTTTACCCCACCCACCCCATAGTCTCAATAGAATCCACCCCAAAAGTACCAATCCCTTCTCTTCAGTTGCCAGAAACTGAAGTAGAGGGGTGGTACCATGGACATCACACCAGTCCCCTTTTCAGGAGAGAACCATTCGGACATACCCACTCAGAAAATCACAAAAATGAAAACCAAAGCCTATAGTTAATTAATTGTATTTTTTGGGGGTGGAAAAATATACTGGGAATAATAAAATACATTTTATGGTGTGGCCCCTTTAAGTCTGCCTTGAACACACTATTCTCTCAGGCTTATGGCAAATAGTTGTGTTGTTTTCTTTGTTTTTGTTTGTTTGTTGGTTGTTCATAGTTTTTGTGTCCTTGGGTTCATGAAAGGCGCTATGCAAATTCAAGCTCTTATTAGTCCCCCCAGGAATCCGCGATTCCGCGAGCACGGAATTCATCGCAGTATTCGGGACCACCCGTGGATTTCTCGGCCATTCTCTGACTTTTCTGACGTCCGCGGAATAACAGTCGCGAGTGGCAGCAGAGCGGCGGGAATAGTTATTACTACTATTATAAAACGATTTGTACATGGTCTGTCCAGTGGCCACCTCATACTGAGCCTTTGGGAAGCTTCCCTCCTGCTAGTTGCACTGACGCTGGATGGTCCCACATTCCTGACAGAAACTGTCCCCTGAACTATAGTTCCTCTCTATGCCTCTATGCTAATGCAGAAGAGAATAAATAAATATTACACCCATACTAGGTAAGCTATCTTCTATTTGGTTACTATGGGCATGGTTTGGATGACAATATAGTTTTTGCAACAGAAAGTAATTACAATAACAATGAAAAAATAATAGATTTAATATTATATTTTTATTCTCAAAAATGATTATTCGAATAGGGTTTTACTTGATTATTAGAACTATATCATTTTTTGCTTGATAACTGGTCATTTTAGGTAGTTTTTTAATGTCCGTGGAATCAAGAATTGTTCTCCGCAGAATTCTGCAGAATCAGGATTGTTCTCCGCGGAATCAATACTTTTTCTCTGCGGATTGCTGGGGGGACTATCTTATTATTATTATTATTAAAAGACACGCTAAGTCTGGAGAACATTGTGGCAGACGTTACTAATGAGCTGATTCCTGTCTATCCTCATCCCACCAGGCATTAGACATGGCTGTTCCACACTAAACGCAGCTTTGCAATATCATTCTGAAAATAATTCACAATTCATGTTCTCACTGTCTTTAAATACTAATAACTGAAGATGTTTTTCCTATAATGCAGGGGTTTTCAAAGTGGATGACAGGGCACCCTGGGGTGCCGCGACGGCAGTCCAGGGGTGCCACGAGATAATTTGATAATGTTTGGAATTTATTTGGACATTTAAAAATATATTTAGTATCATTAACCACGTTTTCCTCGCAACATAATCGCTAAAATATGCTATAAATATAAGGTGCTGGGAGTGAAAATTAGGAATATAATAATGTAGGGGTGCAAAAAAAATATTTATAGGGATGCCCCGAACCAAAAAAGTTTGGGAACCCCTGCTATAATGCCATGCCCATTGACCAATTTAGGGACATTTTATGTAATGTAACTTTACATGAACTCAGACCGAATACAACAACACCCCCTAGTGGTAGTGATAGAGGCTGGCAGCTCCAGGCAGCCCCCCCCTCCCCTCCTGATGTGATGTCATATCCACGCGCCAGTATTGAAATTGAAAACAACATCTGTTAAAAATAAAGCATGGAGTTCGAGCTCTTCACTACTATGCTATGGACGTGACTACCGGTAGATATTACCTGACTTTCCTCTACAAAACACAGACCTCAGGCTCTATCAGCCAGGACTCTTGTCTCACTGTGCGTGACTGAACCATTTCCTCCTGACCAGCCCAAGGTAAGACTAAGACAGTCAGATCATGCTTTTATAAACCCTATTATATTAAGCCCAAAATGGTTCTGCTGCCGTGTAGAACCGAACCGATTTTAACTTGAAAAAATGCATAATTTGCCCGCAAATAACCGATAACCGCAAGTAACTTATTTTTACATTTGGGTACAAAATTAACTGCAGAAATCCGCTAAAACAACATTACAAAACCGCTAATATCCGCATTTTTTCCGCGAACGTCGTACACGCGCGCTGCGCGCGCGTGCATGAGGTAATAGAGGTCGTGCACCCCTTGCTGGAAGAGGCTAGAGTCGCCTATGACTCTGACGACAATAGAAACAGCCAGTTGAAGCACAGATATCTTAAATCTATTGGAGTGAGTCTGACAACTGTCAGGTTTAACAAGAGAACTCCACCTCTTTCATTGCAGCCAAACATTTTCTTCAGTAATACCAGAAAACCTTCCTTTCCACTCAACCTCCTCAAGTTTAAAGTAGTTGATACAAGGTACAGTAATCTATCTATAAATGCGAGAAGTCTCTGCGTGTGTGTCTGTCTGTCTGTCTGTCTGTCTGTGTGTCTGTATTCCGCGTATCTCGAGAACCGTTCGTCCCACCGGCTTCAGATTCGGCACACGCGGTTTTCCCGAACCGGCGCGAAACGTTCGGAATCTCCTTATGCGGGGTTGATTGTTGACATCAGGCTGTTCCGGAGGAAATCGGCGAGAGCTCTGACTCATTGTGACATCACTTCATAAAAGGCTCTGACATCACGTACGCCACATGAGTCAACAAAAAATCTCTGTGAGTGTGTATGTATGTATGTATGTAATCCGCGTATCTCGAGAACCGTTCGTCCTACGGGCACGCGCGTTCTCCATATATGGGCATAAAATGAATGCCCCCATATATGGGCATAAAATGGATTGCAGACAGACAGATACCTCCATATATGGACATAAATGGACAGAGGCAAACAGATGGTCAAAGATCTCTATATATGGGCATAAAATGGACGCAGACAGACAGATACAGATATCTCCATATATGGGCATAAATGGACACAGGCAAACAGATGTTCAAAACGGGTCCTATGACAACAGGTATAATGAGGTTTGCATTAAAGGGGGAACCGGCACTGTGTCTGCAACACAGTTGGAGGCACAGACAGATACTCCATATATGGGCATAAAATGGACGCAGATAGACAGATATCTCCATATATGGGCATAAAATGGACCCAGAACTATAACTGCAGTGATCTCCATATATGGACATAAAATGGACGCCGACAGACAGACAGACAGATACAGATATCTCCATATATGGGCATAAATGGACACAGGCAGACAGATGGTCAAAACGGGTCCTATGAAAACAGGTATAATGGGGTTTGCATTAAAGGGCAGGGCATTCATTCCCTATTTACATTGTTCCGAGTTGGCCAGGTCGCCGACTAGACGCAGCTTCTAGTGCATCAAATGCACAGAAATAGTAATCTAAAAACATACAGTAGGTAGACCTATTCAGTAAAATCAATAAAATCAAAAACATCAAAATGTATATCGAAGCTATACACACTATAGCTTCGTTGCACAATGGGATGCCAAGTCGAAAATGTCCTGGCATCAGTCTATAGTATACCAGTAACAGTAAGTTGGACAAAATGTGGAAAAACTATTTTCCAAAATATGGATATGACTGACGTCTGACATCATAGATGTCTTATGTTATAGACCACAAGAGACACACACAATATGTCCGTCCATATATTGGCATTCCACGCTATGGTTTTAACTCATCTAGTGCCTCAGACATGAAAGGGTTAATTGTCCAGAGTGCCGGCGGTTTTCTCCATTCGCGGCTACTCTCTTATTTTGAAGGCCGGAAGTAGATCGAGCTCACAATTCCCACTTGACGATGTTCAAGATTCACCCGTTACTAGTTCCGGTCCAGAGCGTAAACAAAGATCTAAGATGGATGCCTTCATGCTTGTGCTATTTTCGCGAGAAAACATGCCATCCTTGGCATCGAAAGTATTTTTTTGAGTAAATGGACTCTAAAGATCAGTAAATCCATTGTTTTCTAATATGGGACGGGATCACTTTGCGTGCACGTGGACGTGCGATGGAAACGAATCACAGACTTCACCAGTGCCACAGTGATCGCCGGACCGAAGGTGAGCCCATGCCAGCTTTACTGTATATACAGTATATTTCGCGCGACATCGCGGGATCGGCACTTTAGACACCGTTTAATATTTTGCGAGACATCGCAGGATAGGCACTAGAGGAGTTTTAATATTGATGACATCAGGGATCTCTATATATGGGCAGGTCAGCTATAGACATTGAGGCATTTGTAAATTAATTCTGTCTTGGCCATATATGGAGGGTCCATATATGGGTCCATATATGGGCATTGCCAAATATGGCAACAATGTGATGTCACAACAGGTCAGCTATAGACATTGAGGCGTTACCTACCTACCTACTACTTACTGACGGTCAAGGTTCTGCCGGGTTCGATAGTAAATGCTCCCTACGGTCGCAACAATATGTAAAATGTCTCAAATGCTAGCATGCGTGTTTTCGTGGCAAGTGCATCTCTTTCCTTCTTGTTCTCTCCCTGTCCTCCTGTATCCCTCCATTCCTCTCTGCTCCATCTCTCTCTCACCCTCTCTCCATCTCCTCTCTCCGCTCCAGCACTGGCCAGATTGAACCTAATGTAGTTATCGCCATGGAGATAACTCACCACCGGGCCCATTCTGCCCAATATCCAGAGTCCTTGAACTCTCTCTCTCTCTCTCTCTCTCTCTCTCTCTCTCTCTCTCTCTCTCTGACCCAGGCTCTAACATAATTAGCGCTTCCACATTAGGCCAAATGAACAGTGAGATGTAATTAGAGCCGCGCGAGCTGCAGAGAGCCACTGCTGTGCCTGCAGTAGCTTGGAGAAAGTTCAGGAGAGCGACCTTTCCAAAACACTCAGAGATAAGACAGAACCGCCTTAGTTCCTTAAAGATACACTATACTGAAATGTTTTACTAATTCATTAAGTTCTTGAACATGTACATAACAAATTGCTGTCTCTTGAGTTTCCTCGGGGCAACAAAAAAGAAAGAAAGAAAAAAAAAGTCCCCTCTGCCGCCTCCTCTGCGTGTTTCTTGCTGACGGCAGCGTATCGCATCGTTTTGAAGTCTTCCCGCGTTCCCTCCCGAAGGACTCGTGTCCGGTGTGGTTTTCTCGTGGTGTGGCGACAGAAGAGGGAGAGGCGCGGGGAAAGGATTGAAAAGTAGAGGTGGAACGTTCGCGAACGACTCGAGTCTTTTGAATGGCTCTTTGGAATGAACGATGGGATCCGGTTTGCAGTAATAGGGAGCCATTTCTTTCTAATGAACAGCAGTGGTGGAAAAAGTACTCGATTTCTTTACTTAAAAGTAAAAGTATCAGTGGTGCAATGTGGAAATACACGGACCCACAAGAAAGAAGTTTGTTAATGTTAATGTTTACTTAAATGTGCAAAACTATTGGTATCAAAATATACTTAAAGTAACAATAGTAGAGAGTAGGCCTACTCATTACGCGGAATGTCCTGTTTCACAAGTTTTCCTAATAAATAGAATGTAGAAAAATCATTTTAAAATAGCCGATCTACAAGCTCACAATGCGTCGCAACGCGATGCATTGTGAGCTTGTAGATCTGCTATTTTCAAATGGCAGGTATGTACTATATGTGTCTGAATAAATGTATATAGGGTTGAAGTTATTTGTCATTATAATAAAAATCGACAAAGTAACTAATAACTTTAATGAACCAGTCTTTTGAACGGCTCTTTGAAAGGAACGGATCCCAGAGATCCGGCTCACTTCAAAGAGCCATAAATCCCATCTCTATTGAAAACCTGACTCAAACAGCAGAGGAAAAGCAGTACCACTCGCGGCCAACAAGAGCCGCTACTGTGTCAAGCTCGCAAACTTATAAGTAAGTCAAGTAATAAGGCTTGACGAGCTATGATGCCCATATATAGGAGCCTATCTCCTGTTTCTTTCTTCTTTTTTTTTTATCCCACGATTTTGTAACCCATTTTTTCACCCAATGCGAATTGCCTAAACTGTAATCCTGGGCTCTGCTCTCCCTCTGCTGCGCCTGGGGTGACAACGGACTGACCTCATGCTTCCTTCTATGCATAAGTCCAAGTTGCTTCTTTTCACCTGACGGGGGATTTCCCCGGTTTGGACGTAGCACGTGGAAGGAACACGTTATTCCAACCAGTGCATAAGTCTACCCTTTTTTCAAAGATACTTCACGTCGTCATTACACACACACACACACACGCACGCACGGCGCACGCACACACACACGGAGCTTATTAGCCAACATGCTAACAGTGCCACTGATCGACTAGTGTGTCCGTTCGGCCGCGATGCAAGATGAGAACAGGCTATGTTCATCCGTTCAACCATTACGCTATTTCTTCTATTCTAGTCGCTTATCGCTTCACTTTGGTGGGTGGTGCAGGTCCGCGTTGGTAAAAGTCCCGTTGGAATCAACACAAAAACATACAGTGTCTCCGGACAACATCAACGCTGATTGGCTGTCAGGACGCGATGGGTGGAGTGGGGGTGAAGCGAAGCAGTGGTAGAAAAAGTACTCAAATGTTTTACTTAAAGGGCCACTTCACCCCTGGGACAACCCTATCTTATTTTATTGTTGTTTGGGACACGATCAACACAATCCTGAGTTATTTTTTGTGTTCAGTCTGTTTTTTGAGATATTTTAGTATTCAGCATGTGCTAGTGATGCATGCAAAACGCATCACTGGATGATGCAAAACGCATCACCAGTACATGCTGAATACTAAAATATCTCAAAAAACAGACTGAACACAAAAAATAACTCAGGATTGTGTTGATCGTGTCCCAAACAACAATAAAATAAGATAGGGTTGTCCCAGAGGTGAAGTGGCCCTTTAAGTAAAAGTATCAATACTGTAACTGTAGAAGTACTCTGTTACAGTTGCAAGTAAAAGTCAAGCTCAAAACAAGTTTATAGATTAGCTATTTTCAAGTAGCCTAGGTATAAATAGGGCTAAAGTGAATTAATGTATGTTTTATAGTAAAATAATTCTCCAAAGCACCAGAGTCCACCCATAGCCAAGTCCCCCCTGGCCAAGCTCTTTTCCTGCAGGAAACCCTGAACAGAGTATTTCTACATTGTGGTATTGATCATTTTACTTAAGTATGAAATACGAGTATACCTCTTCCATCACTGGGTATAGTTCGGACAGTTTTTGTTGTATGTGAGTCATTATCCAGTCTGTGGATCCAGTCTGTGGATCCAGTCTGTGAGTGGCTCCTACACAGCTGCAGGCTGAGGGGATACATTTTACACACATTTTCGTTTTTTGATAAAGTCTGCAGATCAGAAAATACTCTGCAAGAAAGGTTTTCAAAGTGTATTTCATACGACAGTTAATTTGCAAAACGTTGCCGGGCCTCAGAGATACCGCAGGGCTCCGCAGCCTTCGGAGCGCTCCGGGCGATCCGATTCATTACCATCTTTTATAGCACTTCTCAAGACACAATCTGTGCGGGAAAATACTTTATTGTCCTTTCCTTTAGGCGTTATCATAAATCATGTGTTTTGTCTTCATTCTTTACCTCCTATCTTCCTCCCGACACAATTTTTACAAGAATTTCATATGGATTTACGGTTACCTTTTCTACACAATTGATTCATTATTTGTTATAATTTATAATGGCAGACGTGCAGCCCAGCCTGCGGTAACAGGAGCCATTTAGGATGTCTGTCAGACCGATAACGTACAGGATGTCTGCCAGACAGATAACAAGGTTAGAAAGGTCAAGTGGAAATGGGGACAGGGATCGGTGACCTCTTAAGTGTGGTGCGATAAGGAAATGGTATGGAACGACGGCTCTGTGCGCTTGATGCCATCTGTCAATTCATCACGCTGCGTACCCACACACACACACACACACACACACACACACACACACACACACACACACACACACACACACACACACACACACACACACACACACACACACACACACACACACACACACAGGCAAGCAGACTGACAAGCATGACAGACAAAGGAGCAACGTGTGACAGCACGCTACAATTTGGAAAAGTGTCTTCAAGCGTGCCGTCACAGAACAATGGATTACTTTGTCACAACCCTACAGTACGTGATTCTTAACCTCTTTAATTTCAAGGACCCACAGATTGATATGCCTTATTAGGCCATGGCCATTGGATACATTTTTTATTTTATTTTTAAATCTCTAGGATTAAAACACAATACTCCAATCTACACTTTATATCCTCAGTGTTCATTTAATTCTGAGTGTGTACAAATGGGAGATGGGAGCAGAGAGAGAGAGAGAGAGAGAGAGAGAGAGAGAGAGAGAGAGAGAGAGAGAGAGAGAGAGAGAGAGAGAGAGAGAGAGAGAGAGACTGTACTAATAATTACTCAGGGACGTGCAGAGAATGTTAGAGAGGCGGGGGCTGACATTTCTAAAAGGGAACTAAGGATTATCAAGTCAATACTGGAGATGTGGCGTAACGGCATGGATTTCTACACAGAGAGGGCAATTCTTTCAACATAAGATGCTCCATTCAAGTTCAGTAGAGTTTGGACAAGGCAATTCTCTTGAGCGCTGCCTTCAGGTATGGCATGGAAAGAGGGGGGAAATTGCATTTCTATCACCATAGTAAAAACTGCATTCATGGTCTGGAGGGGGCACTTTTTACGGACAGATAAAAGGGCAGGGGCTCAAGCCCCCGTTGATGTCTATGTGTGCACATGCCTGATCTTACTGGCTATAGACCAGCAAGGGGACACTGGTGGTCCCTGGACCCCACATTGAGAACCGGTGTTATATGTGTATGCCTGCCACCCATGTAGGGGGTATTTGGAATTAATAATTAGAATGACGTAATGCGGCGTCAATATTTATCAATATACAATGGATATTGATAAATATTGACGCCACGTTACTCCATAGAGCCTAGCTAGTCCTTCCAAGCGCCAGATTTCCTTTCCTAGTCTTGGCAGAGTAGTTCTGGAGTGGTGGAGTGACTGGTCCTGTCTTTCCCTAATGGGACTGATCGTGGGTAGCTACTGGGACGTAAGTCGGGACTTGATCAACCCCGGCTGGGTCACCCAGGTGAGGGGTATGATGTTGCGAGACCCAAAACCCCGATGAGCTTGGGCTACATCACTGAGGGTACGTCCCAGGTGCATCCATGCGATGTTTTCTCGTTACAATATTGGCTGCATACTAACAGCTTATGGCATTAGTTCCACTGAAGTGTTTACAAATAGTGCAATAAATCCCAGTTTACATGTAACAATTATGTAATAATTGTGACAGCCCTAGGTGCATGGCTGAATTATTCCCTACGTTCAGAAAATCCACAAGAAGTCGACAAAGGTGTTTTCATGCCGCCGGAAAATGAAAGATGGGCAAAACTCCATCCAGCCTATAATCAGGTTTTCTCACACTCAGGGGCGTCATGGGGGGGGGGGGGGGGGGTGGGGGGGGGGGTAGTGAGACTGAGTTACTAGGGCCCAAGGTGGAGGGGTCTTAATTATTTTATACTTTAGCTATTGAAAAATAGCAGATGCGAGCTTGCAGATCTGCTATTTTTGAAAAGTTGTGAAAATGTGTGCAAATCTTTGAATATAATGTATTTTTTAAGCGAACATTATTTTGTAACTCAAATTCTGCTTCTGGGGGGTCCCTGGAACTAAATATTTTGACATGGGGGTCCGTGGCCAAATACACGTCATTTTGGGGGTCCTTCACATGAAAATGTTTGAGCACCACTGACATAGAAACATGGAAGGATTTGAAATATTGAAAGACTTGCACACATTTTCAAATATAGCAGATCTACAAGCTCGCAGCGCGGCACTTGGTGCCGCGCTGTGAGCTTATATATCTGCTATTTTTCAATAGTTAAAGCACAAAATGGAGTGGATCCTTCTCACACTCCCATTTCTACAGTGTAGTACGTCTCCCGTTTTCCAATCTCAAAGTCAGATGAACCCAGGATTGTGCTGCAGCCAAATCTAATCAAAATCTTGGCTTTCAAGTATAACCACTTAAACCCTAGGGTCCCTACAGTATATACTTCATTGACCGCGGGGTCCCCCAGTGCTCTATATTTTTGTCTCCCACTTTTCTCTCCTCTACACACCAAATCTATTTGCCGATATAGCAGATCCACAAGCTTCCAGCACATTACAATCTGCTATTTCAACAGAATGTTCACCGATTATGACATGCCCGGAATAGGAACTCTATAGGGTTCATGTGGTTAAAAAAAATAAAAAAAACATGAGTGTGTGCAAGTACGACACACACAGTGAGGGAAGGACAAGACACAAGCAGCTAAAGCAATCTTCATTTGTGGGAGGAGAGATAGAGAGAGAGAGATGGCGAGACGGAGAGAGAGAGAGAGGGGGAGACAGAAAAGAGACAGAGCGAGACGGAGAGAGAGGTAAGGTGGAGGTGAAGACGGAGATAAAGTGCGCTGCACCTGCCTCATCTGTAGAACGAGGGGAAAAAATCTATTTATTCTGGGAAGCCAGGAGCAAGCAGGAGTCAGACACGCACGCACGCGCACACACACACACACACACACACACACACACACACACACACACACACACACACACACACACACACACACACACACACACACACACACACACACACACACACACACACACACACACACACACACACACACACACACAGGGGCGTCACAAGGGGGGGATAAGTGGGACTGAGTTACTATAGGGCCCCAGGTGGAGGGGCCTTATGTATTTTTTAAGCTCAAATTTGTAACTCAAATTTAGCCATGAAAAGGTTTGAGCACCACTGACATAGAAACATTTAGGTTTTTTCAAAAGATCTCAGAAGGATTTGAAATATTCAAAGACTTCAAAAACTTCAAAAATAGCAGATCTGCAGCGCTGTGAGCTTGTATATCTGCTATTTTTCAATAGTTAACATTCATGGGGGCCCACAGTGAATCCTTGTACCCAGGGCCCATAATTTGGTGCGACACCCCTGCACACACACACACACACACACACACACACACACACACACACACACACACACACACACACACACACACACACACACACACACACACATATATGCACGCACGCACGCACACATGCATGTCCAACCCTCTTCTACTCGTGGGGAAGGTAATGATCACACTTGAACGATACACACTTGCACCCTGCTACCTTGCTGATGCCCTTGACAGAACATTCTACACCCTGTCATTCTCTGTCTCGCACGCAATCACATTCACTGTAACACACAATACATACACTGTAGCAGCACTGAATCTACAGCATGCTTTATGTGTCTGTCTGGCTGTCTGTGTATTTATGTCTGTACATTTATGTCTGTCTGGTATTTATAGTATGCCAGTGAGTCAGTCAGTCAGTCAGACTGTCCAGCCCAAGGCCAATGCCTTGTAGAGAGGTAAGATAGAGTTGGTCTTTCTGGTTAGGGTAGAAATGGCAACCTCACAGGTGCAGCTCATAAGTGTCCACTTGCAGAATGTACCGGTGAGGGGAAAACATCTTTTGCACCATTTCAGCACCACAGAGAGCAACCGTTTTCGGATTAATGAACCGTCGGAAAAATGGGAATTCGTTTGCAGGAAAACAGCGGAACAGCGGACGGTCGCTCTAAGGGGACTGCCCATAAGTCCTACATCTCTTTAGTAATACACCTCATTAGTCCTAATTTGGTTGGGGTTAGGTTTAGGCATAGTTTTACTGAGGTTATGGTTTGGGTTAGGTTAGGGTTAGGTTTAGGCATAGTATTTTCACCGGGTTAACATTCACCAGATTGGGACTACTGGGATGTCGGACGGAGGCCATGGCACCCGGTCGAATGGGACATTTTTCAGGTCTTGAAACGAAACTTTGTTGTTCTTATTATGATATCGATATCTTTATGCTTTCTGATACTATCGCTTGTTATTTATTAGTTCATAATTTCATCCTGACGCTGTATATAAATTGGTCAAATTATGCAAAATAACTCATTGTTATGTCATTGTGTGGAGGAAAAGAAATTGCCTCGCCTGCACGCCTATGGCATCAACCTGTATGGACGAGGCACCACCACGTACATGTGTGTGTGTGTTGCATGCGTGCATGCATGTGTGCCCGCGTGCGCGTGCGTAACAAGACCAAATCTGCCCTCTGCTCCGCTCATCCCCCAAGGGCCAGGGGCCTGCATGCTTATAAGGGGCCACGACTACATCTGTCTGTCTACCCGAGCATAGGCAAAGAACCATGAAATATCCCTTTATAAAAGGACCAAGGGTCAAACGCCGAGTGGGGAGCAGAGCAGAGCAGGAGGGTCTGCTCCCTCTCTCCAGGTGAAGTGTGCAGTGAACAGAGGAGGAGGTGGAGGTAAAAAAAAGGTTTTCTGCTTTCCATTCTCCTCCACAGACCCTCCTTGCGGAAGGTGATCTCTCTCTCCTCTCAAATCCCCCCGTTGTTCCCCTCCCTCTTTCAACACCTTCCCAAATCCCTTCACCTCTATCTATCTCTTCCCTCTCCCCCCGTCTCTCTCTCTCTCTCTCTCTCTCTCTCTCTCTCTCTCTCTCTCTCTCTCTGGGGCGTCACACCAAATGCTGGGCCCTGGGTACAAGGATTCACTGCGGGCCCCCCCATGAATGTTAACTATTGAAAAATAGCAGATATACAAGCTTGCAGCACTGCGAGCTTGTAGATCTGGTATTTTTGAAAAAAAATGTGAAAATGTGTGCAAGAAACCTATGTTTAGATAGTGGTGGAAAGTTTGAGTGGTGCTCAAACTTTCTCATGTCAAGGACCCCCAAGATGATATGCATTTGGCCACGGACCCCCCATCTCAAAATATTTAGTTACAGGGATCCCCCCAGAAGCAAAATTTGAGTTACAAATGTTTGCTTAAAAAATACATTATATTCAAATATTTGCACACATTTTCACGACTTTTAAAAAATAGCAGATCTACAAGCTTGCAGCGCGGCACTCTGTGCCGCGCTGTGAGCTTGTATATCTGCTATTTTTCAATAGCTAAAGTTACTAGGGCCCCTCCACCTTGGGCCCTAGTAACTCAGTCCCACTTTTTTCCCCCTTGTGACGCCCCTGCTCTCTCTCTCTCTCTCTCTCTCTCTCTCTCTCTCTCTCTCTCTCTCTCTCTGAATTGTACCCATCTCCCTTCCCCCTGCATGAGTGCACCTGCATTCATCCTCCTCTCCTCTTCCCCCCCCCGGCTCTTTTTGAACTAACCCACCCCTCCTGGCTTCTCAAAAAAATCCCCTTCATTTCTCCCTCCTTCCCCTCCCCCTCCCCCGTCTCCCTCATATCCTTCTCCACATCCACAATGTCACCTTCTCACTTCTTCCCGCTCCTTCCGAAAATAGCGTGTCGCCGTTTTGAAGCCCAAAATAAGGGGTTCTGGAAGAATTAACAGGGTTGTATACAAACGGTGAGATGCCCGAAAAGGCCTTTCTGTGTGGGGTTTGCATGTTCTCCCCGTGTCTCCTAGGGTAGATACCCTCACAAAAACATGCAGTAATCCTGGCCTCTATACTGCCTCCCCCTGGCCAGCCGGGGGCGCCTGATGGAGGGGAAAGGAACTGGTTGGAATAACGTGTTCCTTCCACGCGCTACGTCCAAACCGGGGAAATCCCCACTGTCAGGTGAAAAGAAGCAACTTGGACTACTCATGCATAGAAGGAAGCATGAGGTCAGTCCGTTGCTCTCCCCAGGCGTGGCAGAGGGAGAGCAGAGCCCAGGATTACAGCTTAGGCAATTGGCACTGGGTGAAGAAATGGGTTACAAAATTGTGGGATAAAAATTATATATAGAGAAAAAAAAAAGAAAACAAGCTTGTAGATGAATAATGCGTTTTACAGGTTTGATCTATTTCTCTTACAGCAAACACGTTTTTGATGCAGCATCCTGCCTGATTGATGTGGGATATGCATCTCTTTTGCACTTTTACTCAAGTTACGTGTAAGTGTTCAGCTCAGGTAAAACCTGAAACCGTATGTGTGTATTGAGGAGTAGAGGGAGAAATATATGTTACTTGCTGTTAGACATTACAGTCTTACAGTTTAGGCAAAGGTTTGAAATAATCAAGACGTATCTCTAGGGGTGTGACGATATAGTAACTGCATAGAAATATATTTTTTAACTTAAAACATCGAAGTATATCGAAATGAAAACAGCTAAAATCTAATCGTATCGTTTGAATTTGTATCTTATCGAATCGGCAGTGCAAAGAATCGATTGTATCGATATTACACCTATTTGTGCATTGTATTTAGCATTTTTAAGAAGAAAAAATTAAAAGGAGGGGTTTAATTACTTTTCCATTCCATTTAGCTACACTGGTCTATCGATAAATGTGTGTAATCTCTGGGTTCATGTCAAGGTGTGGGTTTGTCAATATACAATGTCCATGTATTTGCCAGATAATCACTGGGTTTACTTATTTATATCCATAATAATAAATGTTTCCCTTAAAAACCTGCACTATCCACACCTTTCACACTAGATTTAAATTATTTGCTAAATAGTTACTATATCGATTTTAAATCATTGAATCGAATCGTATCGTATCGCCATGAATGAAACAATATCATCCATGTATAGTATCGTCAAGCACGTATCGTGATATGTATCAAATCCCTGTTAAAATGTATCGTTACACCCCTAAGTATCACCCATGGCAAAAAGAGGTCTAACCGATGCAGAGGTAACAAAAACATTGTGACATGCGTCGGTATAAAAGGATCTCACAAAGGTCAAACGCTGTGCAAAACCAATTCTGATATCTTCTATCTCTTTTTGCCAAAGTAAGACGGGGATATGAACTCAGTGTGGGATTACACATCTTCCCTATCCTCCATTTCGCTATCCCCCTGTTCTTTTGTTCTTCCTCTCCTCCTCCTCCTCCCCCTCCACATTTTATCCAACTCTCCCCCTTTCTGCTCCCCCTTAGAAACCCGTCTTCCGTACGCACGCACGCACGCACGCGCACACACACACACACACACACACACACACACACACACACACACACACACACACACACACACACACACACACACACACACACACACACACACACACACACACACACACACACACCCCGATAAAATTACCCCCTGCCCGCTAAATCCTTCTTCCTCTGCTCCCTGAGCGCTGAGCTCAACGCAATCTCCCTCATATCCCCAATTTCTCCCCATCCCCCTTGATCTTTCCAGCCGCTTCTCTCTGAAGCCTCCCTCACACGC
This sequence comes from Nannobrachium achirus, assembly GCF_963921795.1. Classification (NCBI taxonomy): domain Eukaryota; kingdom Metazoa; phylum Chordata; class Actinopteri; order Myctophiformes; family Myctophidae; genus Nannobrachium; species Nannobrachium achirus. The sequence goes on along the minus strand of NC_137829.1, from coordinate 43,081,516 downwards.
ACGCCGCAGTATCTCCCCTGTTATCTCCCTCTCTCTCTCTCTCTCTCTCTCTCTCTCTCTCTCTCTGTGTACCCCATCTCCTCTCACTCTCTTACCATCTTCTCCTCCATCTCATCCCCCCCCCCCATCTCATGGGAAGTCAATTTTACAGTAACAGGGGCTTTTAAATTCTTGTTTCCGTTGACTTTAGAAGTGAGCATTCTGTCTCTCTCTCTCGCTCTCTCTCTCTCTCCCATCGAGGGCCCTCAAATAGATACTGCTAGAGTTACGTACCGTAATCACACTGTTTTTCTTTTATATATATATTTTTTCTTTCATTTTCAACCCCTCCTCTACTTTCCGCTTGTTATTATAGGCCACAGTGTAGCCAACATGAGGTGTATTGTGAGCTTTTAGATTGGCTAAGTTCGCTATTTGTCGTATTAAAAAGTATAGTATAGTCTATCTGTCATCACACTGGTACAATGTATAGATAATGTATTACACAGCTTGAATGGTTAAAGCCGCAACTTTCCTGTTCTATTTCTATGTTCTTATGTTCGATTGAAACCCAGGTCTCCTGCCCAAGTGCCGCAGGACATTTCGATAGTCCGACGTCGCATAGTCCGCCGTGTTAGGTTTAGGGCAGGGGTCTTCAACGTTTTCAGGCCAAGGACCCCTTAGTTGAGAGAGAGATGAAGCAGGGACCCCCACAACCTGTTCATAGATTCCATATAGTTTCATTTTTTGACAGCACAATCATCAGTGTATTTTGGATTAATGTCAATTTGTGTTTTCAGATATTTAACCACTTGAACCTTCAATACTTAATAAACTTGACCTTTCACTCTGTACTTAGTCTGCTCTTTTCCCCCTCTACTCCAAAGCTATTTGCCAAAAATAGCCGATCTGCAAGCTCACAACGCCTCGCAGCACGAGGCGTTGTGAGCTTGTAGATCTGCTATTTTTGGCTAAAGTTCTCCGACGCTAGGGTTGTGAGCTTGTCGATCGGCTGTTTTTGGCATGCAACGCCATCGTAACAACGGAGCATAAATTAGGATCAAAGTACTGTTATGTTCAAAAGAAAAGGGGGGGGGGGGGAGAATTTTTTTCTTCCTCATATTGTCATTGTCGGGTGAAAACCTTCTATGTCCAAAACCGTTCGTTTTGCATTTTTCATTTTAAAAATGATTTAAACTAGTGAAACCTTTGTGCGACGGCCTTGTACGATGAAGCAGGGCTTTACTTTGCGAAAGAACATACAAAATTGAAACTTGGAGATACGAGGTTTCCACCCGACAACGTCAATATTGTGGGCTTTATAGGCAGAGAAGAAGCACTCTGGGGCTGTTATAAGAGGGATATTTTCTTTTTTTTGTCGCTGTCGGGCAGAAACCTCTTATCTCCATGTCTCCCTTTTGTTTGTTTTGTTCGTAACTTAGGCCTATACCGTCCTACTTGATCACACTACAGCGTCGCCCCAAAGCACCAAAAGCAGCAGATCCGCAAGCTGGAAACGCGCATTGAGCTTGTCAATCTGCTACTTTTGCCGTTTTGGAATTCGAATCCTTGAAAAGTTAACGGTTTTTTGGACATATGAGGTTTCCACCCCGACAGCGACGATTTGATCTTCCTCTTTGTGCCCTGTGGGCTGGGTTTCAAGTGACAGCCTTTTTAGATGTCTCTGTGGGAATGGTTAGTCATCTGGACTGCAGGCACGTGCACACATAGACATCAAAGGGGGCTTGATCCCCCATGCCCTTTTATCCGTCCGTAAAAAGTGCCCTCTCCAGACCATGAATGAATGCAATTTTCACTATGGTAAAAAAAAAAAAAAAGGAAAAAAAAAGGAAAATGCAATTGCCCTCTTTCCATTCCATAGCTGATGTCCAAACTCTCCTGAACTCGTGTTCTTTCATCTTACGAGTGAAAGAATTGCCCTCTCTGTGTGGAAAATCCATGCCGTTACGCCACATCTCCCATATTGACTTGATAATGTTAATGTTAACTTAGTTCAGTGTGGAATTGTGGAGCACTGAAAATAGCCGACCTCCAAGAGCTTGGAGGTCTGCTATTTTTCGATATTTTCACCAAAAGGCCCATTTAGAAATTTGAGCCCCTGCCTCTCTAACATTCTCTGCACGTCCCTGACTGAAAGGGAAAATGCGGGTGAATTCCACCTCCACCCATCTCTTTCTCTCACTCTCCTTCTCTCTCCTAGCTCCCTGGGGCGCTGGTAATCGGTGGTGTGTGAGGTATAGAAACCAAATGTGAACGGACAGCCACTATAGCCCCTTGTCATGCACGTACAGTGGCGTGGCCTTTATATTTTGTGTGGGCCACAGAACAGAACATACTGTAGTAGTGCACAGGGGCGTCACAAGGGGTAGGAAAGTGGGACTGAGTTACTAGGGCCCAAGGTGGAGGGGCCCTAGTAACTTTAGCTATTGAAAAATAGCAGATATACAAGCTCACAGCGCGGCACCGAGTGCCGCGCTGCGAGCTTGTAGATCTGCTATTTTTGAAAAGTCGTGAAAATGTGCGCAAATCTTTGAATATGTATTTTTTAAAGTGAACATTTGTAACTAAAATGTTGCTTCTGGGGGGTTCCTGGAACTAAATATTTTGAGATGGGGGGGGTCCTTCACATGAAAAAGTTTGAGCATCACTGACATGGAAACATAGGTTTCTTGGCACACATTTTCACAATTAAAAAAAAATAGCAGATCTACAAGCTCGCAGCGCCGCACTCGGTGCCGCGCTGTGAGCTTGTATATCTGCTGTTTTTCAATAGTTAACATTCATGGGGGGCCCGCAGTGAATCCTTGTACCCAGGGCCCAGAATTTGGTGTGACGCCCCTGGTAGTGCACAACAGTATGTGTAACGGTACGGTACTGTACATATAGAGCCGTGGGAGGGTGGAGCGAGGGGAGCGAGCTGGAGAGAGGAGGGAGAAGGCAAGGGATCCTGACAGACAAAAAGGGAAGCTGGGGCGGGAAAAAAAGCGTGGAAACTGGAGAAGGGGTCATCGGAGAAAAGTGAAAAGGTACAATAGGACAATGAGAGATGGAAGCGAGGTGCCGAGGAATGGAGGCGAGAGTAGGGATGGGACGATAAGCGATATTATCGTTTATCGTGATAAAAAAAACACTCACGATAATCGTATCGTGGAGATTAAATTTATCGTGAAATCGTCCTCCGTCATGCACTGGGATCAATTCACCTTTTATTTGCCGAGCTGCATATCCGGTACCACTTAAACCCTCTATTGGTAAAATGTACTTATAGTATACGTACTTGAAACAGTCTTTTTTTCACTCTCTACCAAATATCTTTGCCAAAAAATAGCCGATCTACAAGCTCACAACGCGTCGCATTGTGAGCTTGTGTTTTACATAGGATGGTCTCCTGGTGGCGCTATAAAAGGCGGATGTGAAAAATGCAGGGCAAAGGTTTTTCCTTGGCCTCTAGGGAGTGTGCAATCTGTGCATACAAAGTTTCACACAGATAGGCAGGAGGTTTGGCCTGTTCTTCCTTGGCCTAGTGGGCCAAGAATTCACGGAAATCGTGTTCATGATTTGAGGCATTTTGTTCAAAACGGTAGACTTAAGTGGTATGGGCCGTTCTGTCCGCGATGTCAGTTACTTTGTGTGCACTAGAGGTTTGTGCCCCCCTCCCACTTATGTTGTCACATGAACCCTGACCAATCACGGGAGACCTGGCTGGAGATCGCCTATTCATGATGTGGTTGGCCGAAATGCCATGTGAAGCTCACAAACCCACCAATCCTCAAGACATACAGTATGCCCGTTTATACCCCTCTGATTGGCTATGGCATTGACAGCCCCTATCTCATTGGCTATGGGCCTAAACACAGAATCACGCCGTCTCACATCGTCTTTCTTGGATGACGTCACCCTGTGTTTCTTCAGAAATTAAGGAAAAACAACAATTTATTTGATTAAGAGTTTTTATTTTAGTTTTTTTGTTATTATTATTTCTTTACGAGTGAGCTCACACGGTTTGGTAGGACCAGTACTTCTAGTTGTATGTGTGATGCATATGTACAGTATGTGAATTTGTTATGGTCCGACCGAAAGTACATTTTGTCAGGAGACATAGTAGGCCCTTGGATGTTTAAATATTTTCTAATGTGAAAAAAGTTTGGAAACCCCTGTAGTACAGGATATGTTATACCTCTGCTTGTGCACTTTTTGAATGCTTTCAAGCGAGTCCTGATCCACAAAAGGTTAATGCCAGAATCCACTTCCAACAAAAGAAAAAAATATATATATATATCGTCGTTGTCCGATAAAAACCTTGTATGTCCAAAACCATTCGTTTGGAGTTAATCATTTTAAAAATGATTTAAACTAGTGAAAACAGCCGATCTACAAGCACACAACGCCTCGCAACGGCCTTGTATGATGAAGCAGGGCTTTACTTTGCGAAAGAACGTACAAATTTGAAACTTGGAGATACTGGCCCGACAACGACGATATGCTGAATTGTGGCTTTGTATTTTCCTTTATTCGTTTTTACAGAACATTATGGAATTTGATCCATAATCTCTCATCCAAACAAAGAGATAACATTATGGTGTATGGCCGGGATGACTAGTTCAGTGGCTCCAAAACGATTTTGGGGGGTCCCGAGATGATTAGCTGAAGTGTATAGAGGGCACATTTCTAAAGTTACAATTTAAGGAACTTTTTAATACCAAATTGGCCAAATATTACGTAAGACGCCTAGAGCCTGTAGTTTGGCTATTTTCACAATATTTATCTGTGGAACCGAGTCAACCTAAATGTCATGCCCACATTTCCAGGTGCTTGTCGGTGTAGGGGGTCCGCAGTTCAAATAATTATGATTCTTTTGGGCTGTCACAACCAAGGGTTCCCATTCCAAAACAGGAATAGGGTCCGAGGTTCCCCAGTGGACCCTGAAGAGGTTCCAGCCTGGAACTTCCAGGTGGTCCCCAGTTTAATGACTGATAGCATTTGTACGCTCAAAAGAGTTACATTGACACTCTATAGAGGTGGTATCGAGAGAAGGGGGGGGGGCGACATATAAATGCTTATCAAACTGAGGGTTCTCCAAATGAAAGAGGTTGAGAATCACATGGTCTGTACTAGCGGAAGAACAAAACACTGGAGAGGGAGAGAGAGAGAGAGAGAGAGAGCTACTTACCTCCTAACTCCCTTTAAACCCTGGAAATCCTTCTGTGTAACATAATGAAATACGAGTTCTATATATGAGAGAGAGAGAGAGAGAGAGAGAGAGAGAGAGAGAGAGAGAGTAATACAAGATAAGGAAATGACAGGGAGACGAGGGTGGAGAGTGCAAGTCATAACAACGAAAGAATAAGAGATAAGAAAGTAAAAATGATTAGTTTCCCGCAGAGAGGAATAACACTCACCCGCCATACATGCAGTTGGCCTGGAGGAGAGGAGAGGAGAGGAGAGGAGAGGAGAGGAGAGGTATGGAATGGAAGGCTTTAGCGCAGTACCAGGGCTGTCTAGGAGGGGGATTAGGGAGGGAATCGCCGATGGCACAGGACTACAGTACAGCCGCATGCCAATCTATGTTCAGCCTCTCTCTCTCTCACACACACACACACGCACGCACGCACGCACGCACGCACGCACGCATTCACACACACACACGCACGCACGAAAACATGCATGCACACACACATACTGTACATTGTACAACATGGACTGCACTGGAGTGCACCACTGCAGTCCAGGTACAGAATGTTCTAGAGACCAGTTGTTCTCAAAGTGGGTTCCGGGGACCCCCAGGGGGTCTTCCAGCTTAATCATTGTCAAGAACCAAGTGGACCCTTATAGATCTGTAACTCAGAGTTACCCTGAAGCCTCTATCAGAGTCTGCGGTGAAGAGCCTATCACCGCAAATTTTAGGTGATAAGCTATCCACCTAAAGTGAGAAAACAAGTGGAGTCCATCATAGTCAGTCACGGTGAAGTCCTATCACTGTGACTGACTGGTCTAGATTGACCAGTCAGTAAACGGAGTGATGGGTCGATCTGTCTGATAGTAAAAACAGAGAGATGTGTCGGGGTTTGCGGTGGATAGCTCGGTGGATAACCGCGAGTAATGATGTAATGTTGTAGTTTTATGACTTAAAAAGACTACACCGCGGTTGACAGCTTATCACCGCGGTGCCTACTATGATAGGGGGCTTTACAGGTCCATTTGGTTCCATTTGTACAATCTCAGAGTTATGGATGGTCCGTGGCCCTAATGCATACCAAACTGGAGGTCCTTGAAATGAGAACTCCTGCCATAGACCGCGACCGCTACATGCAGAGGAGGTGGTGATGTCACCGAGAACGCTGCTTCCTCATTGGCTAAAAGCCCCATAGCCATGTTTGGTAAAAAAGAAATGTAGAAATTACAAAATGACATCCTGTGGCGGCTAGGTGGCTGACGATCTGTAGACCAGCTTTGCAAGCTGGTAACATTGTTAAACTTAAAACCAGATGACTATGTACAGTAACCTGTGTTTATATGGAGTTCATGAGTCAGTCTTGCCCAAATAAGGGGTTCTATGACATCAGACTAGCCTCTAGGGTTGTCAAAAGTATACATACAGTACTGTTCTTAGATACGTTTTGAGCGGTGCTATAACCCCTACATCTGGCTTTGTCTGTTTGTGTACAGTATGTACGTATGTATGTATGTCCCACACTTGGCCCTCATTGGCCAAGCTTCACAGGATGCTTAATGAAATGATCTCATGAAAGCACCACTCACTTGAGTGATTTCATTTTTTTTAATTTTTCAATGTAAATGTTTAACTCAAGTCTTTGCTACTGGAGCTCCCAGGCACAACATATGTATTGAGATGTGGGTCTGCAGCCAAATGCACATCATTTGGGGGTCCTTGACAAGAGAAACCACCAGGGACGTGCTGGCCATTGGGAAAAGTGGGACAACTCCCAAACGGCCGGTTCATTCCCGGCCGTCTCTGGCTAGAGAGATCTCTCTCTATAGCGCGCAATGAGGGCCTCTCCAACTCTTTTTCCCGGGCTGAATCAGGGGCCCAGCACGTCCCTGGAAACCACTGTGCTAGTGTACAAGTGGTTAAAACAGGGAGCAGACGCATACGTACGGTACAGTACGTGCATAGACGGTGAGTCCAGTGGACAGACAGTGTGGACAGTTTGCCTTGGAGAGATCAAACAGTCAGGTCAGCTGGAGGAAAAACTAAACGTCTGCCGCAAGTCATTTCGCCGACATCCGTCGTCCGCATATTTCATTCTAGCGATTATGATTCTGGGCTCATGACCCAGGATGATTTACACCAGAGGGAGCCGTGCCAGACTTATTAAGTGCATTTGTTATTTTCCTCCCGAGATAATTTTACATCATGCGCTCTTGGCACTCCGTCTGAGGTGCTGCACATCCGTTGTTGATGACTCTGCAGCTCCTCTCCCACACAAGGACATCAGTTTCATCCTTGGAGAAAATTATGTTTCCCGATGAGGCTTTTCTTCCGTGACGCCGTGGAAATGATCGGGACGCCGCTGTGCTGAGTTTCAGTTCAATTAGGGCTGTGAATCTATCTGCTATCTCACGATTCAATTTTGATTCTTGGGGTCACGATAAAAAAAAAAAAAAGATTTTGTCTTAATTTAGTCATATTGTTTTCAACTGGACTTTAACGAACAGCCTAGTTATTTCCAACAGCTCAAACTAAAATGACACAACACCAGCGTTGTGTAAAAATTCCTGGCTTTGATGGAATCTTAGTTCTGTTTTTCATCAGTGCGCAAAATACTGATTACTGTCTCTTCTTCCGTGAGGAAGAACCCAAAAGCTACAGCCTGCAGAAAACCCTGCAAGGAGGGTTTAAAAATCAGTCGGGATTCCCCTGCCGAGGCTGAGATGTTTGCTGTTCAGCGGCAACAACGACACAACGCGTCAGAAGGAAGGGGGAGGAAGGCCTGGAGTCAACCCACAGTGCCTATTAGTGCAGGGGTTTTCAAAGTGGGTGACGGGGGCACCCCGGGGTGCCACGACGGCTGTCCAGGGGTGCCGCGAGATAATTTGATAATATTTGGAATTTATTTGGACACTTGAAAAAAATATGACAAAGTTATTTTCAGTCAGTTCTAACCAAAATGGCTATTATATCAACGTTTTCCTCGCAACACAATCACTAAAATATCGTCACTGTCGGGCAGAAACCTCGTATCTCCAAGTTTCAAATGTGTACGTCTTTTGGTAAAGCAAAGCCCTGCTTCATCATACAAGACTGTCCCACAAAACTAGTGAAAACAGCCGATCTACAAGCACACAACGCCTCGCGATGCAAGGCGTTGTGTAGTTTTCACTAGTTTAGTACATTTTATAGATGATTGCGACCGTCAGGTCGCAGTTTAGTATCAAAACCTCCACCGGCCGTCCGTCCGTCGGTCGGTCACACGTCACACGTCACACCTTTGCCCTGCTCATATCTCCGCATCAGTATGACATCACACTGCTGACATCAGTATGACATCACACCGTACACAAATGACCCTTATATAAGACCCGCATTATCTACCGACAGATTAGTAACAAGATGTCAAAATCGTCTAGGAAGGATGGTGTGAGTCATGCTGGCACCCTTCGCGGCAGGAGGAAGCTGGTGCAATCGACCCCTTGGCTTGTCGGGACCCCTGCCTACTAACGGGGTGGCAGGCTATCACCTCAGACTAGAACCCGTACGGGGTGGCCGACACCAGCCCATTGACAAGAGAGAGGCCTTGATGTCCCTTTACTCTTTGATGGGGTGGCCAGTTGACTAAGAGTTTCCGTTCGGGCCTTCTCGATATTGTACAGATTTCCACGGGAAATCTGGGGGTGGCTGTTACAAAGACCCTCACTCACCTTCACGTCATGTGGCTAGTCGTTAGGTAGCCATAGTTACACGTTGAAGGTTGAATCTCCAGATATGGAGATAACCAACACATCCCTCCATATATGGAGATAACCGACGAATCTCACTAAGTCTGACCTCACAAGCCCCATATTTGGACACGAACAACATATAACTCCATATATAGAGACATAGCTGCTGACATCAGTATGACATCACACTGCTGACATCAGTATGACATCACACCGTACACAAATGACCCTTATATAAGACCGGCATTATCTACCGACAGATTGTGGAGATAAGCGACCAACGGTCGCTTATCTCCCGATTAGGGAGTCTTACTGGTAAATACAAAACAAACGGTTTTGGACATACAAGGTTTCCACCCAACAACGACGATATGCTATAAATATAAGGTGCTGGGAGTGAAAATTATAATGTAGGGGTGCCTCGGATTAAAACAATATTTATGGGGTGCCCTGAGACAAAAACGTTTGGGAACCCCTGCTATAGTGTATAGAGCCTCCTAGGGTCACCAACACCTGCTGCTAGCATTTCACCAGCCATCTTCCCCACTGACTGTCTCTAAGTCAGGGGTTGTCACACTTTTTTGACTCAGGGCACCCCTGTGAATACCTTTTTCATCCACAGCACCTCTGAGTTACACTGCTAATTTTTAGAATCTTACATCATCACGGAGAAATATCCGTTTCCATCAGAACTGACTGGAAATAACGTTATACTTGACGTTTAACCACTTGAACCCCAGCATGCTTATTCTGGGGGGAAGGTTGATGCAGAAATGCAACATAATTGCCTTGATGCAAGTATAATCAGATGAAGCTGAACTTAAAGTGACTAGAGTTTAAAATGTGAATGAAATATGAATATGACTGAAGATCTGATAATGTGTGATTATGGTAAGCTTACATTTCATAATCACAAACACCATAGAGTAAAAACTTGTGTAACTTTAACGAGAGAAAAAAGAAAGTAACTTAAAGGACAACTTTGTTTTTTACAACAAGGGTTCATATTTTAGATTGTAATTAAAGAATATAAAAGATGAGTGTTAAATTGATTTCATTTACTTCTTTCTATTGTTTTAGAGATTCTTATTTCAGTGTTTGGGGTATGTGTACAAGTGGCTAAATATGTCATTTTACACAGAATAAGCCCATTCCCAAGATACAACGCAACCCTTCATGGTTGGATGTGACGTATGGGGGCTAGAAGTGTTACTGTAAATAGCAATAAAGAAACTGCTGGCTTATTGTGTCTAAAAATACTTTATTTAGCCACTTGTACGCATGCCCCCATGCGTACGCATGCCCGACATTTTAGCACGGTAAACGTGATAAAACAATAGAATGAAGCAAATGAAAACATTTTAACACTCACTTTTTCTTTTCTCTAATTACATCTAAAATATGAACCCTTGTTGTAAAAAAACAAAGTTGTCCTTTAAGTACATACATACATACATTCTTATTCTAATGATCAATCAAATGACTGAGTATTTAATATTTCTACAATTTGGAGCAAAATGTGTTTGCTTACAACAAGAGCAGGCACAGATAGTTTCTTATGATATGCGGGGTCATTTACTCAGTTTATGTTTAGAAAGCTTTACCTCAAACTGACAGGCTGAATGAGCCGTGGGACTAGAGAAGAAATTAGTGCTATTTGGTCGAGGATGGTGCCAGCAAAATGCCCCAGAATATGAAAGAACATTCCTCACTGGATCTACTTTTAATCTTTGGCAAGCGTCCATGGTGTAAGAGATGAAATCCACTCCAATATCCAAATAATGGATGAGATGAACACAGAGAACTTTACTGCGTGAAGTAGAGTTTGCAGGTGCCGCGCTGTGAGCTTGTAGATATGCTATTTTTGAAAAAGTCGTGAAAATGTGTGCAAATATTTGAATATATGTATTTTTAAACTGAACGTTTGTAACTCAAATTTAGCTTCTGGGTGCTCCCTGGAACTAAATACTTTGAGATGGGGGTTTGTGGCCAAATACATATGATTTTGGGGGTCCTTCACATGAAAAGGTTTTTGAACCTCTGAAATATTAGTCTCTCAAGAACAGACTAACTGAGCTCCAGTTCAAGTGAAAAGGACCTTTTATATGACAATGGCTGGCAAGCTTGCTGAAATAGAAACATAGGTTTTTCAAAAAGCCTTAGAAGGATTCAAAAGACACTTATAGAATCGGGTCAAAATTCAAATTGTCAAGATTTTTCAAAAATTGCAGATATTTTTCAATAGCTCAAGCATAAAATAATAATACACAATAAGGTGTACCTGTTCTAAATGGGCTAGTAAAGCAAATAAATGTAGTTCAGTAGAAGTATAAAGTATTGAAAAGTTGATATACTCAAGTAAAGTAGAAGTACATCAAAGTTGTACTTAAGTACAGTACTTTACTCGTCTAGCATTCATGCCATGCAGTCAATAAAACGTAATCTAAAGCCTAGATGAAGAGCGAGTGTGGGAGAGAATGAGAAAGACAGACAAACATAAGTTCACGACTGCAAATGACCGCCAACTTGAAAAGTACATTACAACAGTGGTTCTCAACCTTTTCAGGCCGTGACCCCCAAAATAATAACATTTTAACTGGGGACCCCCCACCCTACGAACACTAAAAGTTGAGGTATTCCATCCATTTTGTATTCTATTGTGAAAATAGCATATCTACATGCTCACAACGTAATGAGCATGTAGATCGGCTTTTTTCACAATTTCTGCCTCTAATGTTTGACAATTTGGTCAATGTTTAATTAGTCATTTTACAGGTACTAGAAGCGTCTAGCCAGGGGTCGGCCAACTTGGGAACGATGTAAATAGGGAATGAATGCTCCGCCCTTTAATGCAAACCCCATTATACCTGTTGTCATAGGACCTGTTTTTACCATCTGTTTGCCTGTGTCCATTTATGCCCATATGGAGATATCTGTATCCGTCTGTCTGTGTCCATTTTATGCCCATACAGTAAATGGAGATCTCTGTATCTGTCTGTCAGGCAAACCCCATTATAACTGTTGTCATAGGACCATCTGTTTGCCTGTGTCCATTTATGGACACAGGCAAACAGATGTGTCCATTTATGGACACAGGCAACGGTTCTCGAGATACGCGGATTACTCACAGAGACTTCTCGCATTTATTTTAAGATTAAAAGTCCTTAAATTGTCACTTTAGAAATGTGCAGATACCCTCTAGTCTATACACTTAAACTTTATGTTGGTTTGTTTACTGTTGAGAGAGAATTTCAGAGAAAACAATGTTGCACATTAAGCTAATCATCTGGGGGCCCCCCGAAACAATTTGGGGACCCCCGACCCACAGGTTGAGAACCACTGCATTACAAAACGGAGAGGGAAAGAGAGAAAAAAAAAGAGGTGATGGAGCTAAAGGCAGGGGGAGAGAAATGGAGTCTGACAGCCTGGGGCTGACATAGTAACAGAGAGAGAGGGGTGGGGGGGGGACTGAGTTACTAGGGCCCAAGGTGGAGGGGCCTGTCTTTAGCTATTGAAAAATAGCAGATCTACAAGCTCACAGCGCAGCACCGAGTGCCATGTTGAGAGCTTGTAGATCTGCTATTTTTGAAAAGTCGTGAAAAAATTAGCAAATCTTTGAATATAATGTATTTTTTAAGTGAACATTTGTAACTCGAATTTTGCTTCTGCTGGGTCCCTGGAACTAAATATTTTTAGATGGGGGGTCCGTGGCCAAATAAAATATCATTTTGGGGGTCCTTCACATGAAAATATTTGAGCACCACTGACTTAGAAACTTAAGTTTTCCAAAAAAACCTTAGAAGGATTTGAAAATATTCAAAGACTTGCACAAAATATTTTCAAGATTTCTTTCAAAAAATAGCAGATCCACAAGCTCGCTTGTAGATCTGCTATTTTTCAATAGTTAAAAAAGCACAAACACGAACATTCATGGGGGGCCCGCAGTGAATCCTTGTACCCAGGGCCCAGAATTTGCTGTAACACCCCTGGGTCTTGGACCTAGTGACACAGAGGAGACAGGGAAGAATTAGGTCAGCGCTCCAGTCTAGAAGGTAATAGACTGCTGGCGCTTTGTCTGAGTGTGAACACTCTATCCAGAGACGCGCTGTGCACTCCATTTGCATTAAATAATACCTTTGCTGATAACACATCGTTTGTTCAAATTCTTGAGTTTTTAAATGAAAATTAGCCGCCGTCAGTACACCTAATTATGATGTGTTGAATAGAAAGATGGTGTTTTCAGAGTGGCTTTCAATCTTTTCAAAGCCACGTACGGGCACCCATTTCAGGGGTTTGATATTAAAGGGGCCATGTATAGCGTTTAAAAAGAATTACTGGCCTGGCCATTGTAACCACCAGTGGCCAAGGAATATTATGATAATTGTCATAATGAGGAACATGAATCAATCTTGTGCAATAGTAATTTTGTGTAAATTATTGGCAAAACACAAAGATGTTAATGAGTTTTCATTATGATGCTGATAAATAATAACAAAGTATACTCCATTGATCCAAGCTGAAACACAATCGACTGATTGGTCATTAATATAAACATGCTCTGAAAATACAGACGACCGACCCTTTTGAAGAGGTTTTTACGAATTCAGAAACACTTGTACTTTGTCGTCACTGTTTGGCCAAAACCTCTTAACTCCATTTTTGAGGTTTTAGATTTTTTGGGGCATAAATCAGGGCTTTACATCTGATTGTTGGTTAAAATAATATTGAACCAATGGAAAGTAGTAAAAAGTGCTTGGGACAAAACCTCCTAACACCACACTTTCTGCCAAACCAGCTAACTCCACCCGATTGGCCCTCTCTTTTTTTTCATAAATATGTGCTATTGAACACCCTTTACGTTATGTGAGTTGGTTCAAATAATATTGAACCAATGAAAGGTAGTAAAAAAGCCCTTCGGTCAAAACCTCCTAACTCCACTTGAGCTCATTTTCCCGAAAATGAACATTTTGGAGTTAGGAGGTTTTCGGTCCTCGGCTATATGGCACCCTGGGCCGAGTCCGACAGCAGAGACATACTGTTGCACAGGGACGTGCTGGCCATTGGGAAAAGCGGGACAACTCCCGAACGGCCGGTTCATTCCCGGCCAGTCCAGGCCGGCCATTAGGAAAAAAAATATATAAATAAATAAAAATGTCGGCCTTCATTCCATTTTGGGGGCTGGGCGGCCAACAAAGTAAATCGTCGCTGTCGGGCAGAAACCTCGTATCTCCAGGTTTCAAATTTGTATATTTGTTCGCAAAGCAAAGCCCTGCTTCATCATACAAGGCCGTTGCACAAAAGTAGTGAAAACAGCAGATCTACAAGCACACAACGCCTCGCAGTGCGAGGCGTTGTGTGCTTGTAGATCGGCTGTTTTCACTAGTTTAAATCATTTTTAAAATGATAAATACAAAACAAACGGTTTTGGACATACAAGGTTTCCACCCGACAACAACAAAATATAACTCATGTAATTGGCCCACTGGCTTGTCACTTGTCATGATCTGAAATGGCAAATCTTTGAGTAGCAGCAGCAGCGCTATAGAGAGAGATAGCGCGCAATGAGGGCCTCTCCAACTCTTTTTCCCAGGCTGAATCAGGGGCCCAGCATGTCCCTGCTGTTGCAGATCTTGTTTGGACCTTGTGGACCTCTGCTACCTTTGATACAGACGCTGTATGTAATACTTTCAAGTAAAAACACATAAAACGTTTCTGAGGTCTCTGCCTGACAGCAACGTTATGCACTTTTTTACTCAAACAAAATTGAACGAATTACTTTTTTTTTCACAAGAACAGAGTCATTTCTACATTGTGTTGTTGCTACTAAAAAAAAAAAAGTACTCCTTCCACCATTTGCTCGTAAAACTCAGTGAGAGGAGAAAAGCGAAGGAAGCCTAGAATAAAAGCCGGATAATTTAGTGTCACATGGGACTCGCCAGTCTGACAAGCGGCGTGATTTAATGTACATTATCCAGCTTTGTTCTGGATAGGACATCCATCACGGTAAAACACAGCCAATCAAAACATGCTGCGGGCGGATTTATGAAGACACCCTTATGTGGCGCGTCTCGCCCCGTTCTGAGCTTGTACTGTAGATCTGCCATATCCGGCGGTGCCGTTGACACCAGCACGCAAATAAGTACAAATCAGGCTTTATACACCAGTGTGTGTGTGTGTGTGTGTGTGTGTGTGTGTGTGTGTGTGTGTGTGTGTGTGTGTGTGTGTGTGTGTGTGTGTGTGTGTGTTTTGTTCAAGGACTTAAGACATCATATTAGAGATGAGACGTTCGTGAACGAATCAAGACTTTTGAACGGCTCTTTGAAATGAACGACGGGATCCGGTTCGCAGTAGGGAGCCGTTCCTTTCTAATGAACGTGTGGTGGGAAAAGTACTCAATTTCTTTACTTAAGTAAACATATCAATAGCCTACTGCAATCAAGGTGGAAATACTCTGCCACAAGTATAAGTTTGGAATGTTAATATACTTGAGTAAAAGTACAAAAGTATTGGTATCAAAATGTACTTAAAGTACCAATAGTAGAAAGTACTCATTATGCAGAATGTCCTGTTTCACAGGTCAAATTCCTTTGAAAATAGCCGATCTACAAGCTCACAATGTGTCGCAACGCAATGCATTGTGAGCTTGTAGATTGGCTATTTTCAAATGGCAGGTATAAATGTATATAGGGTTGAAGTTATTTGTAATTATAATCAAAGTCTACAAAGTAATAACTAAAATGAGCCAGTCTTTTGAACGGCTCTTTGAAAGGAACGGATCCCAGAGATCCGGCTCACTTCAAAGAGCCATAAATCCCATGTCTACATAATATTTAAGCTGATATATGCTTGTGGCGTCCGAACGCCATCAGAATGACAATCTAGCACACACGCACACGCGCATCCAGGAGGCATGATGGCTGTGCACGTGGACCGACGCCGATGCGGGCCTGGACTAATTAACGGCGGTTTATTATAAGCCGCCATCATTAATGGGAACACTCGATGGACGTGGAATCACAGCGGTGACGGTTTAAAACGGTTTATTGCTCTAATACTTGCGTGGCACACAGATGCGCCTCTGACAACAGGAGGCGCTGTGCTGAAGGAAGTCAAGGACTTCAAGTACCTGGGCGCATGGGTCAACTCAACCAAGAAAGATCTTAAAGAGGTGGTGCCATAGTTTTGTACTTTTTCTGTTTTTCATGTGTCTAGGAGGTTGAAAGTACTTCATTAGACCCCCTTATGTGTTTTCTTTTAGAAATGATTATTCTCTTAGTATTTGTTTGTTTTCTCTTGGAGGCTGCCACCTTGTGGTGAAAAGTGTCAGTTAAAAAACACAGATAAGATGACATCACAGAATCAACTCCTCCCCTATTTACCATTCACCCAACACTGTGGGGTGTGGCTATATCAGCTGGGTCACCACCCACCATGCCATCCATGCATACTTAATGAACTGGGGGTGTGTCCACATACAAACCCAATTCTAACTCTTTCTGTATACTTTTTTGGAAAAAATCTTCCTCCTGGTATAATCATAATACTTGATAATCATGTTTTAGAGGGGGGGAAATCATGGCACCACCTCTTTAAAGTGAGGAAGGCACTTGCATGGAAGGCCCTGAACGGCATGAACAGTGTATGGAACTCCAACCTCCCCCGCCAAATCAAACTCAGCTTCTTCTTTGCAACGGTAGAGTCTGTTCTCCTATATGGCAGTGAATGCTGGACCCTGAAGCCAACCCTGCAGAAGTCTCTAGACGGGTGCTACACCAGAATGTTGCGTGCAGTACTTAACATCAGCAAGAGTGCACATGTTACCAACAAGAGCCTGTATGAGGGAATACCAAGGGTGAGCGTGAAATTTGCTGCCAGAAGAATGAGACTAGCAGGACACTGCCAAAGACACCAGGAGCTTCCTGCCAGCAAACTGCGGTGCTGTGGGAACCAACACATGGGCACCGGTCACAAGGACATCCCACAATAACATATGTGGATGTACTCAAGAAAGACGTGGGAGCACAAAGCACCAACGAGCTGGCCAGATGTATGGAGAACCGGATGACTGGAAGCGACGATTGAAGACTAGTCTGAGGACGACCTAGAGAGAGAGAGACACAGATGCGGTTGACTCAAGCAGGCAAATAGCCTGGTTCCAGACTCGCTGAATCGCTAGCCACACCCTTTAAAAATTTGTTTTGGCAATTCAGGGAGTCTGGTGTTGCTCTCACTGAAGAGATTTTCCTCGTTTGGAAATCCGTATGGCGAATCAGCGTCGTGAATCAGCGTCTTGTGAACAGCGTGGGTGGGGTTTTCCAAGAACTCATGTGTGATTCCATGTAACCCAGCGCCACCACCGGACATAAACATCGCGTCGCCCGTCGTGTTAACATGCGATCGTATCGATCTCGCTATGAAACATCAGTAGCAGACATGTTATGTTGTGGTTGATTACTAGTTTGTAGCGCTCCTATTCTGCCTGTGTCTTTGGTTAGCAAGTAGCACTAGCAAGCAACAGGCTAGCCACTAGCCAGCCACATAACAACACTACGTCATCTGCTTTGCTAATGTTGTGTTGGTCAGACGGTGAACCAATCACAGAAGACTGCCTCTTTGGCAACGCCCATCCCAGAAACTGCTGCAGTTGGAAGCAATTTCAGACTGAATAATGGAGTGAAACGAAATGTCAATTCAGGCTGAGTGTCAGGCTAGCAGGTACAGGTAGGAATAATGGGTTCTTTCCAGATAGTGTAGCAAAAAAACGATAGGCTTATGGGCTTCACTCTATGAGAGCTGCTGGGTTATGCTGGGGAAACTGGGCAACAGGGGCAATGGGGCATGTCTGCCTAATAGACCCCATGGACAGTCATTTGTGGATCAATATAAGTAGGAATATGAGCCTAAAGATGTTATTTAGTGCGGAGTTGTCCTTTAACCCTGCAAGACCCGAATTAATTTCTACTTGCCTAAACAAATAATAATAATAATAATAATAATAAAATAGATGGTGTTGTAGGAGTCCTATAGTAAAATGTAACGTTTTTGTAAGGTTCTATAGCCATGAACCATGCATAAATCATGCTCTAATTTACATTTTGGGGATATTTTTCACAATAATAACATATGTGCATGTTCTAGACATTCTGCATTGTAATACTAAACATTAGGATCCAATGGTGATGTTAACACATCTACTGCCTCTTAATCTGAAGGTTGCTTGGTGCCTCGGCGCCACGTCGTTTCCTCCGTCGGCCGCCGCTATTATTTTGAAGGGCCGGAAGGGGGTTGTTTTTGTTTTTTTGGATTATCACTTGACGGCAACGATTACGTCATCTAGTCACATGACAGTGTGGGACAAGAAGAGGCAAGATGGCTGCGCCCTGCCTTGTGCCTTGTTTACATTTAGATCTGCTGCAAAATGTCTCAAAATGGCTATTTTGTTTAAATGAAGTTTCTTTATGGGCCTCTCCATTGACTTAACATTGAGGAGCTTCACTTCGCGTGCACGCCCAACGTGCGTTGTAAACAAATCGCCGACATTACCGATGCGAGCGGGACCGGAGCGACATTAAGTAAGTAATAATATCTTTACTGTATATACAGTAAGATTCACAGTCCTCACCGTCAACGGCGCCATGGTATTAACCCTTTCAATGACGGTGAGGACTGTCAACGGCGGCGAAAAAGTTAATGTGAAAAAAAGAACAGGAAAACTAATTATTTAAACTTTTTTTTTTTTTTTTATAAAAGAAAAATGCTGCCAAAAAGCTACGCTGGGCCTTGCGGGGATAAGTAAAAAGAAAAACGGCATGCTCCATGTGCATAATGACCGGTGGCTGTACTGGAGGCTGTTAATAATAACGCGAGGCTGTCTGGAGTGACTCACTGGGTTGGACGGTCTCTGATCAATAGCACTAAACGAGCCCCCACGCACGCAGCACACAACCACCCACAGCAGCCAGCCCCAAAGATACACACCAAGTCGATTAAAAACCCATTCAGAACGGGTACACATTATTTTGTATCGTTATTTTATGCTTTAACTATTGAAAAATAGCAGATATACAAGCTCACAGCGCGGCACAGAGTGCCGCGCTGCGAGCTTGTAGATCTGCCATTTTAGAAAAATCGTGAAAATGAGAATTTTGACCCGATTCTGTAAGTGTCTTTTGAATCCTTCGAAGTGTTTCTATGTCAGCAATCTGGCTAGCCATCGTCAAAGAAAAGGTCCTTTTCACTTAACTGGAGCTCAGTTAGTCTGTTCTTGAGAGATTACTATATGCCAGTGGTTCTCAAACTTTTTCATGTGAAGGACCCCCAAAATTATATGTATTTGGCCACAGACCCACATCACAAAATATTACGTTCCAGGTACCACCCAGAGGCAAAATTTTAGTAACAATTGTTCACATTAAAAATACATACAAGTCAAAGATTTGTACACTTTTTCACGACTTTTTCAAAAATAGCAGATCTACAAGCTCGCAGCGCGGCACTCGGTGCCGCGCTGTGAGCTTGTATATCTGCTATTTTTCAATAGTTAAACCATTCAATAATTCTAGGCCTAAATGGGTTAAGGCAGAAATACTATAACTACTGATATCCCCCCTACAACACACACACACACACTCACACACACACACACACACTCACACACACACACACACACACACACACACACACACACACACACACACACACACACACACACACACACACACACACACACACACACACACACACACACACACACACACACAACACACACACACATAACACACACACTGGGTGCTAATGAAGGTGTTGCCATTAGCGTGTGTATAATAATTCAAAGGCTCGGGCAGAGAGAAACTGCTATGGCTCATTGCCCCCATATATTTCAGCCCTTAACTAACACATAATGGAGTGTTTATGTATTTGTCTATTGGCATGTATATTTACAGCTAGGCTAAGCGCTGGCTAGGCCTCCGCTATTATAGCCTTCTGACGCGCACGCGCTGCGAATAAGTGCTATGTCTGTGCTTAGAGCTGGTTTTAATTTAAAAAAAAGTCTACTCTAGTTAGTCTAGCTGGTCTATAGCGGTCCAGGCACCTACGTTACGTAGGCTGCTAATGCTAAAGCCTGACAGCGTGTCGCGGGTTCGACCCCCTGATTCCGAAGACCTTTGTCACTCCCCATCTCTCTCTGCCCATTTCCTGACAGTCTACTGTTCACTATCAACAAAGGCAGAAAAAAGCAAAAAAAAGCCAATCAAAAACAAACAAAAAAACAAAAAAAGGCCTTCCGACATCCTCTGAAAAACAATAGCCTATAGCTGCACAGGTTCCCTATAAACCAGGGGTCTTCAACAGGGGGTCCGGGACCCCTAGGGGGTCCTCAGAGTTACTACAGGGGGTCCAAATCTTCCAATCCTTTTTATATTAACAACTTGAACCCCAGTGCCCTTACTCTGAGAACTTTAGCCAAACATAGCTGATCTTCAAGCTCCGAGCTTGAAGATCGGCTATTTTCGGTAAAGAGGTTTGGTGTAGAGGGGAAAAGAGAAGACTAAGTACAGAGTGAAAGGTCAAGTTTATTAATTAAGAATTGATGGTTCAAGTGGTTAAATATCTGAAAACACAAATTGACATGAATCCAAAATGCACTGATGATTTTGCAGTCAAACAATTAAACTATGGAATCTATGAACAGGTTGTGGGGGTCCCTGCTTCATCTCTCTCTCAACTAAGGCGTCCTTGGCCTGAAAACGTTGAAGACCCCTGCTATAAACAACCAACAGAAGTCAAGTCACTAGTGCAGCAAAACCCCTGCCGTTGTCCTGGCCACGAACACTAGAGTTCTCAAACTCTGCCCGAGCCCAACCCTACCCGACCCGACCCGACGTATTCGGGCCGAGCCGGGCACAAAATGTATGCTAATTAGTCGGGCCGGGCCGAGCCTCGGGTTCTGTGAAAGAAAAAAAAAAGATTTTTTTTTATAACGTATTTATTTTAATTTTTTATATTTAATAAAGATAAAGAACATGGCGCTGAATGGCGTTTCACTCGCTTATTTACTATGTGACCACGAGCGCACCACCATCAGCAGATGAGCAGAGCAGAGTGAGTGAGAGACAGAGAGTGGAGAATGGCGATGCTACTGCGGTCAGAGACAGTGCGATGCTGGCAGCAGGCTGCTGATATATACTTAATTAATAGCAGGCTGGTGTTGCGCACCAAAATGCCATTCAATCTACAAACCCACTGAAGTCTGCTTTGCATCCCGATCTGACATGTTTAGAACTTGCAGATCAGTGCTTCTTATCCAGGCCAGGGCCATAAATCAGACAGCGGCAGGCCGGCAGCCGATGGTGGGGGTTAACAACAGGTCAGACTGCGAAACGCAACGAAAGAGTGGAGGAGAGAAAAGAGACTGACGGAGTTGAGCGACAGACCTACGGCACTTGCAGACAGATGCATGCGTTGCAGGATCTGAACAAGACGAGGAGGATTAAGGATTAAACTTTTCTTCATGAGAAAACATGCTAACATTGCCGAACCAAAAGTGGAAAGTTAGGCTAATCTCTCTCACTCTCTCAGCCTACTACTCCGCTATAATAACACATGGTACCGTCACTGCGGTGGCGGCATGGCGGCTCCTGGAGGCGTTTTTTTAATGTATTTATTTTCCTTCACTCTTTTTAGGGCTTCGGGCTTAAAATGATGAAACTCGTTAGGGTCGGGCCGAGCCTCGGGCCTGCCCCGTCGGGCCCATGCAGTTAGGGCCGGGCCTTAATTTTCAGGCCCGTTGAGAACTCTAATGAACACTGGGGTGTTGATTGGCGCGGCTGCTGGGAATCGAACCTGGGACCTCTGCAGTTTTGGAAGAGTGCTTGATCTCCACGCCTCCCAGACCCCACACTTACAGCACTTTGACTGCCCTCATTACACTCCTGTGTAAAGCCTGATTTATACGCACAGTATTTGTAAAATGGTGGCACACACTGGAAATAATAGCTGATCTACAAGCTTACAATGCATCATGATGCAGCCTGTCGTGACCTTATAGATCATCTGTTTGCAGTGTGCGACAACCGGACCCAAGTCCGGCAACCATCTTATTTGACATTGATGGCCAAGCTAGGGCAGTTGTGAATCTGCAAGGGCTGGTAACAGTAGTCATGGCTAGATATGAAGTTTGGGGTTCAGAAGAAAAACGAGGGCTTTAAAACGCCCTTTTTCCTTCAGAGCATCTTATTGCTCATGATCTGCATCTGTCATTCATCACAGTGATTCCTGACCATGCGTTTAGGCCACGGACCTCCATAAGTCTTTGGGGGGACCCAAATCTGTTGTTTTAACTCCCACATTAAGGGTCCAGTTGGTTCCATTTGTACACTCTCAGAGTTACAGAGCGGTAATGAATGAATGAATGAACTTTTATATATATATATATATATATATATATATATATATATATATATAGGCCTATATATATACCCTTCACAGCACAAATTTACAGATACATAATAAAAAAGTAAGCTCTACAGTTGCAGAGATACAATAAAAGAGAATACATTAAAACACCCAACAGTAACAGAGAAAACACAAGAACAAAAGAACAGTAAAATCAGGGATGCCTATAAGTGACCAAAGGCCTGTCTGAACATGTACGTTTTCAGATGCCTCTTAAAGGACGCCTCTGAGGGAGCCGTTTTTAGGTCCAGGGGGAGGGCGTTCCAGAGCTTTGGGGCTATCGCCTCAAAAGCTCGGTCGCCCTTGGTTACGGAATTGGTCCAAGGGACCTGGAGGATGTGCTTATCTGCTGATCTACCGTAAGTGAGCGAGTGGTAGGGATGGGACAGATAATTTCTGAGATGTAGATAGGGGCTGGGCCATTAATTGCTCTGTAGGTAAACGTGAGGACTTTGAAGTGGATCCTGTAGTGTACCGGGAGCCAGTGCAGAGAGGCTAGAATGGGAGTAATGTGACATGACTTTTTTGACCTATAGTGAGTAACCTGGCAGCTGCGTTATGAACCAGCTGCAATTTGTCAATGGATGTTTTGTTGAGACAGGTAAAAATGGAGTTACAGTAATCCAGCCTGGATGAGATGAATGCATGTACGGCCATTTCAAGTTCGGTAAGTGATGTTGAGAAGCAGTGATGCATACGTCATGCGTATACCATCACTCTGCTTCACCCAGCAGCACTACGTCAGTTCTACTGCTGCTGCTGTCAACATGGAATCACACTGAACACTCAACGAGGGATGGGACGATAATCCATGTTATCGCTTATCGTGATAAAAAACACTTGCGATAATCGCATCATGGATATTTGATTTATCGTGATATCGTCCTCCGTCATGCACTGGGATCAATTCACCTTTTATTTGCCCAAGCTGCATATCCAGTACCACTTAAACACCTCTATAATTGGTCAAAGGTAATATACATACTTGATACAGTCTTTTTTTTCAATCTATCAAATGTCTTTGCCCCCAAAAAAATAGCCGATCTACAAGCTCACAACGTCTCGAAATGTTCCGCCACAGGATATTGGATATTGATTATCGCGATAATATCGTAAATCGCGATAATCAATATCCACAATAATCGTGATATGACATTTTCATATCGTCCCCCTACACTCAACCTAATACAGTAGGTAAAACAATAATAATCTGTGTGTGTGTGTGTGCGTGTGTGCGTGTGTGCGTGTGTGTGTGTGTGTGTGTGTGTGCGTGCGTGCGTGCGTTCACGTGTGTGCGTCTGCGTGGTGGAGTACCGGGGCTGTTGGGTTTGAGTGGTCACAGAGTAATCACTGTTTATTTGGCCTCCATTATCTTTTATTTGCAGCATGATGTTGTCTGCTGGCAGAAACTCAGCGCTGCGTGTGTGCGTGCGCGCGTACGTGCGTGCGTGCGTGTGCTCTTGTTGTATCAGGCTCTATCTTTGTGAGGACCCTTTCCACTGGTGCTCAGGCTCAAAAGCAGCAGTTTAGTTAGATTTAGACCCAGGTTAAGGTGAGCTGAGGTTAACAATAGACTGAGGTTACGGTTGTAGGGGTAAGGGGTACGGCGGGACACTATAGAAATGAGGTTACATTGAGGTTATAAAGTCAGGTGACGAAAAACATGATAAATGTGTGTACTATAACTGTACGTAATATGTGAGAGGGGTGGTTTCACACTCTCTTCCTCTCAACCACAAACGCCACCCCCAAACACCCACACCCACACACACACACACACACACACACACACACACACACACACACACACTAGGGCATTAACGACTTGTGATTTTTGCAAGTCGACTCGACTCTGTAAAAAGTTGAGTTGAAGTCGACTTTATCGTTTGATGATGTCATCACATCACACACGACCCCCCAATTATTTTTGGGGGTCCCCAGATGATTAACTTAATGTGCAACATTGTTTTCTCACTCAACTATAAACAGACCAACATAAGGTTTAAGTGTATAGAGGGTATCTGCAAATTTTTTAATACCTCTAAAATTACGAATTTGCCAAATTGTCAAATATATAGAGGCAGAAATTGTGAAAATAGCAGATCTACATGCTCACAACGCCTCGCGTTGCGAGACGTTGTGAGCATGTAGATCTGCTATTTTCACAATAGAACCCTGTTGTACCAAATATAATGCCTCAATTCTTTGTGCTCGTCAGGGGTGGGGGGGGTCCCCAGTTAAAATATGATTCTGGGGGGCGAGGCCTGAAATGGTTGAGAACCACTGTAATATTAAATAAAATACCGTACAAAGGATTTTTCAACTTTTTCTTCAACTTCGACTTTCTCTGGTGGGAGTTGACTTGTGTAATGAAGTCGAACTAACACACACACGCACACGCACGCGCGCGCACACAAGCACGCACGCACGCACACACGCTGTCACCGTACTCAAAACCCCTGCAGTACATCATCTACACATTCACACTAACAAGCACAAATAGACACAAATAAACACACCTGCAAATAAACCAGTGTGGTGTGTGACGCAGAACATTGTGTGCTCGCCGATGAAGGTGTGAAGGTGCACCGTGTGTGTCTGGTTCACCGTGAGCAGGGGCGTCACACCACATTCTGGGCCCCGGGTACCAGGATTCACTGCTGGCTGGGCCCCCCATGAATGTTCTTCATAGGGGGAACTGGGAACGCATTATTACGCATTGTTTTGTGCTTTAACTATTGAAAAATCGTGAAAATCTTTGAATATTTAAAAAAAAATATTTAAACAAAAACTGTTTCTATCTCAGTGGTGCTCAAACCTTTTCATGTGAAGGACCCCCAAAATGTTATGTATTTGGCCGCGGACCCCCATCTCAAAATATTTTAGGTCCAGGGAGGGATCCCCACGGAAGCAAAATTTGAGTTACAAATGTTCGATTAAAAATACATAATATTCAAAGATTTGCACACATTTTCAAAACTTTTCAAAAATAGCAGATCTACAAGCTTGCTATTTTTCAATAGTTAAAGTATAAAATACCCTCCACCTTGGGCCCTAGTAACTCAGTGCCACTTATAACTGCATCTACTGTATACAGATCTATTACAACCGATTATAACTGCCTTTTTAAGTGCGTGTGCGTCTATTGCAGAACCCTTATTGACCATTATGACTGCATTTGAAAATGCATCCCTGCAGAACCCTTACCAGGACCACCACAGGACTGAGGCGCAGGCAGAGAGAAGAGAGAGAGAGAGAGAGAGAGAGAGAGAGAGAGAGAGAGAGAGAGAGAGAGAGAGAGAGAGAGAGAGAGAGAGAGAGATAGATCCTAGATTCTTGTTGCCTAGTTGCCCTGGATAGCTGCCTGAAATACAGTACACAGTTGTCTAAGTGTGTGCATGTGTGTGCGCGCGAGTGCACGCGAGAAAGAGAGAGTGCATGTGTGTGTGCGTTTGCGTTTGCGTGTGCGTGTGCGCGTGTGTGCATGGATGAATGATGGAATGCTGCCAGCAGCTTCATTGCTTTCCAGGAGCAGCATTGTGCTGGGTCACGATGCCCATGAGGACAAGGGCACAGAGTCCCGCTGCCAACGGTGCCAAGCAACAAGGACATCCTCTGCCATCATCACATTCCTCTTCTCATCACCACTGAAACGACAGACACTGTGAAGGCCCCGACAGCCAGGGACGTGCTGGCCATTGGAAAAAGCGGGACAACTCCCAAACGGCCGGTCCATTCCCGGCCAGTCCAGGCCGGCCATTAAAAAAATGGCCGTCCCACAATGTAAATGTAATTGACCCACTGGCTTGTCTCTCTGAATCTGAAAATGATCTGATCTAAAATGGACAATCTTTGAGTAGCAGCAGTGCTATAGAGATCTCTCTCTCTATAGCACTGAGTAGCAGCAGCCCACAGAGCCATCACACTACTCCCTAGCTTCCTTGACTACTCCTGGATGGTCTACATACAACATCATTATAGACTCTGATGTTGAAAAAAACGATGATACCTAAAATCACAGTAACCGTTCATTGGTTAGTATTTGGGGCCTCGCGGAGGGCGGACAAATCTGGCGCGCGGCCAATGTCTGCGTGCAATGAGGGCCTCTCCAAGTCATTTTCCCGGGCTGAATCATGGGCCCAGTACGTCCCTGCCGACAGCCCAGGGAGAGGAAAACTGAAAAGGATTGGTCACATGGCAAAAAACAAAACAAAAAAAACAACACTAAACCCAACAAGCATATATTAAGTAGTAAGGTGGTCCCCCAAATAATGGGCAAAATACTATAGCCTTTAATGATATGACTGAAGTCAACTCTTACAAAGGGTTGACTTCGTTCTTCTGCTATACAACCAAAATGTGGAACGCCCTACCGAAGGCCTTAAAGGAGTGTGGTTCCCTAGCATCCTTTAAAATCGCCCTGAAAAACCACTTACAGGCGGCAGCCATTCGCACCTGGCAATAACAAACCTAGCCCAGCCTCCCCTGACTCTTCTTTGTATTTACTTACTGTTTATTTTTTGCACTGTTTATTTAATTTTTATTTACTTTTTTTTCTAACCCAGTGAACTGTACCGTCATGAAACTGTACCTTTTTCTATGCAAACTTCTAATAAAGTCTTCAATCAATCAATCAAACTGTTGCACAAAACTAGTGAAATACGCAGATCTACTCTAAAAGCACACAACGCCTCGCAGTGTGAGGTGTTGTGTGCTTGTACTGTAGATTGGCTATTTTCACTATTTTAAATCGTTTTCTTTTTTAAATGATGAATAAAAAAAAAGGTTTCGGGACATACAAGGTTTCCAACCGACAACGACGACGTGAAATATTATATGGAGCGCGATCGATTGCTCATTGAAATAAACGCGCTCTGAAAATGGCGCGCGGCCCCGCGCCGGCGAACGCTTTCGAGGCTTTTCAAGTGGGCCCCCGATCCCCGAAAAGGGTAGAGAAACACTGCACTGACCTCCACGTCATCCTGGCCTCCCGCCGCGGTGCTGGAAGAGTGTGTGGGCCCCATGCAGCTAGTTAGCATTTTGGACGCAGGGAGCTTTCATAATGTGATTAAAAAAGCATCGCTGTCGCTGGCCTGTAGCGGCATTAAAACCCATTAAGACCGGGTACGCATTATTACGCAATATTTAATGCTTCAACTATTAAAAAACAGCAGATATACAAGCTCACAGCGTGGCACAGAGTGCCGCGCTGCGAGCTTGTAGATCTGCTATTTTTGAGAAATCAGCAATTTGTGCAAGTCTTTGAATATTTTGACCTGATTCAATCTTCTAGTCTTCTAAACCTATATGTTTCTATGTCAGTGGTGCTCAAACCTTTTCATGTCAAGGACCCCCAAAATTACATGTATTTGGCCACGGGCCTCCCCATCTCAAAATATTTAGTTTCAGGGACCCCCAAGAAGCAAGACTTTAGTTACAAATGTTCGCTTTAAAAATACATACATTCAAAGATTTACAAAAATGTTCACGACTTTACTACAAAAATAGCAGATCTACAAGGGTTAACCCCTCCGTCTGCGCGTGTGGACACAAACCAACCCCTAAAACGATGTTTAGGATTAAATCCCACCTGAGCGTGACCTCTTGTCTGTTCTGATAAATAACTGGACTCCCCCGCTACACTGCCGGTGAAGGAATTATAATTAAACTAATTACCGAACAGTTTATCAGCACAAACACCGACATTAGCATAATAGGAAATGCTTTAGGCTACTTAATAGATTTTCGAGTAAACAAGTTCCCCCATTATGTTGCTGTTGACCACACACACACACACGCGCACACGCACACACGCACGCACACACACACACACACACACACACACACACACACACACACACACACACACAGTAACAGTGTTTATGTTACACATCATCCATATGCCATCAGAATTAATCAACAACCTCTGAGATCCGTTCCATAGTGGCTCAGAGCCATGCACTGTTTACAGTAAACAAACAAATGAGATAACAACATTACCTGGCTATATGCAACATGGAGCACTACAGTAACATGCCTCATTGACCACATAGCTCAACATAGCAAAAGAATGATGTTTTATTATAAATGCATTAATTGCAAGAGACAGTATATTAAAGCAATAAGCCACAAGAGGCGAGTGGTTACCGGGGAGTATACACCGGCTGAGAGGCGTTGGGAAACACGAGGCGCAGCCTAAGCACCCACACGGCAGGATTTGAGAGGAAATCAAACTCTCGCATCTCTAGTTCAGCCTCACGGCACAGTGGAAAGAAATAACGCACCTGGCTTTGATATAAACTGATTCAAGGTGTGGGTTACAGTCTCAGGTATACCATGGCAACCAGCCAATCAAAATCAAGGAATGGAACTAGCCGTTTTAGAATGAGCTATTGATAACACAATGTTTGTATGCAAACGAGCTTGCAGCACAACTTTCAAAGGGGGCTTGAGCCCCTGCCCTTTTATCTGTCTGTAAAAAGTGCCCTCTCCTGATCACAAATGCAGCATTTACTATGGCGAAAGAAATACAAATGCGCTCTTTCCATGCCATATCTGAAGGCAGCATTGCCTTGTTCAAACTCTCCTGAACTTGAATGCAGAATCTTATGTTGAAAGAATTGCCCTCTCTGTGTAGAAATGCTGTGTAGAAATCCAAGCCACATTGAGCCTTTTTTATACTTAGTTTAGTGTGGTATCAAGTACTGAAAATAGCCGACCTCCAAGCTCAGCGCGACGCGTTGTGAGCTTGGAGGTCGTCTATTTTCATTATTTTCACCAAAAAGGCCCTTTTAGATATTTCAGCCCCTGCCTCTCTAACATTCTCTGATCTTATTTTATTGTCGTTTTGGGACACGATCAACACAATCCTGAGTTATTTTTTTGTGTTGGACTGTGTTGATCGTGTCCCAAAACAACGATAAAATAAGATCTGGTTGCCCCAGAGGTGAAATGAGCCTTTAAGTGGTTATTAGGCTACACAGCACAACCTGGAGGGAATATGAAGTTGTGTGTTTTTCACTGTCCAGCGAGGACTTCAGCTTGTGGTCCTGGTTTTCTGTCTGCAGAGCTTAAACCTGTCCAGCGTTCCGGGCAGGACACACCGGGCAGGCAGCCTCTGGGCCAGGGGTGGGCAACTTTGATGACAGAGAGGGCCACTATATTTCCAATTTCACTCCAGAGGGCCACATTGCATATTGCTACGTCCTACTTTGTCATTCTACAGTAGTATGTCATACGAAAGAAGCAAAAACAGACGATCTACAAGCTCAAAATGCGTCGCACTGCGACGCGTTTTGAGCTTGTAGATCGGCTGTTTTTGCTTCTTTTGAATTGGAATCCTGAATATTTTTTTGTGATTTTTGAATTGGAATCCTGAAATGTAACATTCATTTCAAATGCATTTAGTTATAACTTTATGAATGTAAATACAAATACGTTGGACATAAAACAGACTAACATTTGATCATACTAGTCATTAAGCTACTAATATAGACTTTGTAAATTCAAGCGGGTCATGTTTGTATGTTTGGAATTGTAACAGCTGAAATCAATAATAAATGATTGTTTCATTTTAACCTGCTGAGGGCCGCATTAAGTGAAGGTTGGGGCCGCATGTGGCGCCCGGGCCGCCAGTTGCCCATGTATGCTCTGGGCAGTCTCTGTCGCATACATGGGCAACTGGCGGCCCGGGCGCCACATGCGGCCCACACCTTCCTTCACTTAATACGGCCCGCAGGTTGATACCGGAATACTGATATATTATTGATTTCAGCTGCCAAACATGACCTGCTTTAATTCCATCAGTCTATATTAGTAGCTTAATGACTGGTATAGTAGTATTAAAATGTTCATTTTTTATGTCCAATGTATTTGTATTTAGGTTCAAAAATGTAACATAAGTATATAACTAAATGCGTTTGAAATTAAATCAAAATGTTACATGTCAGGATTCCAATTAAAAAAAATGAAAAAAGATTTCAGGATTCTAATTCAAAAGAAGCAAAAATAGCCGATCTACAACCTCAAAAGTCAAAACGCATCGCAGCGCAATGCGTTTTGAGCTTGTAGATCTGCTATGTTTGCTTCTTTTGTATGAGATAATAGAATGACAAAGTTGAACGTAGCAATATGCAATGTGGCCCTCTGGAGTGAAGGTGGAAATATAGTGGCCCTCTCCATAATCAAAGTTGCCCACCCCTGGTCTGTCGGGTGGAAACCCCATTGTGTCCAAAACTGTTACTTCTCAGGATTCAAATTCAAAGGCAGCAAAAGTAGTACAGTAGATCGACAAGCTCATAACGGGTCGCTTCACGTCACGTTTTGAGCTTATGGATCTGCTACTTTTAATATGGTGTGACGCCGCAGTATGATCAAGTAGGGCAGTGGTTCTCAACCTGGGGGTCCCCAAATTATTTTGGGGGGTCCCCAGCTGATTAACTTAATGTGCAACATTGTTTTCTCACTCAACAGTAAACAAACCAACATAAAGTTTAAGTGTATTGAGGTGACAATTTAAGGACTTTTTAATACCCCTAAAATGACAAAATAAACATTGGCCAAATTGTCATATATTAGAGGCAGAAATTGTGAAAATAACCAATCTACATGCTCACAATGCCTCGCGTTGCGAGACGTTGTGGGCATGTAGATCGGCTATTTTCACAATAAAACCATGTTATACAAAATGTTAATGCCTCAACTCTTAGTGCTTGTCAGTTTTGGGGGGTCCCCAGTTAAAATATGATTATTTTGGGGGTCGCGGCCTGAAACGGTTGAGAACCACTGAAGTAGGGCATTGTTTTACGGAGGCGGAAAAAAAAGAAAAACACTGAAATGGAGATAGGAGGTTTCTGTCTGACAGCAGCAAAATGTCAAATGCTAATTCTGAGGAAAGAGCCACAATGAGAAGAAAGAAAATGAACAGATCTCCCATTTTCTGGTGATTCTACAAAGGTCAGGCAAGACGACTAAAGAGCTTCAGGCAACACGCGCCGATTCAATTCCAAAAAAAGATACTGTCGAATTTAGAAACTGTGCCAAAAGTACCTCTTCTGCTGTTCAACTGTAATTGAACCAGGTCAAGTCACCACCGGATCTGAATCAGACTTTTCCAGCCATACCAATGATATCCAGGCCAAGGAGATCAAATGATAAACGGAGTGTTCATGTAGCGCGGCGCCAACGCTTGAAGTGAATCCTTGTACCCAGCTAGGGCCCAGAATTTGGTGCGACACCCCTGGGAAGGCAAGGCACCAACGTGCTCATCAGGAGCAGTTACGGGTCGGGTTCAGCGTTTTGCTCAAGGACACCTGACCCGTCCAAAGCCAGGAGTAGCTGAGGATAGAACCAGCAACCTTCCAATTACCAAGCAGCCTCTCTGCCTCCGTCCTGAGACACTGCACTGCACTGCGGCCACCAATCAATCCAGACACTTTCATTCTAAAACTGACTTAAGATATTTTTTGTATTTATATTTTCTCTTAAGAGAGTCGTGAAAGAAAAAGAGAGAGACAGAGAGACAGAGAGAGAGGAACAGAGAGAGAGACTGGCAGCCACATAAATCAAACTGCAAGAAATGAGAGGGGTTTTTAAGAGTGAGTTTGAGGTACATTTCTGCATAACAGGTTTCATGTATTTCAGATCAATCATACAGAAGCAGGGTGGGAGGAACATATCCCCACCGGCCATACAAATGAATGACTAGAGTGCTCAAAAACACTAACAGAGACATGGACTACTAGTTTATTATCAGTTTGCAAGAGAAAAAAGCACAGTTTCATGACAGCACAAATCACTGGTACATGGTCAACTAAAAGGAGATCCTAGTAAGCTTTACGGTTTATTTACACAGGAACCACTTTATGTATCTCATATAACATTGAAAGACAGATGGATAGAACATAGTACTTTACATAGGATAAGATCAATTATTACAAAAGCAGAAAAGAAAAAGAATAAAAATAACAGACGGGGGCTTAGTCATTTTACAAGTCTCGAGTAGCAGCCGCCTGAAGTTGACTTTTCATAGCAATTTTGAAGGAGGCTAGGGATTTGCACTCCTTTAAGGCTTGCGGTAGGGCGTTCCACATGTTGGTGGTATAGCAGGAGAACGAATTAGGGCCTTGTTTAGTGTTAAATCTAGGTTGAACATGATTAGTTTTGAGTGGGTGTTCTAAAACTTTAGCCATTTAATAGTTAGATCAAATTTAAGATTTGTTTAATTGAAAAAGTTGCATAGTATAACTTTAAATCTAAGACTAACTTAGTGCCACTCTGCCCGCATCATCAGATCTTGGAAGGAGTGCAGCTCAGCAACACAAGGTGATTTTGGCGTCTCTTCCTTTCATGACTCCATTAGCATATTAATTTAACAGCTCATATTAATGAGGTCATAAAGGAGGAATGGCCATAATACTGCTATGGGTGGGGAGCAGCAGCAGACCATAGAGAACCATGATAGAGCTCAATAAGCAGGTTCCTTAACTCACTCAGCCTTACCCCACAGTCAGGCGTGCACGCGCGCCCACGCGTGCGTGTGTGTGTAATAGACTGATTTCAACAGGTTTTGAGACGTTCTGAGGCAGAGTGCACTCATGAATGTGCTTTAAGGATTGATGACACACGCGCGCGCACACACACACACACACACACACACACACACACACACACACACACACACACACACACACACACACACACACACACACACACACACACACACACACACACACACACACACACACACACACCTTTAGATTACTATTCTGTACAATTGTGTAAATGCCACTTTTAATCCTAACCCTCAAGCCAGAGTTACTGTATAGTCAACCTGGGAACCCGTTTGGAACTCAGTGTGGCTCCTCCACTTTCTTAGTTCAATTCCTCCCGGGTGCTTCATTGTTTCAACAGCACTAAATGTTTAAGGCAGGGGTTTTCAAAGTCATTCAACACATGTTTATTTTGAAATTGTATTGGAAATAGAAGTAGCCAGATAGCCCCTACTTCATGCTACTGACTCTGCTTCACGCTATGGGAACATTTTCTTTTCTCATCGGCGAGAAGTGTGTACACGCCGTACACGTGCGGAAATCTTTGCATATCATGTATGTCGCGGCCATGAGGTCATTCCTGAACCAAATATTCCAACAGGACACAGTGTTCTTGAGGGGAGGGGGGGAGGGGGAGGGGGGCGGGGGCCGCGAGCAGGCAAGGTGACCAATGCAATTTCATACACCATGAAATGTGCATGAAACAAGTCAAATGGAGATAAAAAGAAATAATCCCCCCTCCTTGCACCGCGGATCCACTTGTCACTGCTCGCCGTGCTCGACCGTCACCTGCGCCGCTAAGCCTGGTCCGCCCGCCAACAGGGGTGTCACACCAAATTCTGGGCCCTGGGTACAAGGATTCACTCACATGTTGTGCTTTAACTATTGAAAAATCGCATGATATACAAGCTCACAGCGCGGCACCGAGTGCCGCGCTGCGAGCTTGTAGATCTGCTGTTTTTGAAAAATCTTGAAAATTTGTGCGGAGTCTGAATATTTCAAATCCTTCCAAGGTTTTTTGAAAAACCTATGTTTCTATGTCAGTGGTGCTCAGACCTTTCATGTGAAGGACCCCCCAAAATGATATGTATTTGGCCACGGACCCCCATCTCAAAATATCTAGTTCCAGGGACCCCCCCAGAAACACATTTTTAGTTACAATTTAAATGTTGGCTTAAAAATACATACATTCAAAGATTTGCACACATTTTCACGACTTTTCAAAAAATAGCAGATCTACAAGCTCACAGCGCGACACCAAATATCTGCTATTTTTCAATAGCTAAAGTCTAAAATAATTAAGGCCCCCTCCGCCTTGGGCCCCAGTAACTCAGTCCCACTCAAACCCCCCCCCCTTGTGACGCCCCTGTCCGCCAAGCTGTGGAGAGGTGACACAGCCAAATGTCAACTGACAATGAAAAGAAGGAGAGGCAAATGCCCCGTCGTCGTCGCAGTAAAAAGAGAGACCACGAACGCCATGTTCTGCTCCATTAGTTGGAAAGGTCAAGGGCTGTTTAAAGAGAGAAGGATGTAACAATAGGCTCACATGTAATAAAGATTAGCTGCAAATCGTCACTATATATCATCACAGGTGTGAGTTAGGCCTACAGGCATGGAGTTAATGCACAACGTTATGCTCACACCTGTCACGAACGTTACGTCTGATTATGTTAGAATGTTTTTTATTCCACGGATGCCATGACATGGAACAAAAGATGATTGTTAGACGTAGTTAAGAACTCACAACGCCGAGCGCAGTGAGCTTGTAGATCAGCTATTTTTAAAATGTTTGCCTCTTATGTTATTTGACAATTTGGCCAATGTTTGACCAGATTTTATAGTATAGTTTGTTGATTACTTTTGATGAAGTAATGGTCTTTTTCTTTTCTTTCTCTTTCTTTTGTTAAGGTATTAAAAAGGCCTTCAAAATCCTTAAATTGTCACTTTACTGTAATCCAAAAAAAAAATAACACCCAATGTGAAGTGAGCGGTGCTTGCATAATGTCTTCAGACTAGGATTTAAGTCTAGGATGTACAGGCTATGCTACGGTACACATACACACAATGCTATGGCAAAACGCTGAGGAAAATGTGGCTACAGACACACACCCAGCCACTCTATGGAGCGGTTTACCACCGCTCAAAATAATCACGTGTGGGGCCCCTGGGGATCCTGACCCACAGGTTGATAACCACTGGGCTAGAGCAGTGAACATGCTGATACAATGTTAGACAGGCCCTCTGGATGAACTGAGGCCCACCACAGAGTCTGTGCTCCGGAGCAGATGGATCTGTCACGGCCTGGAGGAGACCATGACGTGCTGAAGACTGGCCCTCCAGCCAAGCCAAGTCACTGTGTGTGTGCTGTTGAAGAAGCGGAAACCAACTAACCCAGATTACCAGTCGTTGCTTCACAAATGAGCCACCATCGCTCCATTTAGAAGCCTGTTAAGAGGCTTTTGGCGAGGAGGGGCTGGCTGCGAGACACTCAGACACAACACCAAAATGCTCGGTGCAGAGGAAGTACTCATAATGGACCACTTCACGCATTTTCAACGAGCATTTTCTCACTAATGCTCAGTATGTGCCATCTCCGTGGAGGGCAGGACAGTTCAGAAACCTGCCTATCAGTCACATCATCGGTAGATCATTTCAACAAGATTTCAAAGTTGTTGGTTTTTTGTTGTTTTTCAGTATGATAATTTGCTCGTCCCATGCGACCCTTGCCTGGCGTTGCCAGCCTCTATCACACACTTCATTTTGGGAAGAGACCACTACCTCCAGGGGGTGTTGTTGTGTTCGGTCTGGTTTATTAACCAGGCAAATGCGACCCTCATGTTTTTTCAAAGGAATTTTAGCACATCTGGAGCGTTCTTATAGACACTATGGAACACCGTTAGGGCCTGGTGCAGATGCCGATCTTGCCTTTTTCACTGCCTGCATCACCGCACTCAGCTTGGGAGGGCTGATATCAAACTGATGTTGGGGGGGGGGGGGGGGGATATTGGAGAGATGTCAGCAGGGACAATTATAGGTTCATCTCTTTGCTCATCAGTGTTGATGGTTCTCAGATGTGCTTCAATTTCCTCTTTTGATGTTTTAAGAGA
The DNA here is from genome assembly GCF_963921795.1 of Nannobrachium achirus. NCBI lineage: Eukaryota > Metazoa > Chordata > Actinopteri > Myctophiformes > Myctophidae > Nannobrachium > Nannobrachium achirus. The sequence goes on along the minus strand of NC_137829.1, from coordinate 43,045,503 downwards.
TCCTCTTTTGTGAATATGCCTTTCACAAATTTGAAGGGATCTTTGTAGAAGTCCGCTCTAGCTTTTTCCATTTTTCCCCCCCGACTCATCCGTAGGCTTATTGCTCTGCGAAGTTTTGAAAGTCTCTGTTTTAACTCCTCTTGAAGGAGGTCGAGGCCTTCTCTCAATACATTATAATACAGTTTGTTGATTACTTTATATAAATAATACAGTTTGTTGATTACTTTTGACATAGTAATTGTCTTTTTTTGTTTCTTTTCCATTTCCTGTCTAGGTCAGTGGTCACTGTAGGTTGGCGACCCCCAAGGGGGACGCGCTGGTGTTTCTTCAGGCTCTCTAGACGACTGAAACTCTTGTCACAATGTTTACAGTGGTAAGGTTTTTCTCCAGTGTGGACACGCTGGTGGATTTTCAGGTCACTTGACTGACAGAAGCTCTTGCCACACTGTTTACAGAGGTAAGGTTTCTCTCCAGTGTGGATACGCTGGTGTCTCTTCAGGTTCTCTAGACGACTGAAACTCTTGTCACAATGTTTACAGTGGTAAGGTTTTTCTCCCGTGTGGACAAGCAGGTGTGACTTCAAGTGAGTAATGAGTCCAAAACTCTTGCCACATTGTTTACAGCGGAAAGGTTTCTCTTCCGTGTGGACAAGCTGGTGGTGTGTCTTCAAGCTGGAGATTTGACTGAAACTCTTGCCACAATGTTTACAGTGGTAAGGCTGTTCTCCTGTGTGGACAAGCTGGTGTTTCTTCAAGTTAGAAATGCAACTGAAACTCTTGTCACATTGTGTACAGTGGTAAGGTTTTTCTCCTGTGTGGACACGCTGGTGTATCTTCAAGTGACAGATGTGGCTGAAACTCTTCTCACATTGTTTACAGGTGTGAGGTTTCTTTCCTGTGTCAGCCAGACGATGTCTCTTTACTTCCGATGGTGTTAAAGTCCTGGTAAACTGTCTTGATTCTTCTGAGTGTCCTTGCTGCTGGCTCGGTGGCGTGACCAGTGGGTCCATGGTCAAAGCTGCTGCTATGCAAGGTCTGCATCGGATGGCTGTATCTCTACCGGGATAGTTCACTTGACTGTCATTCACACTGTGCAGTCTGGTTTTAAGCCGAGCTCAAAGCTCACGTCATCATTATGTTGTTGTTACTGTGATGTCAGCCATGCCCAAATATGGACATCCTTGTCATGTACTGAGTCCTTGCCCCTTTATGCTTATATATGGAGATGCCTGATGTCCTCGGTATTTGCCAAAATTGCATGTCCCCTTTTGCACCCATACTATTGAGCTGACTGATTTCTTTTCGGATGACGGCATGACGACACAGCGAGCTTGGTTAGACAATACACTCCATATTTGGGCGCAGCTGCATTGGGAACTCCTTACAGCAGGGGTCTTCAACAGGGTGTCCGGGACCCCTAGGAGGGGTCCTCCAAATCTTTGTGTGATTGAAACCCTATCGTCCATATTCGGAGAACTTTAGCCAAAAATAGCAGCTCTACAAGCTCACAACGCCTCACGCTGCGAGGCGTTGTGAGCTTGTATTTTTGGCAAAGAGCTTTGGTGGAGTCAGATTACAGAGTTAAAGGTCAAGTTTATTAAGTATTGACTGTTCAAGTGGTTAAATATCTGAAAACACAACATTGTCATGAATTCAAAATACACAGATGATTGTTCTGTCAAACGATGAAACTATATGGAATCTATGAAAAGGTTGTGGGGGTCCCTGCTTCATCTGTCTCTCAACTAAGGGGTCCTCGGCCTGAAAACGTTAAAGACCCCTGCCTTACAGTATATGGTTATGGTTGAGTCAGAGGTCCGCCCGTCCACCAGCCGGCCCTCCCATTAGAATGTAATATAAGATGGACATTAAGCATCAACTGACTAAGTGTGGGCTCGCTTTAACGTATGTTATCTTCATTATTACTTATCTATCAGTCAAGTTCTCCTCGACAGTGCCGTGTACAATGGAAACCATAATCAGATATTGCCATGATTATATTCAGATATTGTACTGTACTCTCATTTCTGCCCCAAACGTAAGGGTGTCAACATCATTAACATTCCTTTTGTTAATCTAGGAGTTTGGTGGCCAGCGACCCATTGTGTTAAAGATAACCTGTTGTCTAGGCCTCTAGGCGTTGACCATTTGCTGGCCAGCTGTTGCTAAAATCTAATCTTGTCTCAGTGACGAATGTCTGGAGCTCTGGACCAACAGAATGACAGAATGTGTCTTAGAAATCCTTGAAAGAGTATAAAGACTGAACAAAATGAGGTATTTGTTGTCTTCTCCGCTGGAAGAGAATCGCATGTAGATCGGTTATCTGACTTTGACAAAGATATTTGGTGTGAGGAAAAAGGGATATACACCTGCGGGATCCCTGTCAACAAAGTATAGGGTTTGAATTAATGTACAGTCATTGTCACCTTGCCATTATTGGAGCCTGCCAGTGTTGTTGCAATAATCACTGTAAAACAGTGTTGCCAGATTTGACAAAAACAAGACTACTAGAAACGACCAGTTTTCACGTCGACTTTTTGAAAAAAGCTGATCCGCAAGCTCACAATCTTGCCAGGGGTCCCTGGTTTAAAAAAGATTGTCAGGTGGTGGTCTGCGGACAAATACATATTAATTGGGGGATCCTTGACATGGAAATGTTTGCAAACTACTGGTTTAAGCAACATTAGGAACGAAGCCCAAATGACAAAATGCAACACATCCACCAATATTTACAAGCAACTTTACAGAAAAACAATCCTAGAGTTTCTTATAATAAGCACACTCAGCAACATTATTTCTTTTTTTACTAAAAACACAGTCACACGCACGCACGCGCGCGCGCGCGCACACACACACACACACACACACACACACACACACACACACACACACACACACACACACACACACACACACACACACACACACACACACACACACACACACACACACACACACACACACACACACACACACACACACACACACACACTTCAATGACAGAATGGAGGCTGTAGAACAGAGTGATAGGAGCATTTCTAAGTTCTAATTATGCCACATCATGATGCCTCTCTATTCATCTGTCAGTCAGTCCCCCCCCCCCCCCCCCCCGTCTCTTTGTGTCTGCCAAACAAACCTTTGGTAGACACTGCATGAATGCATGGCACGCACACACACACCAATACACACACACACACACACACACACACACACACACACACACACACACACACACACACACACACACACACACACACACACACACACACACACACACACACACACACACACACACACACACACACTTGCATTATGTGGGCTGTGTAATAAAACATTACACTGGCTCATTACAGTGAAGATCCAGGAACCCAGTCCTATAGTGCCAAATTCAATAAAGTGTAATTTGTCTCAGTGACAAGTGGACAGACTAAACATTGGCCATAGGGAGACAGGACAACACAAGAGACAAGATGCTAAACACAAACTATAAGAAGGGACAAACGAACCTCAGAGCAGAGAGATCCAGTATGGTCGGTACTAATGCCTTCTAAGGGTTTGTATGTGTCCTATGGAAAGCAGTCCCCAAATTTGTTATTAGAAAAGATCCATGTTTATTTACAGATGTGTCATCGCATTGGTTTGTGTTTAGCCTCAGGTCTTTAATCTTGACTTTCGTCCTTGCATCTACAGTGAGCATGGGTTAAGCATGGGTTAAATATGGGTTAAGCCATGGGTTAAGCATGGTTTAAGCCATGGGTTAAGCACGGGTTAAGCACGGGTTAAGCATGGGTTAAGCATGGGTGACAAATGTAAAATGAGCCTAGATGTTATTTAGTGCAGTGTTGTCCTTTAACATTAGTAGAGCCAAAACTCCCAGCTCCACGTTCCGCCTGATCCCAAGTCTCTAGCTCCATAAGCTATGGGTATGATGGGTATCTCCTGAGGGTAAACAGATCCTTTCGCCCGTTTGGCCGTTCACTGTACAAAAGTACAATTTTGAGGTATTTTGCCTTTACTTTACTTGAGTATTTCCAATTTGCAATACTTTCACTTCGACTCCACTAAATCTCGGATCCAAATATTTTACTCCACTACATTTATTTACAAAATCACACCCAATGTGAAGTGAGCGGTGGTCGTGCTTGCATAACGTCTTCAATCAATTGGTAATTGGTGATGTAATACAGGCTACACACACGCACATTGCTATGGCAAAACGCTGAGGAAAACACATTGCTATGGCAAAGCGCTGAGGAAAAGTGGCTACAGATAGGTCTAGGATGTAATTGGTGATGTAATATGACTACACACACACACACACACACACACACACACATATTGCTATGGCAAAACGCAGAGGAAAACACATTGCTATGGCAAAACGCTGAGGAAAAGTGGCTACAGATAGTGGCTACAGACAATTGGTGATGTAATACGATGTAATATGGCTACACACACACACACACACACACACACACACACACACACACACACACACACACACACACACACACACACACACACACACACACACACACACACACACACACACACACACACACACACACACACACACTGCTATGGCAAAACGCTGAGGAAAACACATTGCTATGGCAAAACGCTGAGGAAAAGTGGCTACAGATAGTGGCTACAGATAATTGGTGATGTAATATGGCTACACACACAGACACACACACATATTGCTATGGCAAAACGCTGAGGAAAACACATTGCTATGGCAAAACGCTGAGGAAATTACCAGCACAGCTTGGTTTGTGAACAAATGTCCAGTCATAAAATCCAATCATAACCGAGCGGGGTCAGACCAAATCCGCCAAGGGCAGTGCTCCAACATCTGGCTTTGTCCGTATGTACGTTGGCCAAGCTTCGCGGAGCGCTTCATGAAATTAACTCATAAACAGGACCGCTCACTTCACACTGAGTGAACCCCTCAGGACTCAGAGAACTGGACATGGACTTACAACGACACTCTTTCACCAAAACTCTTCGACAAAAATAGCCGATCTACAATCCACAAGATCACAATGGGTTGTTATCTTGTGGATTTCTTTTTGTCGAATGTTCCCCCCAGAATTATGAAAGCGGGGGTTCAAATGGTTTCGTTAGAAATGGGAGTATACTTTGTACCACCACTGCTCTCACAAAGCCCTACCCCCCCCCCCCCCCCCCCCCACACACACACACACACACACACACACACACACACTTCACCCCATCTCTTCTTCTTCTTTCCCAAAGGCCCAGATGAAAACCCCTCAAAGGAACCCCCCAGTTCTGTGTCTCTGCTGCATGCGTCCATCAGTTCACACACAACCTCTCATCCTCCGCCTTGGCGGGAGACAGCACAAGGGGGGGGGGAGGGGGGGGAGGGAATGAAGAGAAAGGGTTGGTTGAGAGAAGCAGGGAGGGAGGAAGGAAGGGAGGAGAGATAGAGAAAAGGGGGAGCAGTGTTGTTTTTCACAGCAAATTTTGGTTTAGTTTTAGTCATAGTCTTTTGAATAAAATGTCTTTTAGTTTTAGTCATAATTTAGTCACCTGAAAAGTTTTAGTTTTAGTCTAATTTATAGCCGACTAAATATCATAAGGTTTTAGGCGACTAAATCTACAGTTGATTTAGTCAACTGAAATGTATTTTGGCAGGCCTTGATGGCATCGTAATGACTGATTTTACTCTTGGTTGCGTGCTGAAAATAGCAGATCTACAAGCTCACAACGTTGTGAGCTTGTAGATCGGCTATTTTCAGCACGCCACACCTGAGAGCAACCAAACAAAATGACTCTCTTCTCCACTAGTCCCTCACTAACGTTTTAGTCTAGTTTTTATTTGGTTGACAAAATTGTCAATTATGTTTAGTCTTAGTTTTAGTCACCACAGCTTAGCTGTTATTTCGTTTTCATTTAGTTTTCGTCAGTGAAAAAAAAAACGCAGTCGGCAAACATTTTACGTTGTAGTTTTAGTCGACGAAATCAACACTGAGGGGGGGAGAGCAAGGAAGGGGAGAAGGAATGAGAGGGGGAGAGAGAGAGAGAGAGAGAGAAGAGGCAGAGCACTATTATTTTACAGCCCTGGGTCATTGGGTCAATGTCACAGGGAGCTTCTGGCAAATTAAACTCTTTTCTCTCTCTGGCTCTCTCTCTGGCTCTCTCTCTGGCTCTCTCTCTCTCTCTCTCTCTCTCTCTCTCTCTCTCCACAACTATCTCTGCACAACACGCTCCATCCATCTTCTCTCTCTCTCTCTCTCTCTCTCTCTCTCTGTGCCGTCTGTTTACAGTACTTTCCTTCTTTTTTAACACAGCACTTTTAGTCTTCCAATGCTCTCTATCCTAGGGCATTAACGACTTGTGATTTTTGCAAGTCGACTCGACTCAGTAAAAAGTTGAGTTGAAGTCGACTTTAACGTTTGGCGACGTCACCACATCACACACAATTATTTTGGGGGGGATCCTCAGATGATTAACTTAATGTGAAACATTGTTTTCTCGCTCAATTGTAAACAAACCAACATAACGTTTAAGGGTATCTTCACATTTCTAAAGTGCCAATTTAAGGACTTTTTAATAAAATGGCAAATTAATCATTGTCCAAATGATCAAATATATAGAGGCAGAATTTGTGAAAATAGCCGATCTACATGCTCACACCGCGAGGCGTTGTGAGCATGTAGATCGGCTATTTTCACAATAGAACGTTTTTTTTTTTTTTTTTTTACTTCGACTTTAGACTTTCTCTGGTGGGAGTCGACTTGTGTAATGAAGTCGACTGAGTCGACTTTTTCGTTAATGCCCTACTGCCTACTCCATCCTGATACGAACTTACAAGGTCCTCTCTTTCTCTGCATTGGTGAGGAGGAGAAGAGAAGAGAAGAGAAGAGAAGAGAAGAGAAGAGAAGAGAAGAGAAGAGAAGAGAAATGTGTGGGATCAATTCACCTTTTATTTGCCGAGCTGCATATCCGGTACGATTTAAACCCTCTATAATTGGTAAAAGGTACTTATAATATACGTACTTGATACCGTCTTTTGTTCACTCTGTATCAAATGTCTTTGCCAAAAAATAGCCGATCTCACAACGCATCGTGTTGTCAGCTTGTAGATCTGCTATTTTTTGGCAAATGCTCCGCCCCAGGATAATGGATGTTGGGGGTATTTTGATTATCACGATATCGTAAATCGCGATTTCTTTGGTCACAATAATCGTGATGTGACATTTTCATATCGTCCCATGCCTACTGACAACACAACGCTGCCACCCATGGAAGACGTCGCTTTGGCCTCGCTTTATTGTAGATCCAGAAACTGTACAATACCCTGCAAAGTCTCTAAGCTCCAAACAGCCCAAAACAAACTAATTAGTAGAGGTGTAACAATACATTTTAATATCGATTCGATACATATCACGATACATAGTTGACGATACGATACATGGACGATATTGGTTCATACATGGCGATACGATATGATTCGATTCAATCATTTAAAATCGATATAGTAACTATTTAGCGAAGAAATTAAATCTGTGTGAAAGGTGTGTATAGTGCAGGTTTTTAAGGGAAACATGTATTATTATGGATATAAATAAGTAAACACAGTGATTATCTGCCAAATACATGCACATTGTATATTGACAAACCTGCACCTTGACATGAACCCAGAGATTACACACATTTATCGATAGACCAGTGTAGCTATATGGACAAGATACACTACACCACTAAGATACCTGGCAAAATACTTTATAAACGTTAAGGATGTCCTTAATTACAACACCAGAGGCAGCGCCACAGATCACGTTCAACCCAAAGTCAACTCAAACAAAGGGGAAAACTCGTTCTTCTGCTATACAACCAAAATGTGGAACGCCCTACCGAAGGCCTTAAAGGAGTGTGGTTCCCTAGCATCCTTTAAAATCGCCCTGAAAAGCCACTTACAGGCGGCAGCCATTCGCAACTGGCAATAACAAACCTAGCCCAGCCTCCCCTGACCCTTCTTTGTTTTTATCTACTGTATATATTTTTTGCACTGTTTATTTTATTTTATTTTTTTTTTCGTTTTTTTTTTTTACTATATCTACTGCATAGTACTGTGTTCTATCCGTCTGTCATTCAATGTTATATGAGATACTTCAATGGTTTCCTGTGCAAATAAGCCAAATGCTTTCCTAGGATCTCCGGCTTTTAGTTGACCTTGTACCAGTGAACTGTACCGTCATGAAACTGTACCTTTTTCTATGCAAACTTCTAATAAAGTCTTCAATCAATCAAAGTCCTCACGTCAATTTAAGTCAATCTGATGCTAAATAAAGACTGTGGATTCTGCAGTGTACAATAGAGAGGTTCCAGTCCATAATCCATCTTTCCTCCTCCTCCACTGTTCTTCTCTTCCTTATTTTATCACCCTTTTATCTGGTCTGTCCTCAGGGAAGCACTCTATCTTATCTCTCTCTCTCTCTCTCTCTCTCTCTCATCTCTATTACGCCCATTCTAAAGTAGGGGTGGTAATTATCGTTGAGACGATACAATGTGTCCACAATATGCCTTTTCAGAGATATCGATATTGTATGTATGTTTAATAGTTAATAAAGAGATTCATTGCCAAATTCAATTTAAACCTGTATTTTGGTCTAAATCTGTAGTTCTCAAAATGTAAAATGTCAAGTTTCCACTTAACTCTGACAGTATACAAATGAAACCAAATGGACCCGTAAGGGTCCATTTGGTTTCATTTGTATACTATCAGAGTTACATACTTGTAAAGTTCAATTTAGACCTACCAAAAGGAACCCAGAGAGTCTAGTTTGTATCAAGTAACTTGAAAAATATCCATAAAAAACAACTTGAAAAAAGAATCGTGATAAAATCGTGTATTGTGATACAGCTTGGGAAAATATCATGATATTGTATTTTTCCATGTCGCCCACCCCTATTCTAAAGCCCGGTTCATACTTAGTCACAGGGCGGTGTCACATGCTGAAAATAGCGGGCCGAGGCTGCTGGACTCACACATGAACGACAGACCACATCTCTGAATCGTGAGACAGAGCGCTGACGGGTCGTCAGACACATCCATTTCCCACGTTGCCTTGCTGGTTTCCAGTGTGTAGTTCTTTTGACTAGCGTTGGAGTTAGGACACCTCATCCCCAGACTGTACACCAGTAAGACTCCCTAATCGGGAGATAAGCGACCGTTGGTCGCTTATCTCCACAAATAGGCCAAAAGTTTGTTTTACCAATTATCAAGACATACGGGCAGTTGACAGTTTGCCATGGTTACTCATTGAAGTTGAATCTCTCAGCCGATGATGTGGCGTGATGTCATACAATACACAAACGAGCCCTACAGTATAAAGGGGCAATTCTTGCCAGGAAAGAAGCATTTCTTCGACTCAGACCTTATCGCCAGGGTTGGCTTATAGCAGCTGTCGGTAGATAATGCCGGTCTTATATACTCATTGAAGTTGAATTTCCATATATGGAGATAACCTACGCATCACACTAAGTCTGACCTCACCAGCCCATATTTGGGCATGAGCAACTTATGTCTCCATATATGGAAATATGATGACATCACACAGTCCTCAGCCGATGATGTGGCGTGATGTCATACAATACACAAACGAGCCCTACAGTATAAAGGGGCAATTCTTGCCAGGAAAGAAGCATTTCTTCAACTCAGACCTAATCGCCAGGGTTGGCTTATAGCAGCTGTCGGTAGATAATGCCGGTCTTATATAAGGGTCATTTGTGTACGGTGTGATGTCATAGTTATATGTTGTTCGTGTCCAAATATGGGGCTTGTGAGGTCAGACTTAGTGAGATGTCATACTGATGTCAGCAGTGTGATGTCATACTGATGCGGAGATATGAGCAGGGCAAAGGTGTGACGTGTGCCGTGTGACCGACCGACGGACGGCCGGTGGAGGTTTTGATACTAAACTGCGACCTACGGTCGCAACTACAGCAGCTCGGCTGTGTTACTATCAGGCTGTGTTACGGCCTGGTACGGAAACTGTACTGTTTTTAGTGTGAGCAGGCTATAGTACTTGTCCGACTTTATTCTTTCATTGCAAGTTTGACTCGCGTCACGCCAAGTAAACACAGTGATTATCTGCCAAATACATGGACATTGTATATTGACAAACCTGCACCTTGACATGAACCCTTACCCAGACATTACACATATTTATCGATAGACCAGTGTAGCTATATGGAAAGGAAAAGCAATTAAATCCCTCCTTTTAAAATTTTCTTCTTAAAAATGCGAAATAGGTAGTATCGATACAATCGATTCTTTGCACTGCCGATTCGATACGATACAAAATAAAACGATTCGATTCGATTTTAGCCATTTTCATTTCGATATACTTTGTTTTTTTAAGTTAAAAACAATATTTCGATACACCCCTACGTGAGCGTCTGGTTCTTTGGCAGCCATTTTGGCTTGTAGTTAGCTTTTCTTTTTCTTAAGATACTTTGGGGGATTTGGGCCTTACTTGATAGTACAGTAGGTAGACAGGAAGCGGAGAGAGACATGCAGCAAAGGCTGTCGGAATCGGGACTCTGTGACGCGCTGTCCGGCATCAGAGTTTATGTGGTATGCACCTGGACATATAGGCCAGTGGCTTGTAATTTTGTGTCAGTGAGCCAACAGTCCAACGCGGGTTTAACAAAACTACACGCTGGAAACTCTGCACGTTCCGCTTTGCATTTCAGACGCGTTCACTATCGCGCACGCGCGTGAGTTCGCCCCCATGGTCGGCCGTTTTTCTCACAACACCGCCTTGCAAAGAAGCATAAATGAGGCTCAACACCTGAATAACACGGTGTGAGGTGCAGACTGCAGACAGTGGTGTAAAGTAACTAAGTGCATTTACTTAAGTACTGTACTCAAGCACAGTTGTGAGGTATTTGTACTTTACTTGAGTATTTCCAGTTTTCAGTACTTTTACTTCTACTCCACTACATCTCAGATCCAAATATTGTACTTTTACTCCACTACATTTATTTGAAAACTAGTTATTTTGCAGATATAAATTATAATATTATAAAACATACGTTAATGCACTTTAGCCCTATTCTATACCTTGGCTTTTTGAAAATAGCCGATCTACAAGCTTTTTGAATTCTGGACTTTTACTTGTAAAGGAGTAATTTCTACATTGCAGTATTGATACATTTACTCAAGTAAAAACATTGAGTACTTTTTCCACCACTGGGTGCAGATAATGCTGAAGACTGTGGGGAGCTCTCTCTCTCTCTCTCTCTCTCTCTCTCTCTCTCTGGCTTATCTTTCAATCCACTCCATTCTTCATTCTTCCTGCTCTATCCCTAATTAAAGCCTCTCTCTCTCCCCCTCTCTCTCTCACACTCTCTCCCTCATTACAGCTAGTCTCCCCCCCCTACACTCTCTCTCTCCCTCGCTCGCTCTCGTTCAACTCCACACAGAACAGTGTGTGCATCAAAACTGCATGGACGGATGCACGTACCCGCACGCACACACGCACACACGCACACACACACACACACACACACACACACACACACACACACACACACACACACACACACACACACACACACTACAGCCAACTTAAGCGGGATTCACCGACAGCTAACACTGGATGTGTGATGGAGGGATGAGTAGACATGTTGGAGGGTGCAGAGGAGAGAGAGAGAGAGAGAGACACACACACACACACACACACACACACACACACACACACACACACACACACACACACACACACACACACACACACACACACACACACACACACACACACACACACACACACACACACACAGGAGAGAGGGAGAGCGTGTGCCATGGACGAGAGACATGAGCGAGAGCATAAGTGTTTGCAGACATTTGAAGTAAGTCGACGAGCGCTGGTTGGACTTATCTTTGTGGACACTTAATGAGCTGCGGAGGTCACAAGACTCACTCACCACGCGAGATAAATGAAGCAACACACAACTTTCTATGGGGGAGGGGGAGGGGGAAGAGAGAGAGAGAGAGAGAGAGAGAGAGAGAGAGAGAGAGAGAGAGAGAGAGTAGTATTCCCAAATAGATGAGATGATGATAAGAGCTAATTAGACTCTGGGCTGGATGTGACCAGAAGCGATGTAAAAGCGTTGGTTCTCAAATTAATATGTATCTGGTCTCGCTGTAAAACAGCGATAAAACAGTTAAACTGATTTATTGCGACCGTCGCAGTATATGAAAACGGTCACATCTTGTTTCTGTGTAGCGTCTCCGTGTAACGCTCGTTTGACGCTCTGACATCACCCTCTCACATCACTGAGATGTCAGGGGAACCACACTTGTATGCCCTTATATGGAGTTCCCTGATGTCATCAATATTAAGCCCATATCTAACAGGACTTCATATGGGAATACCATATATGGAGGCCACATCGGCCACATACCACACTAACAGAATCCATAGGTAAATGGCCAAGACAGATGGCCAAGACAGCCCATATCTGTTTGGCCGGTTCTACAGACAGGGATCTCCATGTATGGGCATAAAAGGCATTGTATGTATGACGTCAGATGTCATAGACGTCATAGGACTTTCACATAACGAATAACTGAGTAGGCATGTTTAGGCTCTCACCGCATATCTCCATATACACGGATCTCCATATATAGGTATCAGGGGTCTCCATATATGGGTAACTGGTCCGATATACATCACTGGCATCACATGGCGTGACCTGGGTCGATTTTCGCCTTACTGGTATTACACATTGGCTACTCCTGTTGGAATGTGGATATGAAACTGCAAACATCCTCCTGTGTGCATTATGTAGCTCCACGCACAACGGATGCGTCATCACACCCAGCTCAGCCTAATTATTTTGACTCGGGCCAAGTGTGACGGCTTAAATCAGCTATCACCCATCCTAAAAAAGATAACACAACTCTTAAATCCCCCAGAAGCGTGCAAACAAGTCAGTAGTCATCACCTCATTCACACCTTTAACAGCACCTTTAAAATGCCAAAAACAAAAACTAATATTCATATTTTGTCTTTCCATCACTTGGGCTGGAGGCAGAACATAATTTACATAGAAAAACAAAGCCAATCCGTGATCTGTTTTCCTCCCTCTCTGTCAAGGTGCCAGCAGGAAAAGAGCTTTTCCACCTCAAGCAAATATAAAACCTTATTACTGAGGATTACTGAGGATTTGTTCATCAGCATCGTTATTTGCATCAAATAACTTGGTCAGAGACGTGGCTAATGATAGATAGGCTACAGATTACAGTAGAATTCCCTATACCTCTTAAAGCTCAAACTATGGACATACTATACTGTATATTGAGGCAAGTGGCTAAAATCTAAGTGTGTAGCCAATTGTTATACTACTGTAGCATTGTCTTGAGAGGGTTAACAACTTAAACCCTCATGGTGTCTCTATATGTTGGACATGTCATATAGATCGACAATTTTTGAGATTTGGGGCAGACTGAGAAAGGTTGAAGGTTTTTAGAAACTTTCTTTTTTTTTTTTTACTGATTAGGTGCATGGTCTACCTATTGTTTTTTTTTTCTTTTTCTAGATTGATATTCCTATGCATTTGTTATATTGTTGTTGATGTCCTGACATATTATCTTGCTTATTATAGTGATGTATATTATCTCGAGTCGAGTTCTCTAAGACTACAGTCTAGTTTTTATTTATTGACAAAATTGTCTATATATTTAGTCTTATAGTTTTAGAACTCCGGGCAACCAGTGACTTCCAGGCAAGTCTGGATGGAAAGCGAGGAAGGTCGGTGACGCTGGAGAGACAGATGACCACCAGAAAGAGCCTGGCGTGGGTGTATGAGGTTAGCAACCTCATGCACAGCACTCGCGAGAGGGCACCAACACAAGCTACAGACATTTATACAAATAACCTCAGAGTCTCCCGAGAGGGGGGGAGTATGTGAGACTCAACAATACAAACATAACGGTAACAGCCCTTAACTAATCGCAGCTAACGAGATGGCTAACGTAAACAACATTAGCTGGGGAGAAATTGGAAGTAAAGTGTCACTGTGAGAACATCTGCAGGAACACAAAAGGTAAAAATACATCAAGCCAGGACCAAGTGTGGAGAATAGGGGTCACAGGTGCAGCGCACAACTTGGTTGGTGAGTTGGTGAGACGAAGGAGAACTCCAGGCAGGAATAACCCCACAGTACTGGAGAACTCTACACACCTGTGTCACCTCAAGACCTCAGGAGGGACCCACCCAATACCTCCCCAGAGGAGCCCCTTATTGGGGAAAAACAAATAGAGCAGGAGAGGGGAGTTTAGCCTTGGCCAGGAGGAGGAGATGGGCAGTGATTTGGCCACCACTGCCGACCCTGCCATCAGCAGGGTGTAGCGGTTCACGGGTCGAAACACCTGATGATCGATGGTTACCGCCTGAAGACATCAAATTTCCCTGGCCAATTAAGGCTACATTCACCAAACGTGAATGGAGGAGAAGCATCGTTAGATGTAATTATAATCATAGTCATAGCTTAGCTTTTTAATTTGTTTTCATCAGTGAAAAAAGGTAGTCGACGAACATTTTTTCATCATTGTTTTTAGTGGAGGAGATGGACCAGGGACGTGCTGGGCCCCTGATTCAGCCCGGGAAAAAGAGTTGGAGAGGCCCTCATTGCGTGCTATAGAGAGAGATCTCTCTCTATAGCGCTACTCAAAGATTTGCCATTTCAGAAAATGACAAGTGACAAGCCAGTGGGCCAATTACTGTACATGAGTTTTATTTCGTCGTTGTCGGGTGGAAACCTAGTATGTCCAAAACCGTTTGTTTTGTATGATTTAAACTAGTGAAAACAGCCGATCTACAATCAGCCGATCAGCCGATCTACAATCGATCTACGATCTGTTTGTGTGCTTGTAGATCTGCTGTTTTCACTACTTTTGTGCAACAGCCTTACCGTATATGATGAAGCAGGGCTTTGCTTTGCGAAAAAATTTATACATTTGAAACTTGGAGATAAGGTTTCTGCCCGAGAGTGACAATTTACTTTGCTGGTCGCCCAGCCCCCAAAATGGAACGAAGGCCGACATTTTTTTTTTTTTTCCTAATGGCCGGCCTGGACCGGCCGGGAATGAACCGGCCGTTCGAGAGTTGGCCCGCTTTTCCCAATGGCCAGCATGTCCCTGAGATGGACACTGCTGCCTCCTCTGTGGTCCTTGTGAGAGCAGAGAGACAGAGCCATGAAAGGCAGTGGGCTGTGGAGAAATAAACCAACACGCTGCCATATGGAGAAAAAAAACAAGGTGTCCGGGGAAATGGTTTCATCAGGTCCCGGCTCATAAAAGATGATTTACAGCCGTGCAGGGCTCAGGCCCGCCCGCCCGGGCCGGTGTGTGTGTGTGTGTGTGTGTGTGTGTGTGTGTGTGTGTGTGTGTGTGTGTGTGTGTGTGTGTGTGTGTGTGTGTGTGCATGCAGGGGTGTCACACCAAATTCTGGGCCCTGGGTACAAGGATTCACTGCGGGCCCTATTGTGCTTGTGCTTTAACTATTGAAAAATAGCAGATCTTCAAGCTCGCAGCGCGGCACTCGGTGCCACGCTGCAAGCTTGTATACCTGCTATTTTTGAAAAAAATCGTGAATATCTCGTGAAGTCTTTGAATATTTCAAATCCTTCTAAGGTTTTTTGAAAAACCTATGTCAGTGGTGCTCAAACTTTTTCATGTGAAGGAACCCCCAAAATGATATGTATTTGGCCACGGACCCCCATCTCGAAATATTTAGTTCCAGGGACCACCCCAGAAGCAAAATTTGAGTTACAAATGTTTGCTTAAAAAATACATATATTTGAAGATTTGCACACATTTTCAGGACTTTGTGCAAATCTACAAGCCGCGCTGTGAGCTTGTATATCTGCTATTTTTCAATAGCTAAAGAATAAAATAATTAAGGCCCCCTCCACCTTGGGCCCTAGTAACTCAGTCCCCCCCCATTGTGACGCCCCTGTGTGCATGCATGTGTGCGTGGTGCCCACAGTAGCGGTGCTCACAGGGGTGTCATCAAGGTCCAGGTTGTAAGTCACTGGGACGGAACCAAAAAGAGAGAGAGTGAGATCCATGGGCTGTAAAACTACAGGGGGGAATGGATTCTTTAGCTGTGGCTGAATGGACCTTAACAGAAAAGGGGTGTCTTGTAAAACGCCCAGGTAGATTTGTCACCGCCGGCCCCCGCGCACAGACAGGTTTCAAATTGCCCCTCGCGCACACATACATTCAGCACAGATACACAAACACATGTAGTCGCTGTAATACAGGTCGCATTCACAGGTGACAATTCTTCACACACACACACAAACCTGTCAATTCTTAATAGGCGGGTGCAGTTATGAAAAAAAAGCACCTAACCCCCAAAAAATTGCAACAAAAGGTTTTTCAACTGTTTTGTGTAGTATTAGGTGTCCTTAATAACATACTAAAAGTCTACCAAAGTCTGACCACTGGAAAGGTGTCATTTTCAAGATGGCGTCCAGGATGGACAAACATTCATTAAAATACTCTAACTCCTTCATTATTTACCCTAGACAAGTATTTTTTGAGTCAAACCCTATGTTTATGTGGCCTAGGAATCCATTGGACTTGTCCAAATTGCAGAAATACAATTACATAATTCTGAAATCCAATATTGTGTCTTTGACTCTATTAAAACCCACTGAAAGGGCCAACCGTTTCAAGTAACCTAACTTAATATGTATTAAATACCACATAGTTATTTCTTTACATTTGTATTTCACTTGAACAAGACTGAAATGTCATAGTTCCACCCCTACTGTACATACTAGATTTTTTCTTTTTTTTGCAGACAAGCACAGTGTCATCTTGTAGGGGCAAAACGTGAACAACATTAAATAGATTTTCAAAACAACTTTCTGATATATTAGGAAGGTGTATATTCTAGGAACAGTATTAGTGTGCAAAGAGGGGTTTTGGTGAGTATGGAGGTTAGTGCAGAGCTGTCTGAGCCTACTGTAATTGTCTACTGGGTGCATGTAGGCAGATGTGGCGAATAAGGCCTAGCCCACTGAGCATGCAGTCTAAAAGTGGTCTAATAGTGGTATAGATTTGAAAGTTTTTTAGTCGTCTAAACTTAGACTAGACGACTAATAGACGTCTAATAGTCGTCTAAATGTAGACCGTCTATATTAAGACAACTATTAGACGTCTATTAGTCGTCTAGTCTAAGTTTAGACGACTAAAAAAAACGTTCAAATCTATACCACTATTAGACCACTTTTAGACTGCATGCTCTCGTCTAAGAGTTTAGTGGACCTTCAGGTGAGTGTGGGCGTAAGGTCTTGATAGCTCCATGGGCACTTGGAGCACTGAAGTGCAAAGTTACATGAGTTCTCTCCTTCCCCCATGTCAGAGGGGGAAAAAACAACAACAACTGTCTCAGATATGTCCCATTGGGCTATGTAGTGGGGCACTTGGAAGCCCAGGACGAGTGCCCATAGGCGGTAAGAGAGAATGGGTTGTGTCATTTCCTGGTGGTGGTGGTGGTTCTTAGGCCTTAGTGGTGCAATAGCCAATACGCAAACTTCCATCCTCACAATTGGGTTCGCTTTAAGAAACGCTCCATGCTTAGAGTAAATTTGTCAAAACCAAAAGTAGTTATGTGTCAGACAGCTGGGTTGTTATGTGGAGGAGGCTCACAGCTCCTCCAAAAACAATTTAGCATTTGACACAAACCAGATCATGCTGGAGGATGGAGTGAGGAGGAGGCAAGTAAGGTATTAGAATTAAGATCATGCATTTGGCCGACATCTGTGTCATCTGGCTTACTGATAGTCCCACTGGTTCCAAGTGGCCCTTCGGGTTATGATAGGCCCTTGTGGGTGACTGGGTGGGTATATAGTCAGATAATGAGGAAGGCCGGTTCCCAGTGTTGGTGGTTGTAAAACCACCATGTGGAGCATGGCTGTGTGTCAGGCTGACGGGTGTTTCCCTATTACTGGCTCACAGGAGAGTCAGTGTCTGGTTGTTTGGTATTTTTCTAAGACCATTAATATTAACAGGAGCCCATAGTGACCTATCAATGTGACTCAGAGGGTACTTGGCTGTTACCCTCTCCAGTTAAAAATCACACTTGTGTGAACTGAGCGGTGGAGTGTGTGTGTGCGCGTGTGTGTGTGTGTGTGTGTGTGTGTGTGTGTGTGTGTGTGTGTGTGTGTGTGTGTGTGTGTGTGTGTGTGTGTGTGTGCGTGCGTGTGTGTGTGTGTGTGTATTTGTGTGTGTGAATGTGAGTGTGAGTGTGCCTAGCTGGCCTGAACAACAGCGCCCCTCCCTTAACATGTGTGGTCAGAAAAGGTATAGCAGCCAGGCTACATACACCACAGGCTACATACAGACAGACAGACAGACAGACAGACAGACAGACAGACAGACAGACATACATACATACACACACACACACACACACACACACACACACACACACACACACACACACACACGGATACACACACGGCCACGCTATGGAGACGGTGTGACCACCGCTCAAAAAGCTGAGGTGTATGCAGAAAGCAATGCTTGTCTGTCAGATAGCAGCAAGGACACAGATTTGCGTTGGCCTTGAAGTTGGTTAGATGGGAAGACTTGGAGCACAGCGTGTCATGAGCTGTCCCATCTGCACTCTTACTGCTAAAATGCTCCAGAAAAAAACATTTGTGACAAGCCAATCTGAACCCTATCCGTGCCACACTCCTCAACTACTCCTGCCAAGACCCAGTAAACACTCCCTCTCCAAGCCCATGATGGCCCAGCTTAGTCCTCAAGTATGGAGCATTTCAGATATGTAAAGGGGGTAAGGGGACATCACAGGATATCCCAGGCTTCCAGACCCCCTCTTAACCTACACCTATCAGAACCTACCTGTACCCACCTGAGAGCCACCACATCCCCTCTACACTCCCACACTGCCCCCCTCACTGATCGTCACATCATTCACCCCTTATGCTCCCTTTTCCGCCCAATGTGCATTCTATCCCTGCTACACACATCCACTCCCCCCTGGGGGGACCCTCCAGAGGAAACAGTTTTGTGACTCTCTAAGTTTTGTGCAAAACTAATGCTTTTAATGAATTCATAATCATGAAGAAATTCTAGATTGACTGATCACAAGCTACGTACTGAGGTGAGAATTACAATTCTTTCGATTTTTTTCCTGTATAAGGTTGCAACACTTCATTATATATTTTTTCATGTGATACTAGACACCTTATCAAACACAATGGTGAAGACATTTCTTGGTAAGGAATTTGTTCCCAAATGTGTATATTTAATGACTATAACATGGCCGCCCTGTTTTTATTAATTTCACAGTACCTCACAGTAATAACTAATTTATTCCTTATTGGTATCAAAAGAAATCTCCTGAAAGCTTTAACAAAATGTTAATTATAACTGAAATCATCAATACTGGACATTATGGCACATGGAAAAAGGAGAAATGTCCAATTACATTAGGAAATCTTCAAATTTTACATACACATGCTTATAACCTTATTATAACCAACTGTTTTAACATAATTGTACTTGTAATCACTTGACTATAATTTATATATGCTAATTGGATTCCTAGATCATCAAAATATGAGGTTTGACACCACAAATATTTGTCTATGATGAATAATAAAGGAATAATGGTCTTTTAAGGAACTGGCGGCGGCCATCTTGAAAATATGCATTTCTAGTGGTCAGATTTTGGTAGACTTTTGATATGTTGTTAAGTACACCTGATACTACAATAAACCATTGAGAAACCTTTTGTTGCAATTTTTTTTGGGTCAAACCATATCTGCAACCGCCTATAACCACTTAACCACTTTAACTCTATAGCGTCCCTATTCTTTGAGATGCACATACGGGTATTTCGGGGGCACAGGCAAATCTGCCATTTGGACGTATGCACATCAGGTTACCCTTTGTAGCTTATTTCTGTCCTAGTGCAAAAAAAATAAAATAAATAAAAAAGAAAAGTTCCCGAATACAGACGGCAGTTTTAAAGCATCAGTAAGTAAGCCTTACCGAGCCATAAGGCCCATACGGCGTATCTCTGAGCTTGATTTACAAGTACACCCCCTGGGCATGACCGTAGTAAGTTGCAGGTACAAACCCCAATCCAACCCTTGATGCTGAATGTCAAGCAGGGAGGCACTGGGTCCCATTCTTTAGGCCAGTGGTTCTCAACCTTTTCAGGCCGCTACCACCAAAATAATCATATTTTAACTGGGGACCCCCACCCTGACGAGCACTAAGAGTTGAGGCATTACATTTTGTATAACACGGTTCTATTGTGAAAATAGCAGATCTACATGCTCACAACGCCTCGCGTTGCGAGGCGTTGTGAGCATGTAGATCTGCTATTTTCACAATTTCTGCCTCTGATATTTGACAATTTGGCCAATGTTTAATTTGTCACTTTAGTGGTATTAACTCATTTGCTGCCATTTTAACATTGTACTGTAAGGCTTTTCTGCCATTTTGTATAATGGATATTTTTTTTTATATTTACATTTTTCCTAAATTCTGTTTTTGCATGACAATGTCATACAGTAATGAAAATGAAAGAGGACAAGCTCTAGTTTCACCCAAAAATATAATTTTGTATTTACGATGTACCATTCTATAGTTATAGCCATTTCAAAACCCTTGTTTTTTGATTTTCCGAGCTTGAAAATCAAATGAAATGGAGTTATTTAGGTTTTTGTGAATGGTCTATTTTCAAGCAGATAAGTCACTTGATATCTGTCTTTATGACCTCAGGCCTTATCAGATGAGTGTAATAAGTGTAATTGTGTATAACTGGAATTGTGTAATAGTGCTGTAATAGGTCACCTCTTGCCCTTAGGGCGTCTTACTTCACACAAAGAGAAATACGCTTTTTATATTGGACTCCGACGGGCCCACGATGGTCTACTCTGCAGTACCTCCTCACACACACACACGCACACGCACACACACAAACACACACACACACATTTGATTGATTGATTGATTGATTGATTGATTGAAGACTTTATTAGAAGATTGCATAGGAAAAGGTACAGTTTCATGACGGTACAGTTCACTGGTACAAGGTCTACTAAAAGGACACACACACACACACACACACACACACACACACACACACACACACACACACACACACACACACACACACACACACACACACACACACACACACACACAATACTGTAGGCTATACACACACACACATGTACATAATAGCAGATCTATATATATATATATATATATAAATATATATATATTGCTAAGTAGTAAAAGCAGGGGGGAATGATACCCCCTCCAACTGTATCTAGACCTATATGTTACCCATTTTCAACTGTTTTTATTTTATTTGTGACACTTGCTTCGGCGAGAACCCATCAAACAGTTCTTTTGTACTTTGCGTTTTCTCATGCCAATAAAGCTCCACCGAATTGAATCGTTTGGGATCACGTTACTCACTGTGCAGTGATCAGGTCCTCTGCGCGGTCCAAGTGACTACAATGGAGCGCTCCCTACCTCCGGTTCAGCCAATCACAGGGGGCTCGGGGGGGACAGGAACTTGTACAAGCTTGCTTGCAGCTGATCGAACATGCTGATCACATCACACGCTCATGGGGAGATGCAGGCGCGCACACGATGGATCGATATTCACTTTCTTTTCAGTCTGCTGCACGCATGTGCATGCACATGCGTTGCGTGCGTGCGTGATTGCGCTTGCATGCACGTAAGCCGACATGCTGTGTGTGGGGAAGGACAACTTTAGGAATGGAATGGATGAATACAAAACTTTCGTCGGTCGCGATTGCTTTTCTTACTCCACTGTTCCCGGTGGGATCCACTTGTTTCGGACAGCTGGAGCAGACACGGAGAAGACAAGGCTAACGCTTGACGACGAGGATGTCTTATAAGTTTTACCGACGCGAATGGAGAATGGAGGAGTTTGTGGTCAGCCTCCGGACACGACACAGAGGACATTGGTCGCTTGACCAGGGCACGGGGGGAGTCGGGGTCCGGGACATCTACTCTCTCCCGCGAGCAGTGCCTTATGATCGGGATGTGGTCTAGGGGACCCCCGCTGACGTGAGGTGAGGTTTAGATGTGTTATCTATTGTGTTTGTGATGGTTTATTTTGGTTGTTGGCTGCAAATCTGGACAATAGTTTGTTGTGGAGACTTTGAACATTTTTGTGGGGTTATGAAGTTGTGTCTTGTGTAGGCCCATAGCAGATTATGGCTTTTGAAGTGAAAATGTCACGGGATTTTGTTTGATTTATGAAGAACGGTCTCATCGAGCTGAACTGTTAGTTGTTGTTAGGCTAGCCTCCGCTTGGGGGGCTTCTGACATGCTGTCATTCAGATTGACGTCTGGCGACACTTCCATAGTAGGGCAAGGGCATTGGTGTTGGAATGGGGGTGTGTGTGAATGGCATGCATGTTGGAGTGAGGGGATGCACGCCTTCGAAAAAAAAAAAAAAAAAAAAAGACGCTTGGAAAAAAAAGACGCATTCTGTGTGCTGGAGGCTGCAGCGTATGTGCGATATGCCTTCACTGTACCTTCACTGTAGGTTATGGGGAGAATTAGACACTTTTATTGAGATTTATACATTTATTACACTCTTGTTTTGCGGGATTTTTTCGGGCTCCTCGGCCATCGCAGCAAATGAGTTAAGAAGTCCTTAAATTGACACTTTAGAAATGTGCAGATACCCTCTTCACACTTATACTTTATGTTGGTTTTGTTCACTGTCGAGTGAGAAAACAATGTTGCACATTAAGTTAATCATTTGGGGACCCCCCAAAATAATTTGGGGACCCCCCTGGGGGTCCCGACCCACAGGTTGAGAATCACTGCTTTAGGCATGACCCGGCTGGGGATCAAACCCTGACCTCCCAGTCTCAGAGTGGTCAGCGCAGACTCTGAGCTGGTTGAAAGCATTAGTAGACCTCTCCTAATTCACCCTTTGTCAGCCTTCTGATTGGTCCCTGACCAGGGACGTGCTGGGCCCCTGATTCAGCCCAGGAAAAAGAGGCTCTCATTGCGCGCTATAGAGAGATCTCTCTCTATAGCGCTGCTGCTACTCAAAGATTTGTGACAAAGTGACAAGCCAATGGGCCAATTACATGAGTTATATGTCGTCATTGTCGGGTGGAAACCTTGTATGTCCAAAACCGTTTGTTTTGTATTTATCATTTTAAAAGTGATTTAAACTAGGCGTTGTGTGCTTGTAGATCGGCTGTTTTCACTACTTTTGTGCAACAGCCTTATATGATGAAGCAGGGCTTTGCTTTGCGAAAAAATGTATACATTTGAAACTTGGAGATACGAGGTTTCTGCCCGACAGTGACGATTTACTTTGTTGGCCGCCCAGCCCCCAAAATGGAACAAAGGCCGACATTTTATTTACATTTTTTTCCTAATGGCCGGCCTGCACCGGCCAGGAATGAACCGGCCGTTCGGAAGTTGTCCCGCTTTTCCCAATGGCCAGCACGTCCCTGTCCCTGACTGGCCAACCAGTCAGGGACTGGGACTGGCTAGTAATGTGGATTACTAGCCTTGCATAGAGATCTTCTGCTAGACTGCTGCGTTGTGCAGTGATTTGCGGTACGGCCACGATGCGGTGCGGCGCGGTGATATCGATTTTGATCATTATAATGAATAAGCTTCAATAAACCAGTTCACATGAACCATATCAATGTAACTAAGATATTCGATTGGGCACATATATTTTAAATGGGCAGAATTACAATTAAAATACATTTTATGTTGTCGGATCATACACTGCCGGCCAATCACAAGGTGTCTTGCCGTCTCTTCAGGAAGTAGCTTGCTTCAACAGCAGTGTTTACGCTGGTCTAGGAGTCTAGCCTATTACTCCCCAACGCCTGGTCGCAGAGGGACACGAGAGACCTCTACGGATGCGTTTCGGCGTGGCGCAGGCGGAGGCGGTGGTCCGAAGGCCGGCCGGTCCGCGGTGAAAAACGTCCGGAAAAAGCAGACGCGACCGTGGTTTGCAATATCGCTACTGACCACTAGTTGAGCAACTTACACAGTATAGCTTTAAACATTGTCCAAATTGTCAAATATTTAGAGGCAGAAATTGTGAAAATAGCCAATTGCGAGGCGTTGTGAGGATGTAGATCAGCTATTTTCACTTTTTCGTCTACTTTTTGCAGTCAAAAAGGGACTTTGGTGAGTTCGGGGTGCGTTGGGGTCCTTTACAGTAGCTATGAGCATCCTGTTACCTACACAGTAAAACCCAGGCAGAGTCCATTTAACTCAGAGTGGAGAGGAAGAAAACACGGGGACTCGACTGTGCAGTTGAGACTGATAAGGCGCAAATCTAACGTGTGGGTGGCATCTGTGAACACAATGGCAGTGAAGAAGGAGCATGTCTGCTGCCAGGGGCGTCACACCAAATTCTGGGCCCTGCATATAGGTACAAGGATTCACTGTGGGCCCCCCATGAATGTTAACTATTGAAAAATAGAAGATCTACAAGCTCACAGCACGGCACCGAGTGCAGCGCTGCGAGCTTGTAGATCTGCTATTTTTGAGAAATTGTGAAAATGTGTGCAAGAAACCTATGTTTCCATGTCAGTGTTGCTCAAACTTTTTCATGTGAAGGACCCCCAAAATTATATGTATTTGGCCACGGACCCCCATCTCAAAATATTTAGTTCCAGGGACCCCCCCCCCCCCCCCCCCCCCCCGGAAGCAAAATTTGAGTTACAAATGTTCGCTTAAAAAATACATATATTCAAAGATTTGCACACATTTTCACAACTTTTCAAAAATAGCAGATCTACAAGCTCACAGCGCGAGCTTGTATATCTGCTATTTTTCAATGGTTAAAGTTACTAGGGCCACTCCACCTTGGGCCCTTGTAACTCAGTCCCACTCCCCCCCCCCCCCCCCTTGTGACGCCCCTGTCTGCTGCTCACAGTGTTTTTTTCGGCCTTCATCGCTGGAGAGAGAGAGAGAGAGAGAGAGAGAGAGAGAGAGAGAGAGAGCTCATCCAGCCTCATCTTGTCATCCTCTCCACCCACACAAACCTCCTCTCCTCTCTCTTTCCCTCCACCCACCATGGCCATATCTCTTTCCCTCTCCCTCAGTGGCGCCAGTTCAGAAAAAGCTAAGGTAAGACACCAGTCATGTTGCCATACCTTAGCAACAGGCATGATACATTTTATTTTCTCCCCCGTTTCTACGGTTTCTTGGGCTGGATATGGCAGCCTGGAACGGTTGTTCAAGTGCAGCTAAACTTGTCATGTTAGTAAACGTGCCACAATTAACAATAATGCATTGCACCTGTGCAGCTGACCTGTGGAACCTGGGAAAATACCATTTTGTCAAGATGGGGAGAATACAAGTGTGGAGAATATAATTATAATACCTTGTTAA
The DNA here is from genome assembly GCF_963921795.1 of Nannobrachium achirus. Taxonomy (NCBI): domain Eukaryota; kingdom Metazoa; phylum Chordata; class Actinopteri; order Myctophiformes; family Myctophidae; genus Nannobrachium; species Nannobrachium achirus. The sequence goes on along the minus strand of NC_137829.1, from coordinate 43,020,042 downwards.
AGTGACCATTTTGTAAAATTTTGCATTTGTAGTTATTTTACTGAAATTAACAACATAATAACCAGCACAGATAGACAAAGAGACATTCATGGATTTATATTTAAAAGTAACTTTTGTTTCCCCCCCTGGACCCAGGGTATGGCAGCTGCATACCCCTGCCATACCCAATTGACGCCCCTGCTCTCTCTCTCTCTCTCTCTCTCTCTCTCTCTCTCTCTCTCTCTCTCTCTCTCTCTCTCTCGCTCGCTCGCTGAGACGTGAACAATGCAAATCAGAGTGGCTGCATTTGCATCTCACCTGCCTAAACAAACAGAAATTAGCAGAGACAACGAGCACACATGAGGAGCGAAGAGACGGCATGTGAAACACGCACCTCTCCAGCATCTGATGAATAATGCAGCACTGACTGGGGCTTTTTTTTTACAAAGAACAAACCAGGCAGCCTTTTAGAGCATACAGCACGCGCACAAATTCCCGCGCGCGCACACGCACACGCACGCACGCACACACACACACACACACACACACACACACACACACACACACACACACACACACACACACACACACACACACACACACACACACACACACACACACACACACACACAGTGTTTTTATATTTGGAATATTTTTTTGTATAGCAACATAGATCTTGTATGGGGATCCCACTCCCTGGCACACATTGTTTTTCAGATGGGCATCCGCGAACACCTATTGTACTTCAACACAACCCAACCCAATATTTACAAGCAACACCACAGGACAAAAAAATCACATTACCAGACTTTCCACTGTGGATGAAAACCTGGTATTCGTTCCACAACTAGCTGTGTGATCCGGTTTAGGATTCTTTTCTTTTTAAGTGGTTTTCTGTGGATGAAAACCTGGTATTCGTTCCACAACTAGCTGTGTGATCCGGTTTAGGATTCTTTTCTTTTTAAGTGGTTTTCTGTGGATGAAAACCTGGTATTCGTTCCACAACTAGCTGTGTGATCCGGTTTAGGGTTCTTTCCTTTTTAAGTGGTTTTGCATTGTATTTATCCTAATGCGAATCAATTAGTTTACAGTTAGAATAGAATATGGACAGCCAACCACACTGCGTGAATGCCTCACTAGGAGCCCTGCAAACTTTAAAGGACAACTTTAGTTTTTTTACAACAAGGGTTCATTTTTTGGATTATAATTATAGAAAATAAAAGATGAGTGTTGAAATGTTTTCATTTACTGCTTTCTATTGTTTTTGCGATTTTAGTGTTTTGATTTCAGTGGGTGGGGGCATGCGTACAAGTGGCTAAATATTCCCTTTTAGACACAATAAGCTGACAATTGCATGCACCCAACTTCGGGGCATGCATGCAAATCAAAATCGTTAAAATCACTAAAACGATAGAAAGAAGCAAATGAAAACATTTTAACACTCATCTTTTCTTTTCTCTAATGACTATCTAAAATATGAACCCTTGTTGTAAAAAAACTAAATTCCCTATTAAGTTTTGAGTCTGCCCTAAAAACAAGGCTCTCTTCATATTAACTCAAACTCTGCCCTCAAAATACCCCTTTGTACCCCTTCTCTGCCATGCCCGTAGAACCCGTAAATGTAATAAAAATTTATTACATTTTTTTTTTTATCGAAGCGGAACTAAAATAGGCCGGAACTAATGCTCCGTGATCGGTTTCTACACGGACACATTATTGAGCGGACAACCTAACGTTGAGTCCCTGAACCGGAAGCGGATGTCCGTCCTCTATTTTGGCCCGTTAGCTTTCTGTCTGAACTCCGCGGCTTAGAGATGGAGAACTTATTGATCAATTGAAAAACTTTCAACGGATTTGAGAAGCTGATGGAATACGCGAACACACGATGCATAGCAGTCCGATCCACGCACGATGGGAACTGGACGAGCGCCCACGTTAACAGGTAGGAGAAGCCAGGCAGTGAAAGACATAGAGAAATTTACGGGCTTTACGGGCGTAAACTACGAATGAGTTAATGAATTAACATGAATTCCGATTGCTTTTCGCATCAGTTTTACCGAAGATGATGTCTCGTCTCAGACCATCACGATATGGATATGATATTGATACACTGCACCCTAATTCAAACGGCGGTGGGCAAGATCATTCCCCCATGTACCACCCAGATGCCCCGAGCTGTTCATTATCACACTGACAGTACCCACAATAAGGTATCAGTGTCCCATTCAAAGCAATTTGGTGCAGAAATCTCTTGAAACCGATTTTCTTGCTTCTTGCCTTTATGTTTAAGGATTTTGTGTTCTAATTTTATAGACAAATAAATAATAAATAGATAATTTACTCACCTAATGATTTCGCACGAACAACGACGCGTGCGGAATAAATGAGCCTTGCTGTCGGCACGCACACACACACACACACACACACACACACACACACACACACACACACACACACACACACACACACACACACACACACACACACACACACACACACACACACACACACACACGTCACATAGGCCTACTATAATTGTAAGGACATAAAAATGTAGGACGACACTGAAACGGACCGAAAAGGATTTGCACACAAAAAAAAGCAAAGTGACAAAACTACGAGCACACAACAGTGCCACACAACGAAGTTTGAAATTAGGAAAACTCTAACCCTCACACCTAACCCTAAACACAACCTGAATCTGTTCCTAAATTTAAACTCTAGTCTAAACAACAATCTTTGTTCTGAAGATCATGTCCATTTCTGAAATGCTACGATACTTGTGGGGACTCAGAAGTATAGTAATACACACACACACACACACACACACACACACACACACACACACACACACACACACACACACACACACACACACACACACACACACACACACACACACACACACACACACACACACACACACGTGCACACGTGTGCGCGCGCGCACACACACACACACACACACACACACACACACACACACACACACACATACAGGGGCGTCACAAGGGGGGGAAAAGTGGGACTGAGTTACTAGGGCACAAGGTGGAGGGGCCTGGAATTATTGTATACTTTAGCTATTGAAAAATAGCAGATATACAAGCTCACAGCGCGGCACCGAGTGCCGCGCTGCGAGCTTGTAGATCTGCTATTTTTTTTAAACGTCGTGAGATGGGGGTCCATGGCCAAATACATATAATTTTGGGGGTCCTTGACATGAAAAAGTTTGAGCACCACTGACATAGAAACCGATTTTTTCAAAAAGCCTTAGAAGGATTTGAAATATCTTTGAAAAAAATGCACAAATCTTCACGATTTTTCAAAAATAGCAGATCTACGAGCTCGCAGCGCGGCACCAAGCTTGTATATCTGCTATTTTTCAATAGTTAAAGTACCCAGGGCCCAGAATTTGGTGCGACACCCCTGCACACACACACACACACACACACACACACACACACACACACACACACACACACACACACACACACACACACACACACACACACACACACACACACACACACACACACACACACACACACACACACACACACACACACACACACACACACACACACACCCCCGTCCCAGTACCCTATCACGACACGTGGGGAGGAGAGTTACTTTTTTCCCCGGCACTCTCCCAGGTGTGTGCCCCAGTTTGCTCACCATACATACATAGCAGCGCTGCTGCTTTAACACCACACTGACCTAGTTAAAGTCCCGGGGAAAAAGAAGGAAAAAAAATCCCCCTCTCCTTCGGACCATGTTTCACTTTTAATTAGAGCAGACTGCTTTCTCTCACCTCTCCTGTCTCTCCCTCTCTCACTCTCCCTCTCTCTCTTTCTCTCTCTCTCCCTCCCTCACCCTCTCTCTCTCTCTCTCTCTCTCACTCCCCCCCCACCTGGCCATGCAGGCAACGGAGGAACAGAATGCAAATTGGCCTTTCTGCACTTTAATTGGATGCTGAGCATGCTGGGTAGAGGCTTAGCCACGCATGCTTACACACGTGCGTGTGCACGCGCACATACCGAACGTCCGCGCGCGTGTAATTATGTAGATCTGCACGTTGCGAGTGGACAAAAAGACACGAAACGGATGTGATCGTCGTCTCCGTCAACATGATCATCACACACATTCAAGTGCACATGCACACTCAAACTAGTAGTTTTATTATCCTTAAGACCTATATATGCTTAATGAAAATCGGCGATCTACAATCTCACAACACATTGTGAGTTTTTAGAGCTGCTATTTTAACTTTTATGTTATGTTCATGTTGAAAATAGGAACGCCAGGTTGAAAGTGATTACCTTGGAAGTTGCTTTGGTTAATTACGTTGCATTGTTGACCCTTGGTTTCTTGTTATTTGAAGCTTGGAACATAGCTGTCAGATCACCAGCTAGGCTGATTAAGTAAAAGGTTAGATTAAACTGTTAAGACAACTTTTATTTCAAAAAGTTTCCACGCAGTCCCATTATTACACAATTCTTTTAAACCAAGGCGCTGTAAAGCGGCTTCCTTGGGGCTTGGACCTGCTGGTCATTATCACAGCCAGGTGTCACGGGTCAGGTAAACAGGGAAGAGAGCTTGAACACAAGCATCACTTCTTGTCATCGCTGCCAAGAAGCAGCGACTCATTAACTCTCCCCACGCTTTGAACGTTCACGTTCGCCCCAATTCGCAAGACCTCTCCGCCAATACGGCGCTCGTTCGGTTCGTTCGTCTGATGACTGTAAGCTGATGAGGGGTCGCGCGGCCGTGTACTGTAAACACATTTTCCGCGGTGATGGTGTAAAAAATCCATTATGCGTTAACATCAACGGAGAACAATTCACTTCCTTGTTGATTTCTCTGGCTCTGAGGCGCTGTGGCCAGTGACTGGTCTTCTTCTTCTTCAACACATAACAGGCAAATTCACATTCATTCTCGCATGACGCCGCCCTCTGCTGCCTGGCAGACCAAAGTGCACTATTGCACAACCCAAAAAAATAAAAATAAATAAATAAATGTCTGTCTGTCTGTCTATCTACTATAACGTCGCAAAGGTAAGCCGCTTTTTGATGGCACCAGACCCAATAAATAAATAAATAATCTGGCAGTAGGAGAGTTAAAGTCCTACTGTGTGTAACTTTCATTTTATGCAGCATTTCAGTCGACTCCTCCTGGTAGCTTCACAGTCATTAAGCGTCCGTCTTAGAACGCCGATTCCCGGAAGTCCGCTTGGCAATTAAACCACAGAACAAAAACGCTCCTCCCCAAAAAAAGAAGCATCAGGAGTGGAGAACAGTTATTTTGGAATGCAACAACAGTGTTTTCACTTAGATAGACTTACAATAGAATAATAAACTAATGTCATCATACAAGCGCTTGACAGCCTGCTTCATTTGGAATATGTTTCGGAGGGGAGACACTTAACTCATACAGTGCCTATCCCGAACAAGTTCGGCTTTATTTCAATCCAATACATTTTTTTTTTATTAATTGACTTACCCTGAGCTGCTTGTAGAGTCGTGGGTGGTCCTGGCTCGTCCTACGCTAGCCAGCTAGCCATTTTACATGGTCCGACGATATATTCCATTAAAAATGGTTTAAAATACATTTTTGAGCCCCCCAATGTTCACCGAATGTTCAGCGCCGCTTCCGGAACGACGTCCAGTGTGCCTATCCCGAACATGTTCGGCTTTTTTAATGAAATGAATAAAATGATCCGAGGCCTTCTGAAGCCTGGGCCTAAATTTTCAATCCAGTGTTCGAAATCCGGCCGCCCCCCGGCCGGCCGTTAGCGAGTAACGTAGCCGCGAATTGCCGCCGAATCCAATGAAAAACCACATCTTTGGAGGCCCATATCTCTGGATTGTGTTTTTAGGGATGCGGCGCGAGGTTTATTTATGGCGAAATCGCCTAAAAATGATCTTTTAAATGACAAAATGCTAATAGCTATTCTGCAGCCATTTTCATCCGGGACCTTTCCATGACGTGCACGAACGTGAGCACGCGCGTCACTGCAACGTGAGTCCCCGGATGCTAATACGCTCGCCTATGAGAGATACCCTGGCATTCTTTGGCGCCCTCTAGGGTCTGGCACTAACGGTTAAAATGGTGTTTTAGAGAAAAACACATTTACGTATTTTGGGCTTTTGGGAAAGAAAATATTATGTACCGGTGAAAGTTTGTATAAAAAATGACTTTTGTTACCCAGTATGACTCCAAGGAAGTGAAAAATACAAGCGTTCTGGTAAGATCCACAGGGCCTCTTTTATAAAGACAACAGACAGAGAACTTTCACATTCCTTAAGGCGGAGGCAGAGGCAGAGTGGTCGCCTGGGAATCGGAGGGTTTTTTGTTTAAGTCCTCCTGACATTGTGTCAAAGTCTCCTTAAGCAAGACACAGAATGGCTAACTTCTTCCTAGGCTCTAGCAAGCTGCCTGCTGCTCTTAATTCTTTTACTGCTTCGAACGTCAACGCTCTTCCCAATTCTGACCGTATCGTACCGCCAATACGAACGCTCATTCTTTTACCTTGTTTGATCACTGTAAGCCGATGAGGGGTTGCGCGGGTGTTGCCCTGCAAGCCCGACGGGATCCGACCATGGCCCGGCCCGTGGGCCTGGGCTCGTTTCGAAACTCACCAACGGGCCTAGGGCCGGCCCCGGGCTCAGAACCATGCTCGGAACATTTCGCGCCGTGAATTTCACACATGACGTCTCTGTGTGTGCGCTTAGAATGGAGTGTGGTGTGTGTGAGTGCTGCCTCCCTATCCGTATCTATAGCAACACGGCTCTGATTGGTCGTGACATGAGTACATTAGCCAATGGAGAGCCGCAACAAGCCGAGGGTTTGACGGTTTTTCTTCTGTCACACACTCACACAAACTGTGTGTCTACTCTGCGACTCTGCGTACACAGCGAGACTAGAAAATTAGGAGCACTATTGTAGTTTCACCCATTTCACCGTCATTTCTCAAATAAATCGCCCTGTAATGATTCCCCGACCTCCCGTATCAGTTACGGGATGCGTGCGTGTGTCTTTACTCTTTAGTAGGACTACTGGACGATACTCCGTATTTTACGAGATGGCTTGTAACCCACCGGCGGCAAGCCGACAATAATATCAATATCTAATTGCTGTGAAGATATACAGTAACATAACAAACGGTGGGTGGAGGAAGATTTCTTGCGTTGTGATTACCACCACACGTAAACATCAATGGCCAATTCACTTCCTGGCTGTATTCTGTGGACCTGATCTAGAAAATGGCTGCATTTCTACGCTCTGAACGACGGAAAGAGGAGAGTGCCATTTCACATTCATTCATTGCATAAGGCTTACCCCTGCCGTCAGTTTGGCTACAGTACAGATATAAGTGTCCATTGAAAGAGAGTTCATTATAATAATCCATAGAAAATTTTCTATAACATCGCAAAGGTAAGCTACTTTTTGATGGCTCCAGCACAAATAAATAAATAATAAATATGACAGTAGAACTTAATCCTTAATAGGATGGGTTACAGGCAAAGGACATACTCCAGGTAGTATGTACAGTACAGTACAGTACAGTACAGTACAGTACAGTACAATACAAATGTACTTGGTCAATGACACTGCTGTTAGTCTTTCATTAAAAGCAGCTTGGAGACACTACTGTACACCAGCCTTAATGGGAAGTAGTGTTGCATCAAGCTGGCAGCTTAGTTAAAAGGAAGACGAGCATTTCTCCGGCTTGACATCGTACACGGTTCTCTGGAGCAGTGAGTTTGACACTGGGGATCCCCAATCTGCTTCCATCGCCCTCTGCTACTTTGTCATCATTTGTCTTGGAAGATTCGTCATTTCTGGCGACAGGCTCAGTGCTGTACTCTCTCATTCATTAATTGCGTTGCTTTGCGTTTGTAGTCTCTCGGATAGAGATGGAAGGAGTTTAGGTTTGCAACTCCTCCTCCAGGCCATGTAGTCCAGGCGTTTCGGGCAGTTTTGATGGAATCGTGCACTTGATGAAAGAAGCATGACATTTGGCACACAGTTAGAACATGCCATGGAACATTTTTGGCTATAGGGGCATCGCGGATTTGTCTTGGGAAACTTGTGGGAGCCAGTTAAAGTTGGGCTACTATAGAGTAAAATAATACAAAAAATACATATGCTTTAAGTAGCATGTAAGGTGTCAAACTAGGTGTTTTGGGGGATTCTGAATCCAATGCAAACATTTGTTTTGCAGGAAAAACATTCCTTGGGCTAAAAACGGACCCCATAAAACTATGGTTTAGTGATGAGTCATCACTTTTCAAAGTTTTATGGCGGCCGTTTCTCGGAAAGGAATGTTTTTTGTGCAAAACAAATGCTTGCATTGGATTCAGAATCCCCCAAAACACCTAGTTTGACACCTTACATGCTACTTAAAGCATATTTATTTTTTGTATTATTTTACTGTATAGTAAAGTCTATGAGAGCAACTTTGATTGGCTCCCACAAGTTTCCCAAGACAAATCTGCGATGCCCCTATATAGCCAAAGATTTTCCATATGGCATGTTCTAACTGTGTGCCAAATGTCATGCTTCTTTCATAAAGTGCACAATGTTTGCCTGAAATGCTCGGACTAGATAGAGATGGAAGGAGTTTAGGTTTGCAACTCCTCCTCCAGGCCATGGTATGTTGACAGCAAATAGCGGAAGTAAAACAATACAAACCATTGAGTGCATCGAGTTTCTGACCAATACACACTTACACAGCCACACACACACACATGATGCTTGTTTTGGTGTCTCTCCTGGTGATGTGCGGCTAGTTTTTAAATCTTGGAGGTGGCAAGAAATGATTCATCGAACTGCGCGTTTTTCTCCGCGATGATGCCATTTTGCTCTTAACCAATAGACTCAGTAAACTGGACCAGAGTTGTAGCCTGATTTCAGACTCTGCGCTGAGCTTAAGTCTGACATTGTCCCATTGACAAGAGATTTCAAAGGGGAGGGGATTTGAAATTTGAAATTCCCAATCACAAGAGATCTGGTGGGAGGGGTTGTGTTTGACTTGTTTGTACACATAAACATTCCCCCTCCCCCTCCCCTCTATGACAGGCATCAAACAGGTGTTGTCTTTGATGCTAACGAGGCGTGCAAAGCCCCCTTTGAAGTTCAAAGGGAGCAATTAAGAGCTTTGGCTGAGCACCCCCTCCCTCCACTGTTTGTTGATTTTCAAGAGTTAGACCCACCCCCTCCTCCGAGGCTCCGACTCTCATTGGCTTGGTTCTGCCTAAACCAGAGAAACTTTAGCGTCATATGACAACACCAGACCAAGAGAACCAGTCCGCTCAGAGAGTGGGCGGGTCTATGGGCTGGAGCCAGGCAACCAGAGTTGGTTCTGTACTTGGACTGCTTTTTTCCGCCTACATTATGGGCCCTTATGCCTAAAGTTTTGGGCATTTTTATTAATAGTATGAAAAACATTTTAAAATAGTAAAAATAGCTGATCTGCATCGACACGTGAGCTTGTAGATCGGCTATTATAATTATTTTTAAATGTTTTTCAAAATAGTAAACAACGGCTAAAAAAGCTTAGCATAAGGGGTAAGGCGGCGCTCAAGATAGGGCCCATAGTGTAGAAGGGAAAAAAAAGCTTAAAGTGGTTAAAAGCGTGCCGAACCACCCACAGCACACACTTCCACAGACACCATTCATTCCCCTTCTGCACCGCGAGCTTATACTTCTGAAACACGGAGCCTTTGAAAAGTGTTTTTTCCGGCAGAGTAACTGCAGGGTTGTAACATGTCACACTTCAAATGGCAGTGTGGTGATTCATTTCTCACCTCCAGCCTTCACAGGCAGTCACATCACATCCACCTTCGCGTGCAGAAAGGGCCTCACCTGAGACGCTGTGTGGGCAGGGGTGTCACACCAAATTCTGGGCCCTGGGTACAAGGATTCACTGTGGGGCCCCCATGAATGGGAATGCATTATGAGGCATTATTTTGTGCTTTAACCATTGAAAAAAAACATTGAAAAAATTGCAGATATACAACCTCACAGCTGCAAGCTTGTAGATCTGCTATTTTTGAAAAAAAAAAAAAAAAAAAATATATATATATATATATATATATATATATATATGTCATAGTATATTAGAGAAACAGCACATTCGAGACGCGGAGCACTCGTGGTGCGGCACGGGGCGGAGCAAGCGGTCGCCACAACAACGTACTCCAGGCGGTGCGCCGCTCTATTGTCCACGACACTGCGAGCGGCTACCGAAGCCCCCCTGTATCCACGAAGCCCAAACGAGTTACGAGGCCCCCCTGGGTCCACGAAGCCCCAAGCGGCGCGAAGGCCAGCGGACCTTGGTCCTGCTCTTCGCCCCCGAGCGCCGCAGGCGCGAGTGGCCGCGAAGAGCGGGCCAGGGCCGCGCGGCCGGCGGAGCGCCGCGCGAGTTACGAAGCCGTGGTGAATGCAATCGTTATATTTATGCCCAGGCCGTAAGGCCTGGGCAAGCGCACGTTAAACGCCCTGTCCAAGTGACTACACTGGAGCTAATGGCTAGGCTAGGCTAGGCTAGGCTAGGCTAGTAAATAAAGAGTAAACACTTCCGGTCTGCGGCGAGTTCAAAGCGTGACGTAACTCTCTTATATACACTCTGGTGAATGGCAGAGCAGTGGCTGACGTCGCCATCTGGTGGTGATTAGTGTGTGGTGAACGTCAAAACGAGTGCTCCTTGACAACTTTTACTGGTTTCTTGAACATACTGTAACATATATATGTCACGGTTTGTTAGAGAAACAGGACGGTCGAGAAACGGAGCACTCGTGGTGCCGCACGGGGCGGAGCAAGCGCTCGCCACAACGTCGTCCTCCAGGCGGAGCCGCTCGATTGTCCACGACATTGCAAGCGGCGCGAAGGCCAGCGGACCTTGGTCCTGCTCTTCGCCCCCGAGCGCCACAGGCGCGAGTGGCCGCGCGAGTTACGAAGCCGTGGTGAATGCAATCGTTATATTTATGCCCAGGCCGTAAGGCCTGGGCAAGCCCACGATAAACGCCCTGTCCAAGTGACTACAATGGAGCTAATGGCTAAGCTAGGCTAGGCTAGGCTAGGCTAGGTTAGGCTAGGCTAGGCTAGGCTAGTAAATAAAGAAAGAGAGTCGCAAACGAGTGACGTCAGCGCCTTCACTAGTGAATGGCAGAGCAGTGGCTGTCGTCGCCATCTGGTGGAAAACAAGCGCTCTTACAATGAACGTCCTGAGTTACCCAAACATACTGTAACATATATATATATATGTTTCTATGTCAGTGGTGCTCTAACCATTTCATGTGAAGGACCCCCCAAAATGATATGTATTTGGCCACGGACCCCCATCTCAAAATATTTAGTTCCAGGGACCACCCCCAGAAGCAAAATTTTAGTTTAGTTTTTCGCTTAAAAAATACATATATTCAAAGATTTGCACACATTTTCACGACTTTTCAAAAATAGTGCCGCTGTTGAAGTGCCCCTGTTGAAGTGCCGCGCTGCGAGCTTGTATATCTGCTATTTTTCAATAGCTAAAGTATGAAATAATTAAGGCCCCTCCACCTTAGGCCCTAGTAACTCAGTCCCACTTTCCCCCCCAGTGTGACACCTTGCGTGTGGGCCCACCGCAACTGTGTGTGTGTGAGAGCGAGTGAGATAGGGGAAACGCTGAGAGACTTCTGTGTGTGTGTGTTTGTGTGTGTGCGTGCGTGCGTGCTTGCGTGCGTGCTTGCGTGCGTGCATGCGCGTGTGTGCGTGTGTGTGTGTGTGTGTGTGTGTGCGCGTGCTCTATTCTTATTAGCGAACAGTGCTTTGCAGTCTCCTCTGGATGGGAGAATCATTATGGCGGGGAAAAAAGAAAAAGAACTAGTCTGACAGAAACTTGGAGGAGCCGGGAGGAGAAGAGAGTCAAGACAAGCTCCTCTTCCTAACAGACTGCATAATTGTATGCGTGCGCAACTGTTCATGTGCTCTGTGTGTGCGTGCGTGTCACATAGGTGTGTGTGTGTGTGTGTGTGTGTGTGAGTGAGCAATGAGTCTTGTTTTTTTTGTTACTTCAGCGAGCAGAAGACCCATCCGGAGCGGTGGCAGACCTGTCGCTGGAGTGCCAGGACAGAAGAGCCTCTTCTTGAAACGTCAGCAAAAACCAAGGAGACGGTTGTGGTTCTTTGTACACACCAACCACCAACCTCTCCCTTTATGATCAACGGGACTCCAGTGGAGAGTAGTGTGCGAAGCAGTCGCAGTACCGGCTGTGCACTTCACTGAGGACTTGTCATGGACAGTGCACTGCACGCACGCACACACACAGACACACACAGACACACACACACGCACGCACGCACACACTGTGGCGAGGAGGAAAGGCTAGGCAGCGCCTGTGTTACCTCAAGACAGCTGAGGAGCATTTTAAGTCTCCCACAAGATCCTGAAATCCTGCTTCTCGGCAGAGCATTCTGACGGGGGGGTGCGGCGCCGTTTGGTACGGGAATAGTTCCTCCGGAGACCAGTGAGCGCTGCAGAGGGCTGATGGGGACTTCACTCCCCTCTCTCATATTCCAATAGGTGTCTGAGTGATGATGGGCCCCCCACATCAGCCCCCAGCAATGGAGTGCTTGTAATTGCGCTGCAATGAGGTTGGCTGCACTCAGTGGCGTCACATGGGGGGAGAGGGGGGAGTTACTAGGGCCCAAGGTGGAGGGGGCCTTCATTATTTTATACTTTAGCTACTGAAAAATAGCATATATACAAGCTCGAGCTTGTATATCTGCTATTTTTTAAAAGTCGTGGAAATGTGTGCAAATCTTTGAATACCGGTATATGTATTTTTTAAGTGAACATTTGTAACTCAAATTTTGCTTCTGGTGGCGTCCCTGGAACCAAATGTTTTGAGATCGGGGGTCCGTGGCCAAATGCATAACTTTTTGGGGGTCCTTCACGTGAAAAAGTTTGAGCACCACTGACATAGAAACAGAAGGATTTGAAATATTCAATGACTTGCTAAATTTAGCTGATCTACAAGCTTGCACTCGGTGCCGCGCTGCGATCTTGTATATCTGCTATTTTTCAATAGTTAAAGCACAAAATGTGAGTGAATCCTTGTATCCAGGGCCCAAAATTTGGGGCGACGCCCCTGGCTGGCTGCTCTCACAGGCAACAGATTGATAAAGGAAGTGGGGGGACATTAACTCATCTAGAAGTGGGGGGACATTAACTGATCTAGAAGTGGGGGGACATTAACTGATCTAGAAGTGGGGGGACATTAACTGATCTAGAAGTGGGGGGACATTAACTGATCTAGAAGTGGGGGGACATTAACTCATCTAGAAGTGGGGGGACAATAACTCATCTGCTGTCCCAACCAGAGAATCCAGAGAAAAGGATGTTGGTCCAGGTCACTGCGCCCGAGAAACCAGAGAATTTTAATTTTATTTAATGTGTCTTATCCTTCATGATAAGACAGTATTGACAGCACATAAAATATAGCACACCCATTATTAATTTGTTGCAGCTGTGTTGCTTACATCACTGTGTACTATGGGGCTTTTAAGCCGTGACATCATTTTGTAGTCAGACCTCCAAACAGATTTATTATCAATATCTGTCCCTCGCTATTTCAACAGATCTGAGACAAAAATAACGACTGAAGTATAATTCTACCACTTTCCTTTCAACAACAAAGAGAAGAAAAATTAGTAAATAGTAAAACGTTTCACGGGCGCTGGGGCCTTTTGCCCCCAAAAGTTCTCCTCTGCCTACAAAATGATGTCAGACCCAGCCCCAGCCCCATAAGGTCAGTGTTATGCCATGTTTTTACCCTGCTGTAGTTTTTGTAAAAGTGGAAAACAAACTACTAAATCAGCCTATAGGGTTTCATGCCTCTGTGGCCAACTGAAAACAGCAAATTTACATGCATGTACATTCATAAGCAATCGCAACGACGAGTTGTTACTGTAGCTTGTAGATATGCTATTTTTGAAAAAGTTTGACGTATTAAAAAAAGTGCTTTTACTTTGGTACGCTGGCACATTGTGGTATTTTCTACTTTGACTATAGAACAAAACAGGAGCTCTTCTTCCGCCACCGTACAGGTGTTTTTTATAGATTTGTGTATTTATAGTATTTATAGTACACCTGCACACCTGTTCCAACCAGACTCTCTCTCTCTCTCTCTCTCTCTCTCTCTCTCTCTCTCTCTCTCTCTCTCTCTCTCTCTCTCTCTCTCTCTCTCTCTCTCTCTCTCTCTCTCTCTCTCTCTCTCTCTCTCTCTCTCTCTCTCTCTCTCTCACACTTTACAATTTACAACAATGCTATTGTCAACCACACAGATGTGGCAATTGCTGAGCGTTCAAAAGAAGCAAGCACACACGCGAACACGCCCGCCCGGCCACACACACACACACACACACACACACACACACACACACACACACACACACGCACGCACACACACGCACACGCACACACACGCACACACACACACACAGGGTGTCTTTGTTTACACTCAGACGTGACAGAAAGTGGGGCACAGCAGTGACAACAACAATTACAAATATTGTTTTTGAGAATACAAAGGTAATGTCTGTCTCCGTTTGCTTGTCAGACTCCTGCATGCGCACGCACACACACACACACACACACACGTTTCCCCCTATGCTTTATTAATAACACAGATGTATGTCCCAGCTCACGTCGACATCATTACACCACAGGAGATGAGAAGACTGCATGATTGTTTGCGTGATCAGACATGGGTTTTGGGAGGCGTCTTCATGCAATATGCATCAGAGCTCCTGTAACCACTTCTAAAGTAAACAATGCTGCTCGTTCTCCTCCCGTCCCCGCGTCGTCTGAGGAGGAGCAGGAGCAGCGTTGCCAGATTCTGCGAGAGACACAAGCAAACCTGGAGGTCTATGACCAAAAAACTGGATTTTAATGTCGCTTTAGAGAAGTGGTTATAGCACACCCATTATTAATTTGTTGCAGCTGTGTTGCTTACATCACTGTGTACTATAAGGTCAGTGTTATGCCATGTTTTTACCCTGCTGTAGTTTTTGTAGAAGTGGAAAACAAACTACTAAATCAGCCAATAGGGTTTCATGCCTCTGCGGCCAACTGAAAATAGCAAATCTAGAGATCTAGCTTTAGAGAAGTGGTTCTCAAACAATTTCACGTCAAGGACCCCCAAATTATCCAGTGTGACCCCCACACAAGATTTGTGCTGTAATTTATTTTGTGGCATTGATGCAACTAATTATAAGTGAGGCTTAAGGATTTCCCCATGTGATGCTTGATTTGTACTTAGTTGCGTGGCCCGGAAAGCTCACATTGCAATGTCACATTGCAACACGTTGTGAGCTTGTACATCTTTCCTTTTTTATTTATTTATTTTTGCTGAATGATTGCCCCAGAACTAGGGAACAGCGAAACTGATACATCTACAGTACACTCTACAAAACAAAAGGATGTCCCAAAACAAAAGGAATTTGCATGGTTGTAATTATAGTCATTGTGTGTGTGTGTGTGTTTGTGTGTGTGCGTGCGTGCGTGCGTGCGTGCGTGCGTGCGTGTGGCCAACACATTAGGTGTGGCTAGCCAAGGGACCAGACACATTCAACGATGACTCACTGTTTATTCACTAAAACACTGTCTGTCTCAACCAGGCTTGTAAAGAGAATGAGTAACCAAGGTGTGCGTGCACACGTTTAAGACCAAGGGCGGCTGTGCTTTTAAACTCACGTTTAAATGCCTGGAATCTCTATTTTGCTTGAATGTTATATTGTGTATATTTTCAGGTTC
>NC_137829.1:42924265-42999265 GCF_963921795.1 Nannobrachium achirus | reverse complement strand
TATTTGGAATTTATTTGGACACTTGAAATGATATTTAGTATCATTTTAAACTTGAAGTACAAAAGTTATTTTCAGTCAGTTCTAACCAAAATGGCTATTATCTCGACGTTTTCCTCGCAACATAATCACTAGAATATCGTCACTGTCGGGCAGGAACCTTGTATCTCCAAGTTTCAAATGTGTGCGTCTTTTGGTAAAGCAAAGCCCTGCTTCATCATACAAGACTGTCACACAAAGCTCGTGAAAACAGCCGATCTACAAGCACTGTGCTTGTAGATATGCTGTTTTCACTAGTTTAGTACATGTTATAGATGATAAATACAAAACGAACGGTTTTGGACATACAAGGTTTCCACCCGACAACAACGATATGCTATAAATATAAGGTGCTGGGAGTGAAAATTATAATGTAGGGGTGCCTCGGATTAAAGCAATATTTATGGGGTGCCCTGAGACAAAAAAAGTTTGGGAGCCCGTGTTCCAATGGACTCAATATAGTTATTATTAGGGTTGGGATCAGGGGTTATCAATATGTCCATACACAGACAAACCTTTCTACACACCATCATAATATTCTTATTTTTATCATAAGAACCAATTACTGAATGTCAGTAGGTGTAAAGTAACTAAGTACATTTACCTAAGTACTGAACTTAAGTACAGTTTTGAGGTATTTGTGCTTTACTTGAGTATTTCCAGTTTTCAGTACTTTTACTTCTACTCCACTACATCTCTCGGATCCAAATATTGTACTTTTATTCCACTACAATTATTTGAAAACTTTAGTTATTAGTTACTTTGCAGATGTAAATTATTATATTATTAAACATACATTGATGCACTTTAGCCCTATTCTATCCCTTGGCTATTTGAAAATAGCCGATCTACAAGCTCACAAGTTAACTCACGACCACTCACGACTCTGGAGCCACAGAGTTGAAGAGCTAGCACTCGAAACTAACATGGGTGGATTGTTTAGCTGTGCTAGGCTATGGCGATGACCCCTGGTTGGGATCCTTTAGGATTTTAACGATTCCGTGTTCCTTAACGATTCCCCCTTAATGGTCCGTTCTCTTTAACGGTTCTCTTTAACGATTCCTAGGCCAGGGGTTTTCAAACATTCTTGTATATATATATATATATATATACATATATATATATATATATATATACATATATATATATATATATATATATATATATATATATATATACACACAATACACACACACACACACACACACACACACACACACACACACACACACACACACACACACACACACACACACACACACACATAGATAGATAGATAGATATATGGAGATACAAGGTTTCTGCCCGACAGAAACTTCTATGGAGTGGAGCTGGGGTTGCTAAACAATGACAGCTGGGAGGATAAGGGCCAACTGTGGGGAAGGAACTTGATTCAGCTGAAAAAGAAGTACCAGGAGGGTACAGTATACACAAGAGAGTGACAGGAAGACGACCCCCCCCCCCCCCCTACCTTCTTTTCAATGCATCCGGTGTACCTCATTACATTTGTGATCTGCTCTGCCGAAAATCAGTTGCTGAAAGAATGTAACATGAGTTGTGTGCACTGCAAGAGAGGAGATTCCAATCTTTCCATTGATGCTGGAATTTACCCAGCCTTCCCACTTCACCACGCAGAGTGATGGTTTAAACTGCAGATCAGACATCACGATTTTAGGAATTATTATATAAATAAATTGTACGTACAGATTGTACAATACTGTATGTGTGGCTACCTCAGACAGCCGGATAGATGGCACACAAAGTCCACCTATATAAACGGAAGACGGTTCATGTGCATTTCAGTTCAATGTCTATCGATGTTTATGATACGGTGCCATGGCATTGGTCCGAAATCTCATTGTTCCTAACATCCCATTAGTCAGAATCTGGTTATGTTAACCTGGTGAAAAATACTATGCCTAAACCTAACCCTAACCTTAACCTCAGTAAAAGTATGCCTAAACCTAACCCAAAACCCTAACCCTAACCTCAGTAAAACTATGCCTAAACCTAACCCTAACTAAATTCTGACTAATTTATGGGCAGTCCCCTATGATACAACTACTTTTAAGAGAGAAAAACACAGCAGTAAACAAAGCTATCTTGTTTTAAAGCTAAAAAGTACACGCTGAGGTGAGAAATGGCTAATGCACATCTTCACATCTTCATTCCTATTTGATCAGCACTGCCTTGATAGCAGTCGCAGAAACTACATTTATTGCTTAAATCTAATTTGACTTTAGTTGAGTATTCATACTTCTTATTTTTAGTACCCTACATTGTTTAATAAAGGCTTTTTACTTTAAATTAAAGGAGGACTTCCCACAGCTCTCCTAAGAGACTTGGACCGAGTAGAAAGAAATTGTGCTATTTTATTATAGAACATTAGTGAGGACCTATTATATGAAGATAGGTTGAAAAGTGACAAAGTCCTCCTTTAAGTATTTTAAATATTCACAGTATTGCTACTTTTACTGAGTTGACCTGTAGGGGGGGCATGGTAACATTGCCCCCATCGCTGAGATTGTCCAGGGGCGTCAATTGGGTATGGCAGGGGTATGCAGCTGCCATACCCTGGGTCCAGGGGGGAAAATAAAAGTTACTTTTAAATATAAATCCATGAATGTCTCTTTGTCTATCTGTGCTGGTTATTATGTTGTTAAATTACAGTAAAATAACTACAAATGCAAAATGTAACAAAATGGTCACTTTAACAAGGTATTATAATTATATTTTCCACACTTTTATTCTCCCCATCTTGACAAAATGGTATATTCCCAGGTTCCGCAGGTCAGCTGCACAGGTGCAATGCATTATTGTTAATTGTGGCACGTTTACTAACATGTTTAGCTGCACTTCCAGGCTGCCATATCCAGCCAAAGAAACCGTAGAAACGGGGAGAAAAACGAAAATGGACTTCTTAAAACAAATGTATCATGCCTGTTGCTAAGGTATGTCAACATGACACCAATCATATTGCCATACCTTAGCTTTTTCTGAACTGACGCCACTGAGATTGACCCAGCTCTCTGCTAACGTGTGTCCCGCCTACATATCCTGTTCTACCAAGGATAAGTAAATGAAGGAATAAGGTAAGCGTTGGATGCACCGTTGATGCACATGGGAGGCAAACTGGACCCAGAAGTTTGGTTGGAATGCGTTGTGTCGTTCAATGAGAGCTGGCTAGACCAGCTTAAATGAACAAACACTATTTCTGAATGATTGCAACATGTGTCCTATTAATTGTCTCAGGAATATAAAAGAAGACGTGTTATTTTTTTTATGTGCACATCATGTCATTTCAGGCATCTAAATGATTTGACAGTCTCGCGATAACAGCTCATACTAACTAACTGCAAAGTCAGAAACATACTGTGTGCCCTCTAGATGCCTCAATATACAGTGTGCAGTCTGTGCACATAGAAAAGCAACACAGCGGAAAACAACGATTGATAAATAAGTCTTCCGTTACTTTCCTGGACTGATTATTTTTTACAAAGGTCACAGTCATTCAGAAATAGTACGTGTTTGTTCCACCTGGCTCTCATTGACTACAATGATTCATTCCACTGAACTTCCAGAAGGCTGCAGTTTGCCTCCCAGAGTGAACGAATGCCTCAGCTGGAAATGCCGGATAGAGAAAATTACGTCAGTGACCTTACCTTCTTTTATAAAATACCTTGTGTTTTACAATATAGAAGTTTAACAAGACTCACAAAATACCATTTCTGCTCCTCTTTAACTCTCCTACTGCCAGATTATTTATTTATTTATTGGGTCTGGTGCCATCAAAAAGCGGCTTACCTTTGTGGATATGGATTTTTTACACCATCACCGCGGAAAATGTGTTTACAGTACACGGCGGCGCGACCCCTCATCAGCTTAAGGACATCAACAAGGTAAACGAACGAACGCGAACGAGCGCCGTATTGGCGCGGAGGTCTCTTGAGAATTGGGGCGAACAGGAACGTCCAAAGCAGTATAAGAGTTAAGAAGAACCGTTTTAGTAATGTTGAAGTAAAATGTCTTCAAAGTTAGGACAAAACATTGAGTAAGAAAAAAAAATCAAACCTCGGTTCGAAGTGAAGTGGTGAACTTTTATTCTATGTGTGCTACAGTTATGAACTCTGTGATCTATACATTCTTTATATTCTGAAAGAATGAATGATTTTATCCGGAGGGCCGAATTGTCATGTGAAGCTTGACCAATCCTCAAAGTATCCAATCATCAGACCGGGACGGACACTACACACATATTCTGGACATACGGGACAGATAAAACCTGTTCATTCTGGACTGAAATGACCATATATGGACATGAGGTGACAGACATTTTGTTTTTGATAAAACCTGTTCATTCTGGACTGAAATGACCATATATGGACATGGGACACACATTTAGTTTTTGATAAAACCTGTTCATTCTGGACTGAAATGACCATATATGGACATGGGACACACAAAGCCACTCAAAATCTGTTCATGTGAATCTCAGGATCCACATGGGAACAGCGTGGCTCTATTGTGGATCTCAGACTTCACAGAGCCAGTCTGTGACATCAGTTGTCTATGACGTAAGGCATACATGGGCAACTGGCGGCCCGGGGCCACATGCCCCTCCACTTAATGCGGCCCGCAGGTTAATACCAGAATACTGAATATATTATTGGTTTCAGCTGTTACAATTCAAAACATGACCTGCTTTAATTCCTTCATTCTATATTAGTAGCTTAATGACTAGTATAGTAGTATTGAAATGATTTTCTTTTATGTCCAATGTATTTGTATTTAGGTTCATAAAGTTAACATGAGTATATAACTAAATGCGTTTGAAATTAAATCAAAATGTTACATTTCAGGATTCCAATTAAGAAATAACAAAAAAAATATTCAGGATTTTAAAAGAAGCAAAAATAGCCGATCTACAAGCTCAAGACGCATCGCGATGCGATGCGTTTTGAGCTTGTAGATCTGCTATTTTTACTTCTATTGTATGAGATACTAGAATGACAAAGTAGGACGTAGCTATATGCAATGTGGCCCTCTGGAGTGAAGGTGGAAATATAGTGGCCCTCACCATCATCAAAGTTGCCCACCCCTGGCGTAAGGTTTCAGAACGATCACAGCCACAAAAATAGAGAATTATTAAAGTGAAATGTTTCAAAAAGTAACAGCGTAGGTCCTACTGTCAGCATGCATACACATTTCACATGCATGCACACTCCCGGGAGGCCAAGGAAGACACTCGACCCATATTCAAACTGGATAGCGCTATAACAGGTTGCTTTGCATTGTTGGCCTATAACTCTTGTCTTGAACCGTAGGTGGCGCAATAAAAATGTATCCTTAAAAATCATGACACAACTCCCCGTGTAGGCCATGCCCATTTCTGCAGATACTTTCGCATTTTCTTCAAAACACACGTTTTTCTTCCTAGACTCATCATCCCATTCCGATTGGCAATGATCGCCTTCCACAATTTGCGACAAGGGCCTCTTCTAAAACATTTCAGCTGCAACGCAGCAATCTACCCCAAATTTGAATCATATATTGAGGGGGCACTAAACACAAACAACAGAGCTCAAAGCTATTTCACCGACACCCGACAAATTCTACAAATATCACTTTTGCACGTCATGGCTGCTAGTTCCCACCTGACGTTCTGTGAGAGACCCGAGTGCTCCAAACCGAACTGAGTAACCGCTAGCTTGCATAACGTCTTCAGACTAGGGCTTAAGTCTAAGATGTACAAGTCATCCACTGGGCACCATCCTCCAAAGAGGGCGATATGATCTCCCACCATGCAACAGCATAGCCTAGACGTGGGGCATGGTGGGCCTTTCCCCTTGGGCTCAACCTTCTTCCAGGAGCAGGTCGTTGGACTGAACTTCCACAGATCATTGAAGGTCCGGTTAACGCCGTTGCCACCAAATATGTAGAGCTCTCCATTGAAGGCAAAGGCTGCATGGCCCCAGCGTCCCCCGGAGAGAAGCTGTGCAGACGCCGTGCTCAGCCAGCAGTTGGTCTCCGTGTCAAACACTCTGACGCTGTTGTAGCGGTCCTCGTATTCGGCCCCTTGACCCCCAAATACAAACATTTGTGTCCCGATGATGGTGGCAGAGTGACACAGCGAAGCAGGTGCCAGAGTGCCTTTGGTGTCAATGAAAGACCAGACCGTGGTGGCGGTGTCCAACGCGTAGATGTCATTCGTGCATCCAGTCAGCCGGGCGTACCCTCCAAAAATATACATGACCTTGCCCAGGACACAGGCCGTGTGGCTGTGCCTGGCCTCCGGCACGGTCCCAGACATCTGGGGTCTGGACCACCTGTGGTTGTCGGCGTCAAATGCATACAGCACGTTGCAGTACTCGTCCGCGTAATAGGTGCGCCCGCCCCAGATGTATACGATGCCTTCTATCAGCACGGCTGTGTGGCCCCAACGAACAGAGGGAACGTCGAGGGGGCACTCTTCTCTTCCAGTCTTCACGGCAGGCAGCTTCATCTGCAGATACACGGTGCTGAAGATGTGCAGGTCCACCTGGTGCACGCTGCAGGACTCCGTGCAGCAGCTCCCGTACGCCTCGTGTCCCACGGCGAGGGCGACGGCCGC
Organism: Nannobrachium achirus; assembly: GCF_963921795.1. Lineage (NCBI taxonomy): Eukaryota > Metazoa > Chordata > Actinopteri > Myctophiformes > Myctophidae > Nannobrachium > Nannobrachium achirus. Next base: position 42,992,619 of record NC_137829.1, on the reverse strand, counting down.
AGAATTCTTTGGTCCTCCTTTCAGGTGCGCCGTCCAGCGCAACATTCCCACATCGGCGCCAAAATAGAACACTGGAGATAAAATGGAGTCCTCGCCTTGTGGAAAAAATCGAGCTCTACTGCGCGCTAAGCGCTTATATTGACACCCCTAGGTGTGAAGTCTGCCCAAATATGGAGATGATGACAACATGATAGTACCGACAGCATACTGTATATAGAAACCAAGCTGTGCACAACGGTCCTTGTAGTGTTGCTGGTCCACGGCAAAAGGATCCAATTGACTTCTAGAGACACGCTTTTAGCCCAAATGCCCAAGTCTATTAGGGATGCAGAGAATAACAAGAAATGACACAGTCCCTTTATACCAGCTTGCGCTTTCTGGACTAGCCTTGTGGAGCAGTTTAGTGGCCTTGTGGGATCCACTGGGAACTAAATAATATAAATGGTATCATATATCTAGATATATTTATTATTATAATCTCATAATTCTGAAGTCATAAAATCTCTTTGCAGGAGATTCTGACCTCATGGGCTGTCTATCTATTGACCAGCTATGCAAGATGGTAAAAAAACAACGTTTTGTCAGAAGCAACTACCTTCTTCATACGCTGAAGAAGACAACATAATGTTGTTGTATTGCAATTAAGAGAACATCTCGCCATTGGAAATGTGTTCTCTCCATTGATGTTGCGGTGATGGCTGGAGCCACATCTGTATGTGTCGGAGGGGTTTTGGGATACCATGTGGTGGTGACTCCTCGTCAGGCATGTCTTTGAGTGTTTGGTGACCTTCATAAAAGAGAAGGCATCGGACCAAAAAGTCTAGCCCCGGGTTCGGGCTCTAGATTTATGGTCTACTCTCCCATTGTCTTTCAGAGTAGCGATGTTGCCACGAACACAGAAAACAAGGACAAGGTCAGGGCAATGGATGGTATTACTCATGTTTGTGCTTGTAAGTAAGGCTTGTAGTTTTCACATTCACAGACTGTCCTCGAGGGACGTCCGTGATGGACACTTTTCTGCACACCTTCGGAGGCGTTTCAGGCAGAGAGACACAGAAGACGGCTCAGTGTTACAGCTCAACAAACGGATAGATAAACTGTAATAGCTTCCCTTTAACATGCTTTTTATGACTTTTTATGATTCTCAACCTTTTTTCATTTCGAGGAACCCCAGATTGATGGTTGAAGATTGATGGTGCAAACCACGGGGCGGTTAGTGACTTCACTTTGTTTCTGCCATCACCATTTCACTTGGTCCAACGCTATTTCAACAACAAACAGTAACTCTTCTCCAATATTGTACTCTTTTGGAGTTGTGCAATGTGACTACACTACAGTGGCATGAAACCAAGCGCTGAAAGGTTATTTGTGATAGACAGAAATGACAGAGACTTAGAGAGAGAAAGAGAGTCGGAGATAACAGAGTCAGAGAACTGAACAACACAGGGCCGAATAAAGAGGGAGACACTGTACATATTTTGTTCCGATTGTATTGTATTGTATTGTGTACACTTCTGCTTTGGCAATGTAAACGTATGTTTTCTCATGCCAATAAAGCCCTTTGAATTGAATTGAATTGACACAGAAATAGAGTGGGGGAGAGAGAGAGAGAGAGAGAGAGAGAGAGAGAGAGAGAGAGAGAGAGAGCTCTGTCATGGATAGAAAGACACACACACAGTCACACACGCATGATGGACACGCGAGCGAACGTGCGCGAGCGCACACACACACACACACACACACACACACACACACACACATGCAGAGATAGATAGTTATCTGTGCTAGTCCAGCTGGGTTCATGCCATGCCATGTCATTGGTTCCCCACAGGCAAACATCACACCTCACACAACACACTGTCACTGCCTGCAGGACACACACACACACACACACGCTCGCTCGCGCACTCACGCACGCACGCACGCACGCACGCACGCACACACACACACACGCACGCACACGCACACACACGCACAGTCGCACACACAAAGAGAATGCGAGGGGGACAGAGAGAGTGCTAGAAAGAGATGGACAAATATAAACAGGGACAGATTACACAGCAGCTTAGATACACACTGTGACTCACTATGCGCGTGCGCGCGCACACACACACACACACACACACACACACACACACACACACACACACACACACACACACACACACACACACACTAGGTCTTTAACCTTTTGCATATTAGTGTGGTTGTATTGGGTCCAATATTTCCCAGCAAAGTGAACCTGTGTTTAGTAAACTTTCTGAGTGATGTTAACGGGGTTGTAAGGCTGAATGCATGGACTTTGTAATGTCCAATTAGACAGGTGAGGTCTCATAATATCACAGTATGTAATATGACTAGAAATACTGTTCCTACAAAACAGTGTGGGCTTGCATGTAACACCATGTATGGGCACAAAGATGCACGTCATCTTTTATACTGTCTTTACTGTACTGCCTTTGTGCTGTCGAGGAGAATAGGTTACGTAATAGGTTATGACATTTTTTGAGGAGAACTTTATATCTATCTATAAATGCGACAAATCTCTGTCTGTTTGTTTGTTTGTTTGTTTGTTTGTAATCCGCGTATCTCGAGAACCGTTCGTCCCACCGGCTTCAGATTCGGCACGCGCGTTCCCCGCTGCGGCGCGGAGTGCAGTGCCGGGCCTCGGCCCGACTCGGCATGCGGTTTTCCCGAAGCGGCGCGAAACGTTCGGAATCTCCTTACGCGGAGCTGATTGTTAACATCAGGCTGTTCCTGAGGAAATCGGCACAATCGCTGACTCATTGTGACATCACTTCATAAAAGGCTCTGACATCACGTGCGCCAGGAGTCAACAAAAAATCTCTGTGAATGTGTATGTATGTATGTGAATCTCGAGAACCGTTCTTCCCACCGGCACGCGCGTTCTCCAGATATGGGCATAAAATGAATCCCCGATCTCGGAGCTGATGTCTGACATCAGAGTTTTCCGCAACCGGTACTGTGTGTGCAGAGATCTCCATATATTGGGGTTTGCATTAAAGGGTGGGGACAAAGGCTAACAGAAGGCAAACAGATGGTCAAAACGGGTCCTATGACAACATGACAACAGGTATATTGGGGTTTGCATTAAAGGGTGGGGACAAAGGCTAACAGAAGGCAAACAGATGGTCAAAACGGGTCCTATGACAACAGGTATATTGGGGTTTGCATTAAAGGGTGGGGACAAAGGCTAACAGATGGTCAAAACGGGTCCTATGACAACAGGTATATTGGGGTTTGCATTAAAGGGTGGGGCAGGCATAAAATGGACGCAAATAGACAGATATCTCCATATATGGGCATATGGGCAAAAATGGACCCAGAACTATATCTGCAGTGATCTCCATATATGGACATAAAATGGACGCCGACAGACAGACAGATACAGATATCTCCATATATGGGCATAAATGGACACAGGCAAACAGATGGTCAAAACGGGTCCTATGACAACAGGTATAATGGGGTTTGCATTAAAGGGCGGGGCATTCATTCTCTATTTACATCGTTCCCGAGTTGGCCAGGTCGCCGACTAGACGCTGGGCCGCCCGAAGGGCGGCCCAGCTTCTAGTATAAATAATGAAGATAACATAGTGACACAGAATTCAAGAAGGGAGCTTTCTATATAACCCATTGAGCTCTGTGCAGCATTGTTATCTCTCTAAACAGTGTCTGTGTCTGAGGTTTTTACATTTTTAAGTGATGTTATCCGGGTTGTAACGCTGGATATTTTGGACAATTAGTGCTGTCACAATTATTACATAATAATCGTCTAATCGCAATTATTTGACATAATCACAATTATTTTGTGATAATCGTCATAATCGTTTACATGTTGAAAAATGTTTATAAGCAACGCATTGTGTTGTGAGCTTGTAAATCGGCTATTTCCACCATCAATGTTCTTTTTTAAGTATAAAGTTGTCAAATATGTCAGTCATTTCTTTGTATATTTAGGTTATGTCATATCCACCATGTGCAACTTCAAAGCCTACAAGCCAAACAGAAAAGTAATTGTCAACGACAAAAACACAATTAAATTGTTAATCGCAATTATTTGAGTGACAATTAATCGTCATGTAAAATGTCATGATCGTGACAGTCCTATGGACAATATAATGTCCAATCAGACACGATTGGTCATTGCCTCACTTGACATCACTGCAATTTCCCCTTTCTAGTTTTGTTTGGTTTGATGTGTTTAACTGTAGCAATCCGAGATACAACACAAGTAAAATGCATTACTATTACTTATTATTATATGAAACACCCCTGACACATGAACCTCATGACCTGTAATGTCAACCTAATGGCTTTGGACATCATCAGTACAGTGAGCGGTGCTGTTTATGAGTTCATTTCATTAAGCGTTCCCAGAAGCTTGGCCAGCGTGACCCTGGCCATACAAGTAGACACCACAAATTACCAATGACAGTCGCGACAGACAAGGGACAAACAGACAAAGCCAGATGTAGGAGCGGTGAGCACAGCTAAAAAATAACATCTGACAGATGGAGAGGGAGAGAGAGAGAGAGAGAGAGAGAGAGAGAGAGAAAGAGAAGGAAATAAATAAATAAAGATGGGATGCTGGCTCCAGAGAATTGTGACTGGGGGGGCTATGGGGGAGGGGGGCAATAAACAATTAATAATATTATACAACAAACTAATTTCTCTCGCTTAGGGTATTGATAACTGAACAGACCAGATCATTGGCAGTGATCTGGTCTAGGTCCAGGTCCAAATCTGAGGACTGTAGGTGATCGAATAGGGTTTTTGTGAGGCTGAAGATGCTTTCCAGCATAAAAAAAATCAAACCTCGGTTCGAAGTGGAGCCGTGAATTTGAGCAGTTCCAGGTCTATGTTTTTGATTGAAGTGATTTGTAATTATAATCAAAATCTACAAAGTATTTACAAAATAAATAACTTTTGAACGGCTCTTTGAAAAGAACGGATCCCAGAGATTCGGCTCACTTCAAAGTGACATAAATCCCATCCAAAAAATCGGCTCACTTCAAAGTGACATAAATCCCATCCAAAAAATCGGCTCACTTCAAAGTGACATAAATCCCATCCAAAGAATTGCGCATGGGCAGATCCTGTTCATTCTTGACTGGACACAGACTCTGGTGAGGACACACATTGCCACTCACAGGGAGCTCATGTGCTTTGCACACGGCTCCAAAAGTATGATTTTATTGTATGGTTTACATAGATGTCAGTCAATTGTCTTTCACAAATTCATATATATTTTATTTTTTCATTCCTTAAATATTTTTCATCGCAATTGGGTTTGTGGGGAGGGGGGGGGCTTAGGGGGGATAAAGCCCCCCCCCCCCCCCCCCCCCCCCCAGACACAGAGATTTGGGAAATGTATAAATATTTGAGGTACCTAAAGTCTTCTTCACTCTCCCACACGGCAAGTTAATCCAGGAGTAGAGATGACCAACAAAGGTTTTATTATTTCATTTCATAGGCCTCGAACTGCTGTCCCCTCCATCTTTCCCATTATTTCTCCTCTTGCAGACTCACCGCCCCCACACCACACCACACCACACCACACCACACCACACACGCGCGCGCGCCACCAAGACCATCTAACACCTCTCTCTTCAGCCCTTCCTCCATGTCTGTCACCTCTCAGTCTGTGGCCCTAGCCAGTGTTGCCAGATTTTGAGAGAGAAATAAGCAACCAGGTCTATGAAAACAAGCCCAATAGAAGCGACGAGGATATGGCTATTTCTGGGGGTCCTTGCCACTGGATTAGGGGGTGCGGTGGCGCAGTCGGTAGCGCTGGCGCTGTCGCCTCACAGCTAGAAGGTCCAGGGTTCGATTCCCCTAGGTGGGGTTGGCAAACTTTCTTTGTGGAGTTTGTATGTTCTCCCTGAGTCCCCTAGGGTAGGTACCTCACCCTCACAAAACAAACATGTAGTAAACATGGTCTCTATACTGCCTCCCCCTGCCCAGCCGGGGCGCCTGATGGAGGGGAAAGGAACTGGTTGGAATGACGTGTTCCTTCCACGTGCTACGTCCAACCGGGAAACTCCCCCCTGTCAGGTTAAAAGAAGTGGCGTACTAACTCCTCATGCATTGAATGAAGCATGAGGTCAGTCCGTTGCTCTCTCCAGGTTGGCAGAGGGAGTGTAGCACCCAGGATTACATTAGACAATTGACACTGGGTGGGAAAAAATGGTTAACAAAAATAATGGGATAAAAAACTAAAAACAAAACAAAAAAAAACATACACTAGAAACAAGACCACAAAACTACAACCCGCAATAATACCAATTAATTGGAAGTCGGAGAACGCACCCTCACAGAGACACTGGATAAATGAGCTTTCTTCTTATTGCACACCAGAAAAAATTCTGTACAATGTCAGAAGAAAACCTGAATTATTTCAAAAGATTTGGCAGGATTATTTGGACTGTCTGCCCACTATATCCCCTACAGGTTGATTTCAGTGTTTTCAGACGATCTGAGAGTTCTGTCTACGGGTGCTGTGGAAAAGTATATTGTCTTGATATAGAGTAAGAGTGTAGTGGTGGGCCATTCGGGGAAAGGGGTGGGGGGTGGGTTCGGGAGGGTTGGGTTTTTTCTGTATTTTTTTGTTATCCTTTCTGTCTTTATCTTGTCTTTTACTTTTTTTTACTGTCTTGTTCAAAAAAAGAAAAAAAGAGTGATGCATTTTTGATTGTATTTGTATATCGATTGATATTTGTTAATAAACACATCTTTAAAAAAAAAAAAAAAAAAAACAAGCACAAAGTCGCTTATAATAAGCGGACATGGCAACACTGATTTGTGACCCTGGCATCAAATAAACATGAAGGTGCTGCTCTAATTGCCAACTGCCATGGAAACATTATCGATGCGAGTCTAGAGCTACTCATTCCAGGCTGCCATTCCAGGCAGTGTTGATTTTGTCGACTAAAACTATGACGAAAAATGTTTGTCGACTTCGTTTTTTTCAATGACGAAAACTAAATAAAAACCAAATAAAAACTAAGATGTGATGACTAAAACTAAGACTAAATATAGCTGCAAGCAGCGATAAAGCAGCGATAAAGTGGCCAAGGCAGAAAAAGCAGGAAAGCAAAAAAGCATCAAGGGAAAGCAAAGAAGAAATCAAAGAAAAACTAGAAGCAGTGTTCTTCCGAACAGGTCTCCGGCAGGTCAGGTGTTTTTTTTTTTTGCCCTACTGGTGACTCTATACTAGGCCAAAGTAAAAGGGTACCACGCTTTCTTGGGCCTTTCACAGCAATCGGACGCTGCATGCAGGATTTGAGGCATTTTGTTCCAAAAAATGTGTTTTGCTAAAGTTGACCCGCCGGTGGCGCTATAACAGGCCAATGTGAGAAGGGTGGCATCTGTTCCTTGGCCTAGTGGGAATGTGTGTGCAAAATCTCACACACACAGCAGGCTGCGTTCATGATTTGAGACATTGTGTCCAAAAAGGGGCAATCCTGCAAACCTTCAACACCGGGTTTGAACACGGATCTCCCAGTCTCAGGGCAGACACTCAAACCACTAGGCCACTGAGCTGATACATGACATCATTGCAATCCTTAGCCATCACAACTTAGCTGTAGACATCACAGTTTGTATTATAATGCTTGGTTCAGGAGTTATGATGCAAAATACATTATTTAGTAATGGCGGACATTAAAATACGAATCAAGGAGGGGCATTTTTGGGAAGGCTCCATATCAGACATTATTCAAGGACCCAAACTGTATAAGTCTACCACATTTCATGGTTTTATACTTATATCAACCCCAGGCGGGATTTGATCCAACAACCTGTCTACACTAGACAGCCACAGGTTCTGATGATCATGTTTGTAAAAGAAAAAGGGTGAAAAAAAGTTCTATGTAGACTGAGTGCCTTGATTTTATAGAGAAGGGCTCGTTAGATCAGACGTGTCAACATTAAAGAGTTTGACATATGCACACACCGTGGGCATCTGGAATGTTAATATTAACTCAATCTGACATGGGGTTTGAACTCACAACCTTTCGTATATAAGGCAGAGGCACTACCCACTTCACTACGGCAGTCACACATAATTGACCAGTCATTTAAAAAAAAAAAAGGTTTCATGTAATGTACTTGACACAATGAGTGCCTTCTTTCAAAATGATATAGCGCCCCCCAGTGGCGGATTTACGCGGTGGCTTTTGGTGCTTAAGCACCACTATTTTCTGGACTAGCACCAGTAGTTTTCGGGGCTAGCAAAATCGGGAGAGAGACGGTCAGACGGAGAATACCCAAGTGCAGTACTACTCCTAAACAACGGCAGTTCTCTCTCTCTCTCTGCTTCTCAATGTCTCTCTCTCTCTCTCTCTCTCTCTCTCTCTCTCTCTCTCTCTCTCTCTCTCTCTCTCTCTCTCTCTCTCTCTCTCTCTCTCTCTCTCTCTCTCTCTCTCTCTCTCTCTCTCACCCTCATCACTCTCTCTCCCATGCACGTTTGGTTGCACAAAAACACACAGGTTAAGCTACGCTTTTTCCTGTTAATAATAACCTGCGTGAAATAAGCTGCATTGGGAGGTAAGCGGGAGACACTTTATTGTGAAAGTAAGACAGGAAACGATAGTTGTTGCTGGGTTGGCCCTAGTTGTCGGTTTGTTGTGTTAAGCTGCATTGGTTTGGAATAGCCTATGAGCGCGCAGTTTAAGTTATACATGATGAATGGACAGCCAAAACAATTTGTATTATCAGAACAGTTTAGTCTACACATTAATTTGCGAACGGGGGCGCTGGGGGGAGAGAGAAGACAGCAGTCCATTTCAGCGTCATCTTGCAATGCGCACTGTTAACCCATGGCCCATGGGAATTATGGAAGGCACGCAGGACAACTAACAACCCATATAAAAGAAACATTATACACTCAATTGAAGTTCTTTATGAGGAGATGTTATGGAAACTGTACAAGATCACCACCAAAGCCTTTACAACTTTCCCAAAGTTGCATATAAGAGAGAGGGGCTTTTCATCAATCTTTTTCCAAAAACTGGGACAAATGGATAAACAGGATAAAATATGCTGCTCTGCTGTTGATTGTTGTCAACTGGTTTTGGAATCTAATTCTTCTGGATGGTGAGTACACTTGACTGCTGCTGCAGCTTGCCTATGCCTAACTCTTTTCTTGATGTCAAAAGTTGTCCGCTGAGACAAATGTTACTTAAATCATCAGTTGTTTTGCTTAACCTAAGGGGTTTGTGGGGACTGGGAGACTGCTGGTGAATAGGGCAAAATGACTGCAAAACTTAAAAAATAAATTAATAAAACTACCAATCCTCAAGCTAGCACCACTCCCCCTTTGAACTCAATGGACTTACTCTATAATGGTGATGTCACCGAGAATGCTGCTTCCTGATTGGCTAAATGTTATCCAGAACATTACAAATTAAGCTGGGCTTGAACTATAAGGTGTTGCTTACAGCAACCACACTAATTAGTCAGTTGATGCTTCATGTCCATCTCCATATATGGGCGCAAAAGGGGGCATGCAATTTTGGCATATACTGAGGACATAAAGGCATCTCCATATGAGCATAAAGGGACAAGGACTCAGTAAATGACATGGAAGTCCAAATGTGGGCATGGCTGACATCATAGTAACAACAACATAATGATGATGTGAGCTTTGAGCTGGGCTTAAAACCAGACTGCACAGTGTGAATGACAGTCTGGAGACATCGAGGAAGCCATCATCACCTGCAACAGGAACTGGTAATTGCCCTGTGACCAATCCCGGATCGTAAGGTCACACATAATTACATTCTTGGACCTTTGCAGCCTGTGCTTAGCAGCAGCTTTGACCATGGACCCACTGTTCCCGGCAACCAGCCAGCAGCAAGGATACTCAGAGGAATCAAGACCTTACAGTCGTCAACAGTTTACCAAGACTTTAACACCACCGGAAGTAAAGAAACGTCGTCTGACCGACACAGGAAAGAAAACTCACATCTGTAAACAATGTGACAAGAGTTTCAGTTTCATTTCTCGCTTGAAGAGACACCAACATGTCCACACTGGAGAAAGACCTTTCTGTTGCAAACAATGTGACAAGAGTTTCAGTTGCATTTCTCGCTTGAAGAGACACCAACATGTCCACACTGGAGAAAGACCTTTCTGTTGCAAACAATGTGACAAGAGTTTCAGTCTTTTAGAGAACCTGAATACACACCAGCGTGTCCACACTGGAGAAAAACCTTTTCGCTGTACAGAGTGCGACAAGAGTTTCAGTATTTTAGGGAGTCTGAAGGGACACCAGCGTATCCACACCGGAGAAAAACCTTTCTGCTGTAAACTGTGTGGCAAGGGTTTCAGTCGGTCAGATGACCTGAAGAAACACCAGCGTGTCCACACTGGAGAAAAACCTTTCTATTGTACACAGTGTGACAAGAGTTTCAGTCATTTATATACCCTGAAGGGACACCAGCGTGTCCACACTGGAGAGAAACCTTACCACTGCAAACAATGTGACAAGGGTTTCGCTTTTTTAGAGCACCTGAAGTTACACCAGCGTGTCCACACTGGAGAAAAACCTTTTCGCTGTAAAGAGTGTGACAAGAGTTTCAGTATTTTAGGGAGCCTGAAGACACACCAGCGTATCCACAGTGGAGAACGACCTTACCGCTGTAGACTGTGTGGAAAGGGTTTCAGAGTGTCAGGTAACCTGAAAACTCACCAGCGCGTCCACACAGGAGAAAAACCTTTCCACTGTAAAGAATGTGACAAGAGTTTCAGTCAGTCAAATAAACTGAAGACACACCTGCGTATCCACACTGGAGAAAAACCTGTCCACTGTAAACAATGTGGCAAGAGTTTCAGTCGTTTAGATAGCCTGCAGAGCCACCAGCGTGTCCACAGTGGAGAAAACCTTTCCACTGTAAAGAGTGTGGCAGGAGTTTCAGTGAGTTAGGCAATCTGATCAAACACCAGCGCGTCCACACTAGAGAAAAACCTTTGGTAAGCAGTGTGGTCCACCAGTCTGCCGGCCGGCCCTCAAGGATGGACATGAAGAATCAACTGACTAATTAAGAATTATATCCAAACACAGGTGTCATCAAATGTAACTCAGTCGGCTAGATCACCTGAAAAGACACCAGCTATTTTTTATTTTAACATAGTTTTTTTTTTTTTTTTTTTTTTACTCATTGTCTGTCTCCTCACAAGTTTCCAGAGTTATTCCCAAACTCGGCCGCTGCCATGCCCAAGTTTTTTTTTTTTTTTTTTAAATCCTTCTAACTACTAGGCATGATTGCGATCGCGAAATTGCATGTTTGACCCCCATACCAACCCCATCTTTCAAACATGGCAGCCATTTGAAGAAAACATAATGGCTGCTATATCTCTTGAATACCTGAACGGATTTTCAAGCAGATTCATTTGTTTGGTGCATGATCTGTGCATGAGCGTTCATTATTCTTTTTATTGTCATTATGGGTGAATTTGGCATCCTGTCACTTTGGCAGCCATTTTTAAAGGGCAGTGTATTGTTAAAAGGCTTAAATTGTTACTTCACTGTTATCTCGAGACCCCCAAAATCCGGTCCCCAAAAAATGCCCGGAACAGTGTGGGCTCGCATGGAACACTTTTTTGTTTATTTGAAATTCAGGGCATACATTAGACCAAGACTTGTTCGCATATAGTGAAAACCAATCACAAAAGAAACTAGAAAATATTGTTCCTTCAAAATAATTGTGGGCTCGCTTCAAGCCAAAAACAATGGCTATAAAAGCAAAAAATGTCAAGATCGCAGGCAGTGCTCTCTTTGACGTTACCGACGCAATCGGACGCTGCATGCATGATTTGAGGCAGTTTGTTCCAAAAATGTGTTATGTAAAAGTTGACCCGCTGGTGGCGCTATAACAGGCCAATGTGAGAAGGGTGGCATCTGTTCCTTGACCTAGTGGGAATGTGCTTGCAAGATTTAACGCACATGGCAGGCTGTATTCAATTTGAGGTGTTTTTGGCCACTTTATCGCTGCTTGCAGCTATATTTATTATTATTATTAATATTATTTAAAACAATGTACACTTCATAGGTATGTTAGATAAAGGTCCTTAGATTGTGTGTAGAATGTTTCATGCAAATTGTTCAAAAATCCCAGGCTAAAAACGGGTTTAAGTGTTTTACAAACTGCTCAAAATTATATAGCGCCCCCCTTTGGCCATTTGGGGTAAGATTGGTTTCAGTGATATTTGAACTAACCCTCTACACTATTTCGTCATGAAAATGTGACTTTGCGTGTATGTTTTAGAGACAGAAGAAAAATTTGCATAAAACTGCAATATTCATTGAATTATTAAAAAGAATGTTTCAATTAAAAAAAATCCGATCAGACAGATCTTTAGATATCGGTCCAACGTTCATGTAAAAAAAGTTCAGTGCACGTGACGCAAAAATCCCAGGATAAAAACGGGTTTAAGCATTTTACAAACTGCTCAAAATGGCAGAAAATCTAAGGGCGGAGCTTAATTAACAAAGACACAGATGTCTTCCGCTTGAGTCAAGGCACGCGTTTAAGCAAGTTGCATGTCTTCAAACGAAGCGAGGCATGAAAGTTTGAATTTTCAAAAGCTTCGTATATCAACCCCCCCTTTGGCCGATTGGAATAAGATTGGTTTCAGTGATATTTGGACTAACCCTCTACATCTTTGCCAAATGCCGTGAACGTGTGACTTTGCATGTATGATTTAGAGGCAGAAGAATAATTTGCATAAAACTGCAATATTCATTGAATTATTAAACAATTATGTTTCACTTTAAAAGAAATCCGACCAGACAGTTTGACCGTATTGGTCCAAAGTTCATGTTTTGTGTGCGTAACACGAAAGTCCCAGGAGGAGATATATTTTTACTGTGTTTCATATAATTCAAAATGGTGGGAGAACTAAAGGTCAGAGGTCAAAAGTCCGAGTGTAAAAGTTGTTCGGCATGAGGAGACGCATACGTGTATACAGGTTTCATGGCTGTACCTCAAACAGAGCATGAGCTATACCTGTTCAAAGTTTGCACTTTCAAAGGCTTCCTACAGCGCCACCATTTGGCCGATTGCTGTAAAAAGTAATAGCACACGTCGCCACAGTAAGCCATTGATGTTTTCATTTTCATGTTCTGTCTAAGTATGTAGGAGTAGAAAGGTGCCAAAGTTTTGAGGAGAACTTGATAAAGTATAGTATGATAGATAAACTAGAAAATGTGCAATTTGTGAAATTGCGAGTGTGACATTTCAGGTGACTAAATTATGACTAAAACTAAATGACATTTTATTCAAAAGACTATGACTAAAACTAAATCAAAATTTGCGGTCAAAAACAACACTGATTCCAGGCCACTCATTCCAAAGCACACATTCACACATTTGATCTTGAAGTCTTACTTGACAATTAATAAACATTTCAGCCAATCATAGGAGAGAGTACCAATTCATCAGCTTCATCTATGTAGTGTTCCAGTTCCAATTTCGTCAGCTCATTTCTTTATGTCATCACTTCCAATTCCACTTAATTGTTTAATCTGTATCCTCTGAGTTCTCTATCCTGATTGGATAAAATTGGTATCCTGACCAGACACGTGGACTCCTGTCCCTGAACAAAAACTCTATATAGCAATGATCAGAATACAGAGCTATTTACTGGTAACACTTGCGTGCCCGGGTTTGCAGGGCATGAGAACACTAGAGTGTTCAGTGCAGTGGCGTCAGTTCAGCAAAAGCTAGGGTATGGCAAAGATGGGAGTACATTTTGTATAACACGGTTCTATTGTGAAAATAGCAGATCTACATGCTCACAACGCCTAGCACTGCGAGGCGTTGTGAGCATGTAGATCGGCTATTTTCACAACGTCTGAGAAAAACCTTTTTTTTCTCCAGTTTTTTACACAGGTTTCTATAGTTTCTTGGGCTGGATATGGCAGCCTGGAACGGTTGTTCAAGTACAGCTAAACTTAGCATGTTAGTAAACGTGCCACCATTAACAATAATGCATTGCACCTGTGCAGCTGACCTGTGGAACCTGGGAATATACCATTCTGTCAAGATGGGGAGAATACAAGTGTGTGGAGAATATAATTATAATACCTTATTAACTCATTTGGTGCCAGCGCCCTCTAGGGGCCATAGAATGCCAGGGTATCTCTCATAGGCGAGCGCTTTAGCTTCCAGGACCTCACCTTCCAGGACCTCACGTGCTCACGTTCATGCACGTCATGGAAAGGTCCCGGATTATAATGCTAACAGAATGGCTATTCCCATTTTGTCATCTAAAAGATCATTTTTGGGCGATTCCGCCGTAAATAAACCTCGCGCCGCTTCCCTAAAGACACAATCCAGAGATATAAGCCTTCAAAGATGTGGTCTTTCATTGGATTAGGCGGAGATTGGCGATTTCGTTCGCAAATAACGGCCGGGCGGGAGGTTGCTAGCTTTCGGCTAGTAGCTAGAAAAATCAGGCCAGGCTTCAGAAGGCCTCTTATCATTTTATTCCATTTCATTAAATATCCCGGACTAGTTCGGGATAGGCACCCTGGAATACGTCGCGCCGCCAACAATGAACATTGGGTGAACATTGGGGGGGGTCTAAACTTTATTTTAAACCATTTTCAATGGAATAAATCGTCGGAGCATCTAGCGTCTCTCGTTGGTGAGCGCTGGGCGAGCCGGGACCACCCACGTTGCTCCAAGCAGCTCGGGGTAAGTAAAATAGCAAATAAAAAATTGTTTTTGATCCCGAATATCCAGAACTAGTTCGGGATAGGCACTCAAAGAGTTAAAGTGACCATTTTGTTAAATGTTGCATTTGTAGTTATTTTACTGTAATTTAACAACATAATAACCAGTGCAGGTAGACAAAAAGACATTCATGGATTTATATTTAAAAGTAACTTTTATTTCCCCCCCTGGACCCAGGGTATGGCAGGGCAGCTGCATACCCCTGCCATACCCAATTGACGCCCCTGGTTTAGTGGTGAGTGTTCATTATAAGCAGCACACTTGAATCTAGGGAAGGGACTATATGAAAATGTCATATCACGATTATTGTGACAAAGGAAATCGCGATTTATGATATTATCACGATAATCAAAATCCATTATCCTGGGGCGGAACATTTGCCAAAAAAAAACAGCAGATCTACAAGCTCACAACGCGTTGCGTTGTGACGCGTTGTGACCTTGTAGATCGGATATTTTTTGGCAAAGACATTTGATACGCTGACAAAAAGACTGTATCAAGTAGGTATATTATTATAAGTACCTTTTACCAATTATAGAGGGTTTAAGTGGTACCGGATATGCAGCTCGGCAAATAAAAGGTGAATTGATCCCAGTGCATGACGGAGGACGATATCACGATAAATTAAATCTCCACGGTACGATTATCGTGAGTATTTTTTATCACGATAAACGATAATATCGTGTATCGTCCCATCCCTACTTGTATCTATAAGAGTATGGGGTGCGTGGGTGCATCTGTGTGTATGTGTGGCACCGAATGCCTCTTGTGTGCTAGTGTGCTTGCGTGTGTGTCTGTGCTGCAGTGGTCTATAACACAGTGAAAGTAGGTCAGGAGAGAGGAGCTGTAGAAGACAACGTGAACTTGTCACCTTGAATTCCATTAGAGGAGACAGAGTGAGAGAGAGAGAGGGAGAGGGAGAGAGAGGGAGAGGGAGAGGGAGAGAGAGGGAGAGGGAGAGGGAGAGAGAGAGAGAGGGAGAGAGAGAGAGAGAGAGAGGGAGAGGGAGAGAGAGAGAGAGAGAGAGGGTAGGATGGGTTAAGGAGAGGGAGATCAGAGGGGAGGAGACGTGAGGAGAAGGAAAGAGGGAGTAAGGAGAATGAGGAAGGACAGAGGTTAGTGGGCTGCGTGGCCTCTCGTCACCAGGCTGTCTCCTCTGTGTGTTACCTTGCATCCGTGACTGTCAACACCTGCTTGTTGTCTCACGTTTCTGCCTGCTTTTCACCCTGTAGGCCAGCGATTACGTGTGGGCCGAAAGGATGTTGCAAATGGGCCCCCAGATAATTGGCAAAACACTAATGTTAATATAAAGTTTTTATCCCACAATTTTGGAGACCATTTTTTCCCCCAGTGCCAATTTTCTAAGCTGTAATCCTGGGCTCTGCTCTCCCTCTGCCAACCTGGGGAGAGCCCCGAACTGAGCTCATGCTTCCTTCAATGCCTGAGGAGCGAGCAAGCCGCTTCTCATCACCTGACAGCTGGGGGAGTTTCCCCGGTAGGACTTGACGCGTACCACTGTGCTACTGCATCAGTAGAGTACCTACAATACAAACTCATTATCATATCGGTCCCATCCTCTTTTACAGTACACTTTAAGACATAATAAGACAGAATAAAGCCATAATAAGAAATAATGTGTTGGCACGACCGCTAGTTCGACCAGCAGTCGCACTGCATCGCCGGCGATAGGACCAGCAGTCCCGCCAGTAGGACCGGCGGCTGCCGCAAGGACCGGCAGGTCCCGTAGCGGTAAACTGCCCATCCGTGCGGTGGTGGCTGCCGCGGCAGTTACCAGCGATGCCGGTGCCAGATAATGTATTCGCTTTCTGCTATTCTGTCTCAGCCACCACCGCACGGACGGGCAGTTAACCGCTACGGGACCTGCCGGTCCGTGCGGCGGCCGCCGGTCCTACTGGCGGGACTGCTGGTCCTATCGCCGGCGATGCAGTGCGACTGCTGGTCGAAGTGTCTGCCGCACGGTGCCAGAGAATGTATTCGCTCTTTCTACTATTCTGTCTTTGTTTCTGTCTAATAAAATATATTAGCTCTAATTACCAACACATTATTTCTTATTATGGCTTTATTCTGTCTTATTATGTCTTATTATGTCTTAAAGTGTACTGTAAAAGAGGATGGGACCATCATATCAACAGACATGTCCTTTAAATGAATACCATTTAAAATACAACCCACAAAACCTCACTCAGTCTTGCCCACAAAGAGAGACTGAACATTTTGGGAATGTTAACGCAGCTTGTAAATAGTAACGATGTAAACCTGTGTGTGTGTGTGTGTGTGTGTGTGTGTGTGTGTGTGTGTGTGTGTGTGTGTGTGTGTGTGTGTGTGTGTGTGTGTGTGTGTGTGTGTGTGTGTGTGTGTGTGTGTGCGTGCGTGTGTGCATGTTTTGTTTTATCTTTATTTATTTGTATGGTCGGCCATCACATGTTGAACATGATAAATCCATTACCTATAAAGGTCACAGTGCTGCATGTGGCATTAATGGAGTTGCTATGTTCGCAATGGCTCAAATATGGCGGGGGGGGGGGGGGGGGTCCAGATGAGTCAGTGTGTCCACTTACTGTCCCTGTCATCCCACAGCACACAGTAGATCTACACTCATGTCATCAACCATTGGCAGAACAACTAAAGACCGGGCCAGTATGCAAGCCACAATGATCAGGCCCCACCGACGGTCATTTGGACAGAGACTGACCGACTGTTGGAGGCTGACGGCCGGTAAGCCGCCGCATACCCAGCTTAACCGGACGCTCCGCCCCTGTCATCAACATGGATCTGTTCCATATAGAGCCATCATCACGCCGATTTTTTCAGACACCTTTTTGGACACTGCTCCTACAGATTTTGTCCTAAAATCACGCAAAGCGGTACACAGTATGTCTAGAGCAGTGGTATTTTGGGGGGTTCCCAGATGATTAACTTAATGTGCAACATTGTTTTCTCACTAAACAGTAAACAAACCAACATAAAGTTTAAGTGTATAGAATAGCGGGTATCTTCACATTTCTAAAGTGACAATTTAAGGACTTTTTAATACCTCTAAAATGACAAATTAGCCAACATTGGCCAAATTAGAGGCAGATATTGTGAAAATAGCCGATCTACATGCTCACGATCTGCTATTTTCACAATAGAACCGTGTTATACAAAATGTAACGCGTTTTTCGTTGCGAAATGCGTTTTTCAGGGCAAGGAGAGAGAGAGATAGAGAGAGCAAGGGACCGAGTGATGCGCGAAACGGGCGGCAGTGTGCAAACGTGATTGACATAACGTGAGGTTGATCTTTTTATTTGCGTGCTCCGAAATTCACTCCGATATTCGGCCCGAAAAACGCAGCAGTGTGCAACCAGCTTAAGTGCTTGTAGGGTGGGGGTGGGGGGAGGGTCCCCAGTTAAAACTAACTATCTACTTCAAGTTTGGGTCAATGGAGAGGATTATGGATGTACACAGTATACTGTAGTGTACTGTATATTATCAGGTTTTTCATCACACCAGAGATAAAACAGTTACAGAGTGGCAGGGCAGGAAGCAGTGCTGGAGGAGGTGTGAGATCACATTCACATCATGTTAGTCTCTGGAGACAGTTTTCACATCATGCATGCCGACCAGCAGTACAGTCTGTACATCGGAAGCACTGACAATGGGAAGAAAATGAAGCGGAAGCCCCTCCACAAACACACTTTCGTTTTGCGTTTGCCATTAGCGTAAATGAGCCCACCGTAAATGACATTTAGTTAGGAACACTCAAAGTAGATCTTACCATGTTTTGCAACACATGGAATACAGTTAGACTTGGCGTTAGAGGGCTCCGCGTTCGGAGATGTTCCCTGAATTTAAAAATCAGGGGACTTTAAGCAATCCCCCCCCCCCCCCCCCCCCCGATAGGGATACAATAGTAGTACAATACATTGACACATTAGCTAGAATCAGCAGACACAAAATCACAAGTATTTGAGCCTAAACCAGACTCTGATCAAAAGGAGGAGGTTGGGGTGGAGGAGGCAGCAGCAGCAGCAGCTGATCCGAGGCTTCGGATCAAAGACGAGCAGAGCTATAGTGAACGCAAGCCGTATTTAAAGGAGCCTCCCTTACTGAGCTCTGATTGGATTAGACAGAGTGATGTAATGATCAGCAGATCTGTGAATGAGGAGTAGGAAAGGATCTGACTGATTACAGCTGAGACTCACGTGTCCTGCTTAAACTTACGCTATGCTTCATTTAGTCCAAGCCCATCTAGCTTGGTGCGATAGCAGATATGGAAACAAATATGTTTTTGAAAGAAGGCCGACGGAAACCTCAAAGGTTAGTGACAGGTGCATAGGACAACCAGGAAGGTCCAAACGTTCAGAAAGGGATCTTTGATATCAAATCAAAGAAAGTTGTCCCGCACACTGTCTGCAACTTCCAAAGAACATTCTCTTTATAAAGTCTTTAGACCTTCATATGGACAAACACATGTTTTTGTGAATGGATTTTTTTTACTTTTTTGCTAGGCACAGTTGCAGACTCTCTATAACATGAGACGATTGAAGTCTGACTTGAGATATTTTATGTGCTGTAATTCGACCTACTGACTGAGTAGAAGCTCAGATCAAATCAATAATGACAATTTATGCAATATTCAATTCAAACTTTGTTGTCGTGACTGACAAGTACAGTATCTTCTCCATATCATACTCGTCTCCTGTACACAGCACTGCCGCAGCCAGACAAGTGATAGCTATGAATCAAAAGCCATAGAGCCATTCCATACCAGATATGGAGCAGTTTCCACCTGTCAACCATCAGGCTGTTGAACAAGCGCTGAGCCCTGTCCCCATGTCAGTCTTGGTGACACAGTCGTCACACAGGCATTGTCACTTAACGTATATATATGGCTATGAATACGCTCCATCGCTGCTATACTGGTGCTGTCTATATGCACAGAATATCATGTCTGATATTTGTCTCAGACTTGCACAAGAGACAGTGATTCTATAGGTCAATTTCTCAGAGCGGCAGTCATAACTGCGTTGTCTAGCGGCACCGCTTCGCACAGCGATGCCGCAGCTACACGGCAGCACTCTAGAAAAAGGTCTATTATATAAAAAGGTCTTCTGTATGTATGCCGTTCTATATACTGTACACACACGCTGCTAAGTGGTGTCTCTATTTGCGCAAGAGACTGTGACGTTGTGTCTAATTGTTTTTCTTTTTTGATGATGCACATTGTGTCTCGTTATCCAACTTTGTTTCTTTCTGTATTGTACCAAAATATGTACAGTATGTAAACCTGTCATGTACAAGGCTCTTGCCCTTTGGAAACAAAGACAGCAGGGCGTTGTCTTTGGAAATTGTTACATTACATCTATCCATAAACGTTTTCAGCAAAGACTTCATATAATCCGTAAGTTAAGATCAATATATGTTGCCCCCCATCTTCTGTTATTACTATACAAAAGCATTATTCAACCTTTTCTGCTGTACTGCTCTGCTTGTTTCTTCACTATACTGTCCATGCCTAACAGAAACAAACTTTACAGTATTAGCTGTATTGCTTCCAAGATCATCAGACTTCCCACACCCACACTTGCTGATATGAACAATAAGGCCATCACACGCTTAGCACTCTCAATAACAAATGACACTGATCATCCTCTGTATCGGTACTTCCACCTCATGCCGTCAGGGTGAAGATACAGGACCATGGCGTGGCAAAAGGTACGGTTTAGCAGAGGTTTTGTCCCCTCAGCCATCGCTGCATTAAACAACCTGCTAAGCAAGCGCCCCCGTCGCTAGGATGGTTTTCTTTGAATATAGTGGGGACCTGATGATCTGTCTTGTGATGTTTTGTGTTATATCGTCACTGTCAGGCAGAAACCTTGTATCTCCAAGTTTCAAATTTGTGAGTTTTTTCGTAAAGTAAAGCCCTGCTTCATCATAGAAGGCTGTTGCACGAAAGTAGTGAAAACAGCAGATCTACAAGCACACCACGCCTCGCGGTGCGAGGCGTGGTGTGCTTGTAGATCGGCTGTTTTCACTGGTTTAAATCATTTTTAAGATGATAATACAAAACAAACGGTTTTGGACATACAAGCTTTCCACCCGACAACGACGATATGTTTTTTTTTTTTTAAGATTAGTTTTTGGGCTTTTTATGCCTTTATTTGATAGGACAGTAGACTGATAGGAAATGGGGAGAGAGATGGGGAATGACATGTGGCAAAGGTCGTCCGGATCGGGAATCGAACTGGCGACGCCAGCAGGCATCATAGCCTAGTATGTGGTATGCGCCTTGACCACCAGGCCAGGGGGCGCCCCCGACGATATGGTTTTGTGTTTTTTTTTTTGTGTTGAACATTGTGAAGAGAAATGTCCCTTCCGGGGACAATAAGGATTATTATCATCCTGCATGGAGCCGGACTCACCTGGGAAGAAGAGAAGCTCTGTCTTTACTGGGTTCAGCTTGAGGTGGTGAGAAGACATCCACTGTGGGATGGCAGCCAGACATGCAACGATGCTCTCTTCCACCTGAGTGGCTGAGGTGTGTGTGTGTGTGTGGGGGGGGGGGGGGGGGAAGAGAAACAGTTGACTTGAGTGTCATCATCGCCATAACAGTGATACAATACAATAGCCCAGGGGTTCCCCAACTTTTTTGTCTCAGGCCACCCCATGAATATTTTTTTTAATCCGAGGCACCCCTACGTTATAATTTTCACTCCCAGCACCTTATATTTATAGCATATCGTCGTTGTCGGGTGGAAACCTTGTATGTCCAAAACCGTTTAGTATTTATCATCTATAATGTACTAAACTAGTGAAAACAGCAGATCTTCAAGCACACAACACTTGTTTTCACTATAGTTTTGTGTGGCAGTCTTGTATGATGAAGCAGGGCTTTGCTTTACCAAAAGACGTATTTGAAACTTGGAGATATGAGGTTTCTGCCCGACAGTGACTATATTTTAGCGATTATGTTGCGAGGAAAACGTTGAGATGATAGCCATTTTGTTTAGAACTGACTGAAAATAACTTTGTACTTCAAGTCTAAAATGATACTAAATATTTTTCAAGTGTCCAAATATATTCCAAATATTATCAAATTATCTCGTGGCACGCCTGGACTGCCGTCACGGCACCCCAGGGTGCCCCGTCACCCACTTTGAAAACCCCTGCAACAGATAATGAGCAGAGATGACAGCGTCAAGAGATTTAGTGTAAACCAGGATTTCATATAATGGTTACATCCAGTTAAAACACTTTAACTAATAAATGAATTATTAAAGAACCCTCTACTAAATTTGAATGGATAGGCATTGTAATAAAGGACAGTGTGGAAAGGTTAACTTTCTCCTTGAAACTGTGTATGGATAACCTACAGTATACTAGGGGTGGGCAATATAATCGATATGGCAATACATCGCGATAGTTTATTTGCCAATACTGTATCGATACTTCAGGCCGTAGTGTCGCGATACTTTGAGGAAAATAAAATATGTTCCCATGCATAGGAACCAATGGTAAAAGTCCGGTCTTGACACTCCGCTGCCTCTAGATGTTGCTTTACTATAGTAGCTATAGTAACTATAGTAGTATCTCGGGAAAATGGCTGCGAACGATGAAAACAACAACATTAGAGCAGCGTCTTCAGCTTTTAAAGCTGATATATCGCAATAGTATTGTATCGCAAAGATTCGCAATATATCGTGATTCGTGATACTATTGCATCATGACCCACGTATCGTGAAAAGTATTGCATCGCAAGATTCTTGCCAATATCCACCCCTACAGTATAAAAGACTGTACATTTCAATACAGCAGGGGATTAAAACATAGCATAGAATACTTTATGCTATGCTTTCCTACTCGTGCATGTCATCGACAGCCTTTCTTTATTGTGTTTCCAACTGTGTAACACCATAAGCATAAAAGGGATATTCCACTTTAAACAGGGAGCAGTGGTAGGGCCTCTCTCCACATACACACCCATTGTAACTTCAAACTTCATTTTAACCAAGATAGATTCATTAAAAACACCCATTATTTTTTCTGGTGACTCATACTACCCTCCTAATACGTGAGCAGGCCGTGTTTTTCCGATAACTTTTTTCATTTATTTTTAATAATTATTTGGGAAAATGGAAAAAATGAAATACAAAAGAATAATTATTAAAAATAAATGAAAAAAGTTATCGAAAAAACACGGCCTGCTCACATATTAGGAGGGTAGTATGAGTCACCAGAAAAAAATATGGGTGTTTTTAATGAATCTATCCTGGTTAAAATGAAGTTTGAAGTTACAATGGGTGTGTGTGGGGAGAGGCCCTGGGCCTGGAGGGCCTGGTAACATTTACATCAAATATCTAAATATTCAATCAAGCTAATCAAAAACTGTTCAGGGTATTCATAAAAGCCTGATTAGATGATAAAATTACCAAAAGTATTTTTGAAAGTGAAATATCCCTTTAAGTGTTTATTTATGGAGATATGCCTTGAGAAGCTATATTGTACTGGCTCTGTGTACGTTTGTGTAATTTTTCCCTGAACATACCATAGAGGAGATTGCTTTGCACCCTTAAGGGGAGCACAGACTGGACCCAGGCGGCTGCGCAGCGTCGCGTTGCGGTATCGGCTCGCGTGAAACGCTGGAAAAATAGAACAGCGGCGTATCGGCGCAGCAGGCGAGGCGGCAGACCTGCAGTTGCGTGCGTCTGACGCCGCCGGTGTAGGTTAGTTCATTGAAAATAATGGGGCCGTATTTTTTGACGCGCCGCTTCCATGCCGGTGTGTGTTCCCCTTTACAACCAATATAGGGGTGCAACAGATCATTGAACTAATTGATCTAATCAATTGTGAAAAGTAATCAATATTTTAATTAATAATCAATTTTGGGCATGCTACATAGGCGACAAGTAAAAAATGGCGAGCTCACAACACGTCATACAGTAAGTAGTGCGACACCATTGTGCAACTCTAAAGTATAATACCATTGTGCAACTCTAAAGTATAATGTGATATTGGGCTACACCCCTAGATACATTTACGTGTTCTAGTCCATCCTAATACTCAATCAAAACAGCTAGTATATACCAGATCATTTTAATTACGTGTGCACAGCCTCTGATGCTGCAAGCATAAAAGGTCATCTGGCTTCTGTTGACAGGCAAAGCTCAGATGAAAGAAATCACAATCATCTTTTCCATCCCTTTTCAAAAAGCATTTCAAAGAACAATATATTTAATCCCACTGCAGATTTTCTTTAAAAATATAAAATAAATAAATCAATATTTGTTTTCTTTCTTTTCATGTAGAGTGATGAAGCCAAAGAGGAAACAAGTAGAGAAGGGGTCTTCAACGTTTTCAGCCCAAGGACCCCTTAGTTGAGAGAGAGATGAAGCATGGACCCCCACAACCTTTTCATAGATTCCATATAGTTTCATTGTTTGACATCAGTATATTTTGGATTCATGTCAATTTGTGTGTTCAGATATTTAACCATTTGAGCCGTCAATACTTAATAAAGTTGACCTTTCACTCTGTACTTAGTCTGCTCTTTTTCCCCTCTACACCAAACCTCTTTGCCCAAAATAGCCGATCTACAAGCTCACAGCTTGTAGATCGGCTATTTTTGGCTAAAGTTCTCAGAATAAGGACACTAGTGTTCACGTGGTTAATATAAAAAAGGAGAAAAGGTTTCTATGATTTGG
Source organism: Nannobrachium achirus (assembly GCF_963921795.1). Lineage (NCBI taxonomy): Eukaryota > Metazoa > Chordata > Actinopteri > Myctophiformes > Myctophidae > Nannobrachium > Nannobrachium achirus. Next base: position 42,968,150 of record NC_137829.1, on the reverse strand, counting down.
AGGACCCCCTATAGTAACTCTGAGGACCCCCAAGGGGTACCGGACCCCCTGTTGAAGACAGGAGCCGGATTTATATGACATGAGGCCCCTGGGCAAGGGGAAATAAAGAGGCCCTCGTGCGCGTGCAAATATTCCACCTCCGGTCCACCTGACCACACCGTGAACTCACCTCCGGACCGGCCCGTGCATAATCTGACTGTGTATCCTCATTGGCTCATTGGAAGGGTCTAAAGCGGATACAGAAGTGGGGTGTGTGTGCATGTGTGTAGCCTATGTGTGTGGAAAGTACCGGATACATAGAGTGGGCGGGCTTTAGAGTGCACTAAGCTTTCAGAGCAGCTACATGCAGTGCGGCCAGCAGAGCAGAAGCTCTCAATGTTATTACCATAATAAAACAAAATGTACAGTAACTAAACACAAATATCACTTTATTTGGATTGGATTAAAATACTAAAAAAATGGAGGCCCCCCCCCCCTCCCCCGAGGCCCCCGGGCACGTGCCCACCCTTGCCCAATGGTAAGTCCGGCCCTGGGGGTCCTCTTGTCTTACATCGTGGTCAGTAGACCAACCGTCTGCAGCGCCAGACACCCAGGAGACTTTAGGTTTTAAAATAAGTTTGTGGGTTTCGGAGACGGATGAAATCAGGTCCGCCGGTAACCTACATTTTGTCAACCAAAGCAAGTGTTCCAAAATATTCACAGTACCAGAACACATCGCACCGGGCAGTTTTTAATCGTCAGCATTTCATTCATTCATTAATTCATAATCATCCTTTTCCGAGTCTGTTGGTTCTGCTGAATCCATTATACCTTCTGGTCCCCGTGTCTGAGCAAAAGAGCAAATTCAATTTGGATCATTTAATTTAATCTAATTTAAGCCACTTAGACCGGGGTACGCATTATTGCGTATCATTCTATGCTTTAGCTATTAAAAACAAATAGCAGATCTACAAGCTCACAGCGCGGCACCGAGTGCCGCGCTGCGAGCTTGTAGATCTGCTGTTTTTGAAAAATCTTGAAAAGTGTCTTCTGAATCCTTCTAAGGTTATTTGAAAAACCTATGTTTCTATATCAGTGGTTCTCAAACTTTTTCATGTGAAGGACCCCCAAAATGATATATATTTGGCCATGGACCCCCATCTCAAAATATTTAGTGCCAGGGACCCCCTCAGAAGCAAAATCTGAGTTACAAACGTTTGCTTTTAAAAATACATATATTCAAAGATTTGCACACATTTTCACAACTTCTTTTCAAAGAGTGCCGCGCTGATATCTGCTATTTTTCAATAGTTAATTCATTCAATAATTCTAGGCCTAATTGGGTTAAATTAGGCTGCTAATGAGACAGCTACAGGGTAGCGATGTGCACGCATATTCACTTGGATCTCAAAGAGCTACAGGGCTTAACCAACAAAGTCTTCCCTTACAGAACATTTAATGCGTATTTGACCAAAGAATTAACACTTCTTCAGCCTTTAAGCTTGATGTTATTGCCATGTACAATTGGGGCCACCCGCTGCTTAACGATGTTGGTCTTTGGACAGCTATGCCAATAAAACTACTGGAATTAATGGACTGGAGTGACGTGAGGTGAACTGAAGGATGGGGAGAGCACTGGTAGGCAAAATACTCAACCACCCCAGCACCGAAAATAGCCGACCTCCAAGCTGTGTACAAAACTTATGTACAAAGTAGGGGTGTAACGATATAGTAACTGAATAAAAAAATCGATTTTAATTTGCAATGATCTACTATATCGTTTGCAAAAGCAAAATATCGTACCATTTTGGCTTTGTATCGTATCGTTTTAAAATGCGGTAATCGGTATCGAATCGAAATTATGGAAAACTATGTATTTGTGCCTTGTAATTGGACATTTTAAGAGGGAAAATGAAAAAGAGAAGTCTAATTACCTTTCCATTCCATATAGCTACTCTTGGTCTAGCGATAAATGTGTGTAATCTCTGTGTTCATGTCAAGGTGGGTTTGTCCATATGTGTTGAGAAATATAATCCATGTATTTGCTAGATAATCACAGCGTTTACTTCCATAATAATAGCTTTTTTACAAGTTTCACACAGATTTAATTTCTTTGCTAAATAGTTACCATATTGATTTTAAATGTACTTTGTTGCCGTGAACCAAAGGGAGAGAGAGAGAGAGAGAGAGTGTGTTTAATTTGGTGAGCGCTACAGTGCAGTGGGGCGGAGTGGGACAGAACCGGCCTGTCTGTCACAGTGGCTGGCCCACACATCACAACACCCTCGGACCACAGGAGGCCCCGCAAATTGTGGGGGGGGGGGGGGGGAGGGTCAATTTGTCTGGGACCACCTGACCGGGGGGGGGGGGACTTAATGTGCAAATATTGTTTTCTCACTCAACAGTAAACAAAAACCAACATAAAGTTTAAGCGTATAGAGGGTATCTGCACATTTAAGGACTTTTTAATACCTCTAAAATGACATGTTAAACATGGCCAAATTGTCAAATATTAGAGGCAGAAATTGTGAAAATAGCCGATCTGCATGTTCACAAGCATGTAGAGCTGCTATTTTCACAACTGAAGCGTGTTATACAAAATGAATGCCTCAACTCTGAGTGCTGAGGGTGGGGGTGATGATTAACTTAATGTGAAACATTGCTTTCTCACTCAACAGTAAAAAAAAAAAAAACAACATACAGTTTAAGTATATAGAGGGTATCTTCACATTAAACATTGTCCAAATTGTCAAATATATAGACTCTATATATTTGATAGAGGCAGAAATGGTGAAAATAGCCGATCTACACTCTCACAACGTCTCGCATCGTGAGGCGTTGTGAGCATGTAGATCAGCTATTTTCAAAATAGAACCATTTTATACCAAATGTAATGTAGCACTAATATTGGATCATTCCGTCCTTGACAATAAGCAATCCTACTGTTTGAATGCTGTACAGAAGCACACATGGAGCAAAAATAATGATAGAAAAAAAAACACCAGGGATGTGCAGAGAATGTTAGAGAGGCAGGGGCTGACATTTCTAAAAGGGCCTTTTGGTGAAAATATTGAAAATAGCAGACCTCCAAGCTCACAACGTGCCGCAGCGCGACGCGTTGTGAGCTTGGAGGTCTGCTATTTTCGGTGCTTGATACCACACTGAACTAAGCATGAAGAAGGCAATACTGGATATGTCAATTCTTTCAGCATAAGATGCTGCATTCAAAGACAAGGCAATTCTCTTGAATGCTGCCTTCAGGTATGACATGGAAAGAGGGTGTTTGCCTTTCTTTCACAATAGTGAAAACTGCATTCATGCTGGCTCAAGCCCCCTTTGATGTCTGTGTGCACGTGCCCGGTGTCTACATGCCACTTAACACGGGCAGTGTGGCGTGTCAGCCTGCACCCCACTCAGCCCAGGGGCCTCTACATGTGTTAGACACACTCACACATACAGTAGCATGACCTACACGCACACACGTGCACACCCACACACACACACACACACACGTGCACACCCACACACACACACACACACACACACACACACACACACACACACACACACACACACACACACACACACACACACACACACACACACACACACACACACACACACACACAGTTCCTGTCTCTGACCTGTCTGTCGCAGTTCATCAATCTCATTAAAGACTTCAGCACTCATCAAAATGTGTGTGTGTGTGTGTGCATAGTCTGCACACCGTCGTTGTCGGGTGGAAACCTTGTATGTCCAAATCCGTTCTTTTTGTATTTTTCATTTCGAAAATGATTTAAACTAGTGAAAACAGACGATCTACAAGCACTGCTGTTGTAGATCTGCTGTTTTCACTACTTTTGTGCGGCGGCCTTGTACGATGAAGCAGGGCTTTACTTAGCGAAAGAACGTACACACGTTTGAAACTTGGAGATACGAGGTTTCCAACCGACAACGACGATATGTGCGTGCGTGCTGTAACCATGCTATTATAAAAAGGCCCGCTACACAAACACACAATAACAACAGTGCACAGCACTCAAACATGGCCTTTTCCTGTAATCCGTTGCAAGTGCACGGCTGAATTGTTGTTCCTCCATATTTGCCCGGCATTCAATCGATGGAAGCCAATAAACTAGACAGATATGAAAGGAATGGAGAGAACACAAGGAGTTGGGGGGAGAGAGAGAGAGAGAGAGCGAGAGAGAGAGAGAGAGAGAGAGAGAGAGAGAGGAGGGGGGGGCACAGCCAGACAAAAAAGAGAGAGAGATGGCCGGGGAAGAGCAGTGGTGGAAAAAGTACTCAAATGGTGTACTTGAGTAAATGTATCAATACTGCAATGTAGAAATACTCTGTTACAAGTAATAGTCCGGAATTCAGAATGTACTTGAGTAAAAGTAAAAAAAAAAAAAAAGTATTGACATCAAAATGTAGTTGTATTACCAAAAGTAAAAGTACAACATGTTTGAAAATAGCCGATCTACAAGCTCACAACGCGTCGCCATGCGACGCGTTGTGAGCTTGTAGATCTGCTATTTTCAAATAGCCACAATATAAAATAGGGCTAAAGTGGATTAATGTGTGTTTTATAATATAATCATTTACACCTGCAAAGTAACTAGTAACTAAAGTTTTCAAATAATTGTAACTGAGTAAAAGTACAATATTTGGATCTGAGATGTAGTGGAGTAGAAGTAAAAGTACTGAAAACTAGAAATACTCAAGTAAAGTACAAATACCTCAAAAATGTACTTTAAGTAGAGTACATAAGTAAATGTACTTAGTTACTTTACACCACTGGGGGAGAGGCCGATATGCATACAGACAGACAAAAGAGAGAGAGAGAGAGAGAGAGAGAGAGAGAGAGAGAGAGAGAGAGAGAGAGAGGGGGGAGGGGAGTAGGGAGAAATACAGGGAAGAGAGAAAACAATGGGCCGGAGGCATATTACAGCTTTAAACATGCTGCATTTTATTATTTTCTTTTTACAGGTAATGTGATAATATTTGAGATTAAGATACTTTCCGAAGAAAATTGGATTTTGAAAAAAAGAAATGGCTATTAATAATGTTGAGGTGACGACTGAAGAGGTAAGACGCGTTCGTTGGCACATTGCGCCCACGGACTGGCAAAGTGCCCGAGGGTCCTAAATGCCAGGGAGTCAACACTCGGGAAGAGTTATTTTCCACCGTGGCTTTTCAGAGGCCTGAATGAAGACCAGGATAGAAAACTACAAGAAAATAACACAAACAGGACACATTAAGACAAAGTGCATCTCATTCTGGACCTGGGGAGACTGTGGTAGCCGGGGAGCCACTGTGCCAACATGAGAGAAGACCTGAGATGTCATGACATACTCCAAATTTTTGTTTTTCCTATTCATTTGGTCAATAAGGTACACAGAATGAGAGGCCTGCTCTGCCGGAAACATTGCGAGAAAAAAACTTTCCCATTGACTTCACTATACTGGAAAAAACACACCAAAAACAATGTTTTAAGTAGCATGTGAGGGGTCAAATTAGGGGTTCTTCATGATTCTGAATCCATTGCAAGCATTTGTTTTGCATGAAAAACATTCCTTGGGCTAGATTTCAGCCTCTCAAACCTGTGAAAAGTGATGAGTCATCACTTTTCACCGTTATTTTGGTCCGTTTTCTAGCCCAAGGAATGTTTTTCATGCAAAACAAATGCTTGCAATGGATTCAGAATCATCAAGAACCCTAGTTTGACCCCTCACATGCTACTTAAAGCATATTTATTTTGGTGTGTTTCTTTCCTGTATAGTGAAGTTGATGGGACAGTGAATATAAATGGCCATAACTTTTTTTTTGCAATGTTTCCGACAGAGCAGGCCTCTCATTCTGTGTACCTTAGTGACCAAATGAATAGAAAAATAATAAAAAGTATGTCATGACGTCACAGGTAAAACCCTATTCTTTGAGCTTTTGGGCCTGTGGCTCCCCGGCTATGGCCTCACTCCGTCCAGGAGGACTGGTTCATCGTCAACACTGGTCTGTTCTGTCTGGAGGCGTTATCCTATGCTCTCTCTCTCTGTATCTCTGTCTCCCTAAGAAAAGCTATCCCACTCTGAAGGAGTTCTACCCTGGCTGGCACTGCACTTGATTATACTTTACAATAAAGTTTGCTCTAGTTGTGATTATATGGTGGGCGATATGGAAAAATACAATATCACAATATTTGTCAAAGCTGTATCACGATACACAATCTTATCAAGATTCGTTTTCATGTTGGTTTTTATGGTTATTACAAGGTAAGAAAAACTAAAATAAAAAGGAGTAACAGAACATTTAGACCAGTGGTCCTCCAAATTGGTCTAAATTGACCTTTACAAGTATGTAACTCTAACATTATACTAATGAAACCAAATGGACCCGTGGGTCCATTTGGTTTCATTTGTATACTGTCAGTAGTGTCAGAGTTAAGGGGAGACCTTGACATTTTAAAGTTTGAGAACTACTAATTTAGACCAAAATGCAGGTTTAACTGAATTCTGGAATTAATCTCTGTATTAACAATTCAACAGGATTTTCATTGTATCACAATACGATATCTCTTAAAAGGCTTATCGTGGAGACATTGTATTGTCTCAACGATATTTATCACCCTATCGCCCACCCCTAGTTGTGATAATAAAGGTAAGTATATATCTGACATAAACAAACCATGAGTAGCCTATACAGTACTCATGGTTTGGTTGGATCAGTGGTCCTATGTTAGGGTGTAGCTGCAATGGGAACTGGTTATGGCTGAGTCATGGTGACATGAGTGTGACGTGAGAGGTCTTCCCGTCTGCCGGACGGCCCTCTCTTATAAGGACATAAATAAAGGGCAAGGTGGAGTAGAATAAAGCAATAAGCCACAAGAGGCGAGTGGTTACCGGGGTAGGGGCGTTGGGAAAGACGAGGCGCAGCCAAGTGTTTCCGACCCTCTCAGCCGGTGTATACTACCCCGGTAACCACAAGCCTTGCGTGGCTTATTACTTTTCTAAAACGTCACAATATGGCAGCATGAAAATCATAGACATGTACCAATTAAAACTGTTCTATTTCACTAATAACAAGGTCTGCTCTGCAAGAAAGTAGTTCCCGGCCAGGCAGCAGAAACGACACAGGTCAGGTGCAGATAATTGGTGCACTGTGGAACACTGTGGAAAGAAATAACGCACCTGGGTTTGATATAAACTGATTCAAGGTGTGGGTTATAGTCTCATATCCCACAGCAACCAGCCAATCAGAATCAAGGAATGGAACTAGCCGTTTTAGAAGGTGGTATCTATCACTGCAGAATCCCTCACCAGTCACCACAGCCCAGCACATCCATATTATGCTAACTAAACAAGACAGGAAAGAGAGAGATCTAGAGGAGAAATTGAGTGAGAAAAACAACATAATGAGAGCGAGAGAGAAAGAGTGAATGAGAACGCGAGTGAGTAGAGTATATGAGAGAGCGAGAGAGAGAGAGAGAGAGAGCTAAAGAGAGAGCTATAGGATGGCGCGCCATCCATCAGTGGGTTATTAAAGCATGATAGCTGCTCTGTCGGAGCATCTTCAGGGTGATTGCAGCCACTTAGAAAACAAAGGCACATCCAGGCCCATCAACGCTAATGGCTCTTGTGAGAGAGAGAGAGAGAGAGAGAGAGAGAGAGAGAGAGAGAGAGAGAGAGAGAGACAGATCTATTCAGTGCACACTGCACAAAGGAGGTGTATTATGCCAGATTTATACTTGGATGCAGGCACGTGCAGAGAATGTTAGAGAGGCAGGGGCTGACATTTCTAAAAGGGCCTTCTGGTGAAAATATCGAAAATAGCAGACCTCCAAGCTCACACGAATAGTGATTTTTAGTATTCAAATTATTCAACCTCAAAGTATTCGAATAGTCGAATATTTGCCAAACTGTCAAATATTAACTCATTTAGTGCCTTTCCCGAGATGTCTCGCGAAATTCCCTTTGATGTCCGCAGTGCCGATCGCGAGATGCCTAGCGAAAAGTAATATATTACTGTAACGGCGGTTATCCTACCGGGTACATGCGCGGAAGGTCCCGAGACGATCTCCCTCGCTGATTTATCATCATCACGGATCCACGAGCACAAAATAGTAATCCCATAACATTGAGGCAGACGGGGAATCTCATCTTTAATGTCCATTATCTCCAAACAACACTTTCAAAGCGAGGATGGCAGTAGATGCTCGCTTATATAACACATGTTGAAAAGCTCCGTTCCGCCATTACACAACACCATGTGGGCGATGACCGCTTCCTGTGAATGACGCGATGACGTCAAACCGGAAGTGTTTAAGCTATGGACTTCTGGCCTTCAAAATAAGAGACTGGCCGTTTATGGAGCCAGCGAGAGGCACACTGGACATTTTAATCCGTTAATTTCTGGGGCACAAAATGAGTTAAAGGAGCATGAAACACAAAATCACTTTTTCTATAAATATATATTATATAAATGAGTCACTTATGATAGGGAGCAGTGATATGGTTCAGTTTGCCAATAGCCTTGTGGATTCAGAGCTTTCTGCTGGTCTCTGCAGCTATTTCTGTTTACTTCCAGTTTCTAGAAGAAAAGAAAACTTTGGCGCCACTCATTAAATATTAGCTATCATTGTTCTGGAGTGCAATGTGACGTTGGCATATCTAATTAATATTAACGTTTGTTTAATATAGAGTTGTATCAAGGGGGGCGTGGTTTCATTCTGCCCTTGTTGTGGCGTCTCGTTGTGTTGTTCAGAGCATAGACTGTACTACTGTAGGGCTGTCGCAGTGGGCAGGCACTTGTTGATTAGATTCGGCAATTCCATGTTCTATAACCAGACAAAATGTGCAAGTATTTTACAAAGAAGCTGGCTGAGCTTATCCATGGACACACTTTCTCCAGCTTTGGACTGTTTACCACGGAACCGAAGAAGAAGTGATGCTAAGCTATCGCCGATAGCTATTTTCTGTGTAGTGTGTGTGTGTGCGTGCATCGTGACAGCGCGCACACACACACACACACACACACACACGAAAAATAGCAGATCTACAAGCTCACAACGCGTCGCGAAAGTGACGCGTTGTGAGCTTGTAGATCGGCTATGTAGCCGAGCTAAATCAGCTAATAGCCGTAGCAGCAGCAGCCTCTCGTAAACACGTTGGTTTCGGCTATTTTGTGACTGTAGTGTGTGTGTGTGTGTGTGTGTGTGTGTGTGTGTCCATGGATAACAGCTCAGACAGCTTGTTTGTAAAATACTTGCACATTATAATTGGTTATAGAACATAGAGTTGCCGAATCTTTATACTTTTTACACCTCCAATGGCTGGTTTTAAAAAATGTTTCCGAAATGGAAACAGCAACGTGCCTACTGCTGACAGCTTCGCTCTGTCTCTCTCTGATAGAACACGCATTACTCCGCCCCTCCCCCCACAGCAGCAGATAACCACGCCTACATTTCAGATTTATTTTCATGTTCTGAAATCCCATAAAACAAATTAGAGGCGGGGTTTCAGGCTCCTTTAAGCAAGCAAGAGGCGAACATTGTGAAAATAGCAGATCTACATGCTCACAACGCCTCGCAACACAAGGCGTTGTGAGCATGTAGATCTGCTATTTTCACAATATGTATCTGCGGAACAGAGTCACATTAAATGTTATACCGACAATTCCAAGTGCTTGGCAGGGGGGGGGGGGGGGGGTCCCCAGTTCAAATAATGTTTATTTTGGGGGTCACAGCCTAAAAAGGTTTGAGAACCCCTGGTATAGAGCATTAATAAATTCACTCACTGACAACTTATTCTTATGTCTTCCTATCTAGTCAAGCTTTATAAACTATATATATTTTAAAGAGAAAATAAAAATAAGCGAATATTCGACTTCGGTGAACAACGTCGAATAGTGACTTTGATATTGGAATATTCGAATATTTGGTGAATGCCCCAACACACACACACACCCTTACACACACACACACACACCTCTACACACACACACCTCTACACACACACACACACACACACACACACACACACACACACACACACACACACACACACACACACACACACACACACACACACACACACACACACACACACACACACACACGTAATCTCCATCCCCAAACCCCTGACTCTTTGTCTTGTGTGCACTGTTGCGACGCCACCAGGGGTGTGCAGTGTAAACGTGGTGCTGGCTGGTAGCTAGCTCGCTACGGGGAGCGGGGGTGACGGCGACAGCGCTAATTATTTTACAGTGACTGTGGGTTTGAAGCTGATGCCAGTGGGAGCCTGGTGGAAGGCCACCGCTAATTAACCACCGCCGTTCCCACATGGCACTTACTTCCACTGCCCTGGGTGTGTGTGTGCGTGTGCGTGTGCGTGTGTGTGTGTGTGTGTGTGTGTGTGTGAGAGAGAGAGAGACAAAGAGAGAAATTGAGCATGTGTGATTGAGCATTTCGTAGTTGTCAGGTGGAAACCTTGCATGTTAAAAAAAAATGTTTTGTATTTATCATTTTAAAAATGATTTTAAAATAGTGAAAATCTACCGATTTTCAGATCTACAAGCCGAGCTTGTAAATCGGCTATAAGTCTTGTAGAAGTAGGGCTTTACTTACTGTTTGTGCTAAGTGTGTATGTTTTTTTTTATTCATTGAATACGTTATTAAACAGAAATTCAAGCAGCACGTCATACACTTTGTCTAAAAGGATAACACAAAGAAATAGGCCTTGTGTCTTGTGGGGTACTATGTATTCAATTCATAAACATGACAAAGAAATAGCACAAAAAATCAATATCATCACAAACGTACATAAAACAATATGTACAGAGTACTTTTTTTTCCCCAGGGCATTCCACACATGGGTGGCAGTGCTTGTTTTGTAGGTGGGTGGTACCAGACAGAGACAGAAGAATGAAACTAAGATACAGGTATACATGCGTGCATGCATGCTTATGCGCTTGAGTTGTGAATTAAAGTGTATTTGGTAGCAGGAGGCCTTTGTCATGGAAGGACCATTAACAGGCCAAGAGTCTGGAATCAACAACAGTCCTGAGAAAAAGAGCATACAGAACAGAACTAATGTCTTTGGTAACAGTTTTGGTTCCCATGATGTAACTCCAAATAAAGGCAGGATTAGGGCTGCATCGATGTAATATTTTCCCCCCCCAGATTAACCATTTTTGGCCCACCATTGAGCAACATTCCGGTAATCCGATATCACTAGACAACAATATTGTTATGGTAGATCACTGTTAAGCAGTGTTGCATTGGTGATTCAATGCGCAATTTTAATGCCGTCACGCACACGTCGCTTAACACCTACTCTACAGGAGTTAACAGGTCAGACAATGGTCTATTGCAGGTGTCTTCAACAGGGGGTCCTCAGAGTTATTACAGGGGGGCCACCAAATCTTTGTTTGATAGGATCATACGTAATTTTCAATGAACAACTTGAACCCTCACATCGCTATTCAGAGGAGAACTTGAGCCAAAAACAGACGATCTACAAGCTCTCAACGCCTCACGCTGCAAGGCGTTGAGAGCTTGTAGATCTGCTATTTTTTGGCAAATAGGTTTGGTGTAAGTATCGACAATTAAGTGGTTATTAAATGCCTGGAAAAATACATTGACACGAATCCAACATCGACTGATGACAGTGCTGTCAAATAAGTCTATGAATCTATCTACGAAATCGATGAAAATCTGCAACACAATTCTATACGATGTAGTGGGGGTCCCTGCTTTATCTCCCTCTCAGCTAAGGGGTCCTTGGCCTGAAAACGTTGAAGACCCCTGGTCTATTGATATGCATACACATACTCGCTCCTTTGTTAAATCACCCTGTTGTGACACTAAAGCGTTTGGGTTGTTACTTGTTTTGCATCGAGGCATGACATTGCTCAGAAAGGACACGGGACGGCGTGTACACGCGTGACCATGCAGACCAATGCAACACTGCTGTTAAGTAATGATCTGAACCAAATCCAAAATCCACCGACCGCACAGCATGGCAAAGAAACCCATACATCCATTCATAGTCTGACACTTCATTACTTAAAACACTCAACAATCCTTCTGTGGAAGTTGATGAAAGGGTAACATCCCATATGTAAATGATGCTTTGCACTGTGAAAAACGATCTGAATGACTTACACCCTATGGACTATATTATGCAAGCAAAGTATATCTAACTACAAATATCCAGCTGACAACCATGGTGCAGAAATTCACATCTTAGAGACCAGGGGCAGCAAGCATGCAGTCTTGAAAAGGAAGCCAATAGTAGTGAAGTCTGACATCATTTACCCATCCTACCTGGTTCACTATTTCCCCCCCCATTCTGAATTCCCATAGACTTGTTTCATATCGTGTCATATAAGAACTGTGTTCCAAACATAAACAAATTATCTCAGCGGTTTGACTCATATGGATATGACGAATCAACTGATGGTGAGAAAATGCCGAATTAGTTACATTTTTGCTAGAAACAGGCTTTATCAAATATGAGTGAATGACTATCATAAACCACACAGACCACAATGCTTAATTGAGACGATTTTAAGATGACCCAATCTTATTCTCCATAGAGAAACGACTTCCATGAACCGGGGGATGAGCGAGTCACGTCATGACTTCACTGCTCTATGAGGAAGACGATTAACACGCTGCAATTCATAAAAATGGCCCAGAAGGTGTCGCCATTTCCACCGTGCTGGCTGCAGAAGAATTACCACGCCATTGATTATGATGGGGATTTCAACATTGTCATTAATACTTTATATGTTCAGACGCTAGTTTAAAGTCTTCTTTCAATTATTATGATATGGTCTCGTTAATTTAAAAATTGATGATGAAAGTTCTACATGCCGATCTACCGATTTTCAGATCTACAAGCCGAGCTTGTAAATCGGCTATTTTCACTATTTTTGTGATGATAAAAGTTGGGTATGCGTCTAGACTCTAGGGGTTCTACTGAGTGAAGACCTGCCCTCACTGAAACCTCACACAACTTAGCAGGTAAAATCATGAACTTTAACAAGCTAATAAAAGGTATTTCAGAGTATTTATGTGGGTCATAGGAATTACAGCGGTTAATTCTGACAAATGCAGTCATACATTATCTAATTCATGAAGCACGATTCACTTCTCTGTAGGCCGTTATTATGTCATTTTAAAAAAAGCGAAATCATCATTTCATGCCAGTTGTTGACGTGCTCCAAATTACTTGTGAGATGAGAAATAACAGCAACGATAATACAATTACAATAATGCAAAAAGAATTCAATAAAAACAAATTGACCTATAAAACAAAATCACTTTCAACTTAGAGCCAAAACCCTTACTCAGTCATATATTTCCGCGCGCGTGCACACACACTCTCTCTCTCTCTCTCTCACTCACACACACACACACACACACACACACACACACACACACACACACACACACACACACACACACACACACACACACACACACACACACACACACACACACACACACACACACACACACACTTCTGAAATGCAGTGCCCTTTTAGGGTTGTCTGGAAACAAGTTTGTAGAGCAGAGAACGCTGTTGACAAAACATTTGAAAACACAATAGAGATAATAGTGAAAGAGAAAAGTAAGAGAAAGAGCGATGGAGAGCCAGAGAAAGGAAAAATGTCGGAAACAAAGACTAAAGGCCCTTTCCCACTGGGCGATAACGATATGTCACATCAATTATGACGGCTTTATCGTTGTGGTGTGGACGCTGCCATCCACTTCAATTGAAAAAGGATATTTCTTTATCGTTATCGCGCCCAGTGGGAAAGGGCCTTAAGAGAGAGATAGAGAGAGACCGAAAAGGGGCTGGAGAGCCAGTATGGACTACATATGGACAAAATACTTCAATATTGATATTATGACAATAATATCATAGTATGACAATAATATGATATTGTGAATACATAAATTCTTATTTGAAAGCAATGTTGTCATTTTAGATTTTAGCGTTGATTATTCATAAATCGTAGATGTGCTTGCACAAGTGTTTGAAATCTTTTGAATCATTTTGAATGAGGAAAACGTTGGAGAACTGCTGATTTAGAATGTATTTGCAGAATCGGCTTCAGGTCTTAATGGGTTAAAGTAAATACAATAAGGATTACGTGATTATAACCAGGAATAGAATACGTCACAACTACTCATATCACCATTATCGATATAATAATAAATACAGTCAGTGATGTAAAGTAATAAAGTACTTTTACTTAAAGTGGCAGCTCAGTGAATTAAGCTTTTTGTTTATAGACATATTTTACATGTAGAACAGTCATTTCTGAACCCCTGTAAAAAAAAATTGAACTTTATTCTGTGCCCCAGAAATTAACGGATTAAAATGTCCAGAGTGCCTCTGATTGGCTCCATTAACGGCCAGTATCTTATTTTGAAGGCCAGAAGTCCATAGCGTTAACACTTCCGGTCTGACGTCATCGCGTCATGACGTCATGACGCTCGTCGTCCACGTGCTGTTGTGTAATGGCGGAACGCAGCTTTTCAACATGTATTTTATTAGCGAGCATCTATTGCCATCCTCCCACTTGAAAGTGTTGTTTGGAGATAATGGACATTAAAGATGAGATCCCCCGTCTGCCTCAATGTTATGGGATTACTATTTTGTGCTCGTGGATCCGTGATGATGAGAAATCAGCGACGGAGATCGGCTCGGGACCATCCGCCATTGTATCCTGTAGGATAACCGCCGTTACAGTAATATATTACTTTTCGCGAGTATACTCGGGATCGGCACTCAGGGTACTCGAGTACTTTTCACGAGTATTCTCGAGAATGGCACTAAATCGGTTAAAGCATTGTGGAATAAGACTGCTTTACGTTTTGGAATCATATCTAGGGTCTCATATTTTCATGCTTTTACCGTTGTGCGCATCACAGTGATACGTATTAATTAATTAATTACTTTTGATAGGCTACTTAACTCTCATACTGCCAGATTATTTATTTATTTATTGGGTCTGGTGCCATCAAAAAGCGGCTTACCTTTGCGACGTTATAGTAGATAGACAGACAGACATTTATTTATTTATTTTTATTTTTTTGGGTTGTGCAATAGTGCACTTTGGTCTGCCAGGCAGCAGAGGGCGGCGTCATGCGAGAATGAATGTGAATTGTCCTGCTATGTGTTGCCGTACATTCAGAGCAGTCACTGGCTACAGAGCCTTACAGCCAGAGGAAATCAACAAGGAAGTGAATTGTTCTCCGTTGATCTAACGCATAATGGATTTTTTACACCATCACCGCGGAAAATGTGTTTACAGTAGACGGCCGCGCGACCCCTCATCAGCTTACAGTCATCAGACGAACGAACCGAACGAGCGCCGTATTGGCGGAGAGGTCTTGCGAAATCGGGCGAACGTGAACGTTCGAAGCGGTGGGAGAGTTAAGAGCCTATCAGGTCGGTTACTAGGCAGCTCCTTCCCTCAGCCGGTCGCTAAAAGCTAACCGAAGCTAACTGTTGTTGCTGCTGTTCCCTCGTCATTTCACACACACACACACACACACACACACACACACACACACACACACACACACACACACACACACACACACACACACACACACACACACACACACACACACACACACACACACACACACACAAAAAAGGTTGTGTGAGAGAATAAAATGCTGTGGTCCTACGTACAGTATGACCACTAGAGTTCTCAACGGGCCTGAAAATTAAGGCCCGGCCCTAACTGGGCCCGAGTGGGCCGACCCGAAGCCCGGGCCGACCCTAACAATTATCATCATTTTCGGCCCGAAAACCCAAAAGCCCGAGAGAGAGAGAGAGAGAGAGAGAGAGAGAAAAAAAAAAAACGTCGCCAGTAGGCAGCTGGCAGCGCCAGTGCCTCAAATTACAACAGTGAGAGAACGGACATATAATAGTTGGCGAAATGGCAACTTCACATGTTAAATTGTTCATGAAACATGCAAGGTTCTGCACAAAATGTGTTAACGTTAAATCCCTGTTGTTGTCAACAGTCAATCTCAATCATACAGCTCTCATCCTCCCTCTCCCTGCCGTTGTCGCTGCCTGCGTGATTTATGTTTCGTCCTTTCAACGGTCACGCATCAAACGCAGGCTCGGCAGATCTATAAACCCAAAACGTGTTCATCTGGCTTGCATTCTGGGCTTGCAGATCTGTTGTTTAGTGCGCGACACCACCTGATCACCATGCTTAAACATATACAACTTAGGCACGTAATAAGCGGCGCACTGCAGCTGTAAACCCTTTAATATAAATGCACACAGCAGCAGCAAAGGACACTTGATTAACCAGAAAGCATAATGGAATTAATAATATCTTACCAGCCGAGATGATCGTCTCTAAGGTAAGAGGATGTCAACGTATGGTGCTTTTAGGTTGGTCATGTTGATGTTGTTGTTAATACAATCCTCTTAAGTCCTTGTCAATAATATCCAGGTTGGTTCCGCTTTGAATGTACTTTTCTTGGATTTATAACTTATTACAAACTTGTAAAACTGCCTGCTGCCTTTTAATTTAACATGCAGCTCCAAACTTTCATCGTAGCCGCTCGATCACACAGAGCTAACGCTGACTCGCTGCCTGTGACAGACTTCCGTATATCCAAAGGTTTCGATTGTGACGCCATCACAACAACCAGACTGCTCTATGAGACTGATAGACTATACTTCCGTATGCGTCACCGATTATCCTTGGTCCATTGGTTAGGAACTTACTTAGGCAGGTTTCAGTGCTGCGCTGAAGACAGGCAGACAGGGATATGCGCCTGTTCTCTGTTGCTTGAGTGACGGAGCCCGGAGCGCCCCGATAACGTCGGGTCGGGTCGGGTAGGGTCGGGTTCGGGTCGAATTTGAGAACTCTAATGACCACCACCTAAACATTTTAAATTCAAATTATATAAAAAAGCAATGTAAATTGTGGGAAAGAATCGCAATAATCGCGATTTCGAATCACGAATCGCAGAAAAATCTATAATCGTGATATAAATCAAAATCGCCACCCTATGAATCGAATTCGAATCGAATCGGGAGGTAAGTGAATCGTCCCAGGCCTAGTTATTTGCCCACAGCCCTATCACAATGAGTGAGACAGAGATGTTGAGAGAGAGAGCGATGGTCTACTGTATGTATGTGTGTGTGTGTGCGTGTGTGCGTGTGTGTGTGTGTGTGTGTGTGTGTGTGTGTGTGTGTGTGTGTGTGTGTGTGTGTGTGTGTGTGTGTGTGTGTGTGTGTGTGTGTTAATCAGTTATGAGCCATCTGAGAGTGTTTTGCCTGGTCGTTAAAACTCATGCTGTCTGGGCCCATGTTCTCAGCCATGTTTTCCTGCGGTGGTTTGGGGCCATGTTGCCCCCCCTCCCACCCCCTACCCTAACCCCCCTTAACATC
Source organism: Nannobrachium achirus (assembly GCF_963921795.1). Classification (NCBI taxonomy): domain Eukaryota; kingdom Metazoa; phylum Chordata; class Actinopteri; order Myctophiformes; family Myctophidae; genus Nannobrachium; species Nannobrachium achirus. The sequence goes on along the minus strand of NC_137829.1, from coordinate 42,950,733 downwards.
TGCTGGGCTGGAAGCACACTCCCGCAGGCCAGGTTTTTTTTCTTCTTTTTTTTTGCCAGTAAATAACTCTAAATTGGGCCATATCTCGTCATAATTTAATGAGGAAGATGGGGATATAGGATTTGTGCGCGTGCGTACGTTTGTGTGTGTGCGTGTTTGTGTGGAGTGTTCTTACACAGCTGGGAATCGCGTTGGCTTTTTAGAACAGGACCCTTGTAACAGGTTAAAGGAGTAGTTCACCCCCAAAATGACTTTTTTTCCCCCCCTATTGATTACTCATGCCATGGAGACTTGAGTTCAATAATAACAAAATGTTATTGTAAATGTACCCCCATTGATTCCGGATGGGGACCCAAATGCATCTGGGTCCCCATCCAGAATGAATGGGGGTACATTTATTGTAATAAAATGACTGTCTTAGGAATGCGACAAAAAACTAAAAATATGATTGAACTCAAGTCTCCATGGCATGAGTAATCAATAGAAAAGTTAAAATGTTTTCATGTACTTCTTTTTCTATAGTTTTAGCGATTTTAATGACCTTGATTTCAGTGGGTGGGGGCATGCCTGCAAGTGGCTAAATGTCTTTTTAGGCACAATAAGCCTGTGAGCTCTTTACATTAACACTACTAGCCTCCCTAGTCACATCTGCCCATGAAAGATTGTGGTGCATCTTGGGAATGGGCTTATTGGGTTTAAAAAGAAATATTTAGCCACTTGCATGCATGCCCCCACCCACTGAAATCAAAGTCATTAAAATCACTAAAACGATATAAAGCAGTAAATGAAAACATTAGAATCTAAAATGAACCCTTGTTGTAAAAATAAAAACAAAGATGTCCTTTCAGATATTCCTGTGATAACAAACCCAGCAAATTCTTTTGACCTTGCCATGTGGGGATTTCTTTCTGCTCTGAAATTGTTTTAATGAAGCACAGGGGAAGAATAATTTGACTTCAAACCATCTGTAATAAAAGTGAAAGCTAGAGTTAAACATGTCTCAACATCCCTTCAGAAAGAAAGTCATGGGAACATCAAAATACATTTGATTCATGTGGTGGAGACAACTTTGAAGGAGATCAGCTCATAATAATGACTGCACACACACACGCACGCACGCACGCACACACACGCACGCACGCACACACACCCCGTTCATTCAACGTTTTTGAGAGAAGCCTGTACGTGAGAGTGGATATTATTAAAAGGGCCGTGTTGTCGTTTGTTTTCCAGTTCGGTTTCAAAACCAAAGCAGATTACACAATGTCAGACTGGTAAGCAACACAGCTGCAGCTAATCAGAGAATAACAGGTATATTAGATTCAGGCGGGTGTATCCAGAGGCACGGGTGTGCCAATGAGCAAGCATTGATAGTATTCTATGGTAACCCATTTAGGCCTAGAATTATTGAATGCTTTTAACCAGTGAAAAATAGCAGATATACAAGCTCACAGTAGATCTGCTGTTTTTGAAAAAGTCGTGAAAATGTGTGCAAATCTTTGAATATATGTATTTTCAAAGCGAACGTTTGTAACTCAAATGTTGCTTCTGGGTGGTCCCTGGAAAAAAATATTTTGAGATGGGGGTCCGTGGCCAAATACAAATCATTTTGGGGGTCCTTCACATGAAAAGGTTTGAGAACCACTGACACAGTAGTCTCTCAAGAACCGACTAACTGAGCTCCAGTTAAGTGAAAAGGACCTTTTCTTTGACGATGGCTGGCCAGATTGCTGACATAGAAACATAGGTTTTTGAAAAAATCTTAGAAGGATTCAAAAGACACTTATAGAATCGGATCAAAATTCTAATTTTCACGATTTTTCAAAAATAGCAGATCTACAAGCTCGCAAGCACGTGCCGCGCTGTGAGCTTGTATATCTGCTATTTTTCAATAGTTAAAGCACAAAATAATGATACACAATAATGTGTACCCGCTGACGTGAAGTCCACAGGCACATACCAGCTCAGACAGTGTGATGAAAAAAAAAAAAACTATTCAGGAAACGCTTCCAAATGAGATTGAACCAATTCCGGCTCCAGCAACCAGGGGTGTCGCACCAAATTCTGGGCCCTGGGTACAAGGATTCACTGCGTTATTTTGTGCTTTCTTTAACTATTGAAAAATAGCAGATATACAAGCTCACAGCGCGGCACCGAGTGCCGCGCTGCGAGCTTGTAGATCTGCTATTTTTTTTAAAAATCGTGAAAATGTGTGCCTTCAAAGTCAAAGTCTTTGAAGGTTTTTTTGGGAAAAACCTATGTTTCTATGTCAGTGGTGCTCAAACCGTTTCATGTCAAGGACCCCCAAAATGATATGTATTTGGCCACGGACCTCCATCTCAAAATATTTCGTTCCAGGGGACCCCCCCCCCCCCCCCCCCAGAAGCAGAATTTGAGTTACAAATGTGGAAACATACATATATTCAAAGACTTGCACACATTTTCACGACTTTTCAAAAATAGCAGATCTACAAGCTCGCAGCGCGGCACTCGGTGCCGCGCTGTGAGCTTGTATATCTGCTATTTTTCAAATATCTAAATTATAGAATAATTCCAGGCCCCTCCACCGAGAGACAGCCGCGGGCGTCAACGGCTCTTGCTGCCCTCCACCTTGGGCCCTAGTAACTCAGTCCCACTCCCCCCCCCCCTTGTGACGCCCCTGCCTGCAGTGTTGGATCGCGCCCCTATATCGGCGGCGTCGTAAACAGGGCTTAAGTGGTTACGGGCCCCCAGCGGAGCGGCGGTTTGAGTCTCAGCTGTTCTACGAGGGAACGGGGAGCTCCGGGTCTGAGCAGATTGCAGCATAAATTCTACCACATAAAAACACTTGAAAGGCCCTTTTCAAAGCAAACACACATCACACAAAGCGGAATACATTACTGTCCCCATGCAGTCAGCCAGGAGGAGGACGACGTCACCACCGCTCCCCAGGGGTGTCACAAGGGGGGGGGGGGGGGGGGGGGGGGAGTGGGACCAAGCCCCCAGAACCCTGGGGGAGCCCTGAAGCAAAATGGACATGGTGGCCGTTTGAGGTACTGCAGTTGGGGCTTCTAATCGTGAACGCGCATCTAGCGTTCATACCGGAAGTGCTCGTTCATGAATTAGAGCCCCAGCGCGTCCATGAACACAAACTATGGCGCAAAATGCGTCACAGAAGCAAAATAGAAGCCCCACTATACTTCACGTTTCAGAGGCGTCTCAAACGCGGAAGTACGCTTCATGCGCTGGGTGAGCAACTCAATGCAAGTGGACGGCGGGGAAATCCGGTGTCCTCTCTATTCTTATTATAACTCTATGAGTGGGACTGAGTTACTAGGGCCCAAGGTGGTGGGGCCTTCATTATGTTATGCGTTAGCTATTGAATAATTGCAGTCGTGAACATGTGTGCAAATCTTTGAATATTAGGGGTGCAACGGTTCACAAAATTCACGGTTCAGTTCGGTTCGATATTTTGGTGTCACGGTTCGATACTTTTTGGATACAAAAAATAAACAGAAATGTCCTTGATTTATAAATATATTTTTATAACTATGAATTCTTTTGTTTTAACTTTGAATAATACAGTACCCAACCTCTGTTGGTGGTTCTCTAAGTGGGCTCTGCGGACCCCTAGGGGTCCTTGAGGGGGTTCCAGGGGAATGTGGATGTGGAGTGGTATTGTATTGTATTGTTCGGTACAGGGTCATTCGGTTCGGTACACCCTCGTATCGAACGGTTCGATACCGGTATTGTTGAATATATGTATTATTATTATTACTTATTACTTATTATTTTATCTTTAGATGTGTTGTTTTCTGTTGTTCTGCTTTATTTTATTTATACCACTGCATTGTCTGTAAGGAAGCCGAACAAACATTACGTTTTACTCTTATGTACCTGTACAAAAGACGTAACAATAAAATACAACCTTGAACCTTGAATGTATTTTTTAAGCAAACATTTGTAACTCAAATTTTGCTTCTGGAGGTTCCCTGGAACTAAATATTGTCAGATGGGGGTCCGTGGCCGAATACCTATCATTTTGGGGGGTCCTTCACATGAAAAGGTTTGAGCACCACTGACATAGAAACATAGGTTTTTCAAAAAAAAAACCTTAGAAGGATCTGAAATATTCAAAGACACAAATTTTCATGATTTTTCAAAAATAGCAGATCTACAAGCTCGCAGCGCGGCCCTCGGTGCCGCGCTGTGAGCTTGTATATCTGCTATTTTTCAATAGTTAAAGTACCAAGGGCTCCAGAATTCGGTGCGGCACCCCTGCCGCTACCCCCTCACATGACAGTGGGGCATGGCGCTTTCACAGCCACAGAAACAAAGTGCACACAGCAGCAGCCATCTCTGAAAGCTCAAACTGCCTGTGAAATCGGCTCAAATCGTCTAGCGTTTTTACTAGTTCAGAGTTAATGTGCGAGTAAATGTCATATTGAAAGGCAAGGACCCCAGGACTTTGTGTTATCCTTTTAGCGTTTGTTGCTGCTCCTCCCGGTGCCGTTTACAGTTTTTGACTAAAGAATTATTCAATCAATCGATTTGTCGTCTCTGTCGGGTGGAACCCTCAGTAGGGATGGGACAATATGCGATATTATCGTTTATCGTGATCAAAAAAAACTCACAATAATCGTATCGTGGAGATTTAATTTATCGTGATATCGGTCCTCCGTCATGCACTGGGATCAATTCACCTTTTTATTTGCAGAGCTGCATATCCAGTACCACTTAAAGGAGTAGTTCACCCCCAAAATGACTTTTTTCTATTGATTAGTCATGCCATGGAGAGTAGAGTTCAATCATATTTTTAGTTTTTTGTCACATTCCTAAGACAAAAATTTTATTCGAGTAAATTTACCCCCATTGACTATGCTACCACTGAGCAGCTCCAATTGACTGAAACAAAGTTCGAAATTAGAATTGAGCACACAGAATAACAATATGAAGCAACTGAATTAACATGGCAGTGGATGGAATGTCCCACTGAATGTCCCACCAAGACACAGCAACCAATGGGTGTGGAGAGGGAAGGACACGGGTCGAAACGGGTCCCCATCCGGAACGAATGGGGGTAAATTTATTGTTATCACATTTTTGGCTTAGGAATGCGACAAAAAACTAAAAATATTATTTAACTCTAGTCTCCATGTCGTGACTAATCAATAGGAAAAAAAGTCATTTTGGGGATGAACTACTCCTTTAAACCCTCTATAATTGGTAAAAGGTGCTTATAATATACGCACTATCAAATGTCTTTGCCAAAAAAATAGCCGATCTACAAGCTCAATATTTTTTGGGAAAATGTTCCACCCCAGGATAATGGATTTTTATTATCGCGAGGATATCGTAAATCGCGATTTCTTTTGTCACAATAATCGTGATATGAAATTTTCACATCGTCCCATCCCTAAACCTCATACGTCCAAAGCTGTTTCTTTTACAGGATTCAAATTCAAAAATAGCAAAAGTGGCAGATCTACTAGCTCAAATGTGTACTTTTGGTGCTTCCGTGTAAAGCTGTAGTATGCTCAATGATCAAGTATATATAAATAAATAAGAGACCATGGCCGTGAGCGCAGATGTGTGTAATGTGTATTCCAGTATGTATGTCACAGTGTTTTTGAGATTCAGTAAGATTGAGAACAGGAGCGCTTGTTTTTGGGCACAAGGTGGAGCAGGCGGTGCCTCCTTCGGGGAACTAAAGGAATAATTTGACCGAGGTTAGGGTTAGGATTAGGGTTAGGTTTAGGCATAGTTTTACTGAGATTAGGGTTAGGTTTAGGCATTGTTTTACTGAGGTTAGGGTTATTCACCAGGTTAGCATTCATCAGCGGGAACAATGGAGGAACAATGAAAAATGTAAAATTTGTTAAGAAATTCTACAATAAACTGGGCGTCAGAAAAGACAGTTTTAAACTTGCCACAGTGACAACTGATGAAGTGTTTAAAAAACTGAGCGCCCTACCTCAACACAAGGCCACTGGCCTTGATAAAATTCCAGCTAGATTTCTCAGAGATTCAGCCGCCACCATTGCACCGATCATTACCCACATAATTAACCTTTCCATCGAACAGGGTCATGTCCCACAGGACTTCAAACTAGCAAAAGTAACCCCCCTGCATAAAAAAGGTAGCAAACTTGACCCTGGAAACTACCGTCCCGTTTCCATTCTTAGCTCCATATCCAAAGTCATGGAGAAAATAGTCTACGAACAGATAGCAAGATATCTCGATGAGAATAATCTGATTTACGAGTTCCAATCTGGATTCAGAAAATCTCATTCCACTGACACATGCCTTCTGTATTTGACTGACCAAATCAAACGCGAGGCGGATGACGGCAAATATAGTGGCATGGTCATGATGGACCTCCAGAAGGCATTTGACACCGTAAATCATTCTATTCTGATTGAGAAACTAAAAGCCATCGGTCTTGACAGCGCAGCAGTGAGTTGGATGCAATCTTACCTGGTGGGGAGGGAACAGGTGGTGGAGATTAACGGTACCCTGTCCCCCCCCCCTCCCAGTAAGCTGTGGTGTTCCTCAAGGTAGCATACTGGGACCTCTGTTGTTCCTAATATACGTGAACGACATGGCATCTGCTTGTGACTGCAACCTGTTCCTGTTCGCGGATGACTCGGCTCTCCTAGTCTCGGGCAAGGACCACTTGCAGGTTGAAAAGACACTTAACTCTGAACTAAGTAAGATCTGCACATGGCTTAATGACAACAAATTATCAATTCACCTGGGAAAAACTGAGTCCATCCTCTTTGGATCAAATCATAACCTCAAAAAAGTCGATAACTTCACAATCAAAGTGGGTGACAAGGTCATAACACGAAAAAACGAAATCTCTTACTTAGGATGTATCCTTGAAGCTAATCTTTCCAGTGAAAAGATGACTTCTAAAGTAATAAATAAAATCAACCAACGAACTCGTTTCCTACAGAGGATCGCCCCAATGGTCAATTTCAACACACTGAAGACCATAGCTGGTGCAATAATCCAGCCCCTCTTTGACTACGGAGTCCACGTATGGTATCGTGACGCCCCACAAGCCCTGAAAACTAAACTCCAAACAGCCCAAAATAAACTAATTAGGGTCCTACTTCACCTTCCCTATCAGACTCACCTCACCGCTACTCACCAGTTAAGAGTGGGGTGGCTCAGAGTAGATGACAGAGTACAGCAACTTGCAATGGGCCTGGTGTACAAGATACACTACACCACTATGATACCCAAGTACCTGTCAAAATACTTTATAAACATTAAGGATGTCCATAATTACAACATGATTCATGATTACCAGAGGCAGCGCCACAGATCACTTTCAACCCAGAGTCAAAACCAACAAAGGGTCAAACTCTTTTTTCTGCTATACCACCAAAATGTGGAAAGCCTTACCGAAGGTCATAAAGGAGTGTGGATCACTAGCATCCTTTAAAATATCCCTGAAGAATCACTTACAGGCAGCAGCCATTCGCAACTGGTAAAAAACTAACCTAGCCCAACCCTACCCTCCCCTTCTTTGTATATACTGTTTATTTAGACTTACTGGTTTTTTTTTTGTTTTTCTTTACATATCTACTGCATAGTATTGTGTTCTATTTGTCTGTCATTCAATGTTATATGAGATACTTCAATGGTTTCCAGTGGAAATAAGCTTAGTCTTTTCATGGATCTCCTTTTAGTAGAACTTGTACCAGTGAACTGTACCGTCATGAAACTGTACCTTTTCCTATGCAAACTTCTAATAAAGTCTTCAATCAATCAATCAATGAGACGTGGGACCAATGCAGTCAAATGCTCTACCACTGAGACATCATGGGCTTCTTCCAGGGACTGCCCATAAGGTGAACTAAAACAAGCGCTCCATTCCCAATCTTACAGTTTTTTTGTTTTTTTTTTCAAATATACTGTAACATGTACAGTATATAAATGTGATCACCCTTCACTTTCAGATATGATGATGTGTGTGAGAGAATGACATCAGCATAGCAATGAGATTCCTGCTACAGCAGTGACATCATCAGCTACTGCTCATCCCCCCATGTTTTATTCACACATGATGTCATACTACACATGGAACAGTTTGAGCACAACTGACATAGAAACAGGTTTTTCAAAAACATTTTCACGATTTTTCAAAAATAGCAGATCTACAAGCTCACAGCGCGGCACTCGGTGCCGCGCTGTGAGCTTGTATATCTGCTATTTTTCAATAGTTAAAGCACAAAGTGAAAAAAGACTCCCTTTTTAATCACTTAACCACTTGCAAAGCCTATCACCACTGTCGGGCAGAAACCTTGTATCTCCAAGTTTCTAAATGGTAAGTTCTATCATAAATTAAAGCCCTACTTCATCATACACGAGTGTTGCAAAAAAGTATTGAAAATAGCAGATCTACAAGCACTTGTAGATTGGCTATTTTCACTACTTTAACTCGTTTCTAAAATAATAATAATAAAAAAGGAACGGTTTTGGACATAAAAGGTTTCCACTCGACAAAGACGCTATTATACCTTGTTGACCGGGATCGCCCAGAGGTCTATACTAAATGGCCCGGCTCATTTTTAACCATCAGGGGTCTTCTTTTTTTTTTTCAGGTCAAGGACCCCTTAGCTGAGAGAGTGATGAAGCAGGGACCCCCACTACATAAAATTGTGTTGCAGACTAAACCTTTTCATAGATTTCACAGATAGCTTCATCATCGATGTGCCGTATGTCTGATTCATGTTACCCTGTATTAGAGGTCTGCACAGGTCCAATTTTACCTACACGAACCCAAATGGACCCACGAAAAACGTCTATTATTAGAAATACTAGAAGCTGGGCCGCCCTTCGGGCGGCTTTATCCATTTTATGCCCATATATGGGGGCATTCATTTTATGCCCATATATGGAGAACGCGCGTGCCCGTGGGACGGAACGCGCGTGCCCGTGGGACGAACGGTTCTCATATGGGGGCATTCATTTTATGCCCATATGGAGAACGCGCGTGCCCGTGGGACGAACGGTTCTCGAGATACGTGGATTACCTACATACATACACACTCACAGAGATCCTCATATGGGGGCATTCATTTTATGCCCATATGGAGAACGCGCGTGCCCGTGGGACGAACGGTTCTCGAGATACGTGGATTACCTACATACATACACACTCACAGAGATTTTTTGTTGACTCATGTGGCGTACGTGATGTCAGAGCCTTTTATGAAGTGATGTCACAATGAGTCAGAGCTTTCGCCGATTTCCTCAGAAACAGCCTGATGTCAACAATCAACCCCGCATAAGGAGATTCCGAACGTTTCGCGCCGGTTTGGGAAAACCGCGCGTCGGGTCGGGTCGAGACCCGGCACTGCACTCCGTGCCGCGGCGGGGAACGCGCGTGCCGAATCTGAAGCCGGTGGGACGAACGGTGCTCGAGATACGCGGATTACAAACACACACACACACACGCAGAGACTTCTCGCATTTATAGATAGATGAGAACCGATACCCGAGCATCATGTTGGAGCCGATCCGATATCACTGTCAGATACCCGGGACCCTGGGCATACGGTAGCGGCTCCGACCCGACTCCCAAGTCACTACTCGTGAATGGACGCGGACCCGGCTCGGTGCCGAGTCGGATCCCGGGTAATTTCGGATCTTGGAACCTACCCATAGACCTCTACCCTGTATGTTCAAACATTTAACCAACATACCCTAAATACTTACAGTAGTAAACTTGACCTTTCACTCTGTGCTTGGTCTGCCATTTTCTAGCCTGGCGGGGCCTGACGTCATACTGTGTTCACTCACTCATTCCTTCCCCAGTATAACGTCCGGCCTTCCGGGAATAGGCAGCGAGTATACTGATTATTTTCTGATCGGGGCCAATCAGTGACTGCAGTCCGCACAACAAAGGTAGTCTTCCTACAACAGGTGAAAAGCTTTCCCTGATTGGTCCATGTGTAGACGGTGATGTAGATGCATGCTGCAGCATTTTCAAAACAACAATGGCTGCCCTCGCAATGCAACAAGTGTAACAGTTAACGCTGAAACGATAAAACAAGCAACAAGTGCAGTTATTTCAGAATTGGCATCAATTACAACAATTAAAAAGGAACACGGGGGATGCACTAGCGGAGTTCATCGACTGAGTTACCAGGGCCCAAGGTGGAGGGGCCCTAGTAACTTTAGCTATTGAAAAATAGCAGATATACAAGCTCGCAGATCTGCTATTTTTGAAAAGTTGTGAAAATGTGTGCAAATCTTTGAATATATGTATTTTTTAAGTGAACATTTGTAACTAAAATTTTGCTTCTGGGTGGTCCCTGGAACTAAATATTTTGAGATGGGGGTCCGTGGCCAAATACATATCATTTTGGGGGTCCCTCACATGAAACAGTTTGAGCATCACTGACATGGAAACATAGGTTTCTTGCACACATTTTAACAATTAAAAAAAAATTGCAGATCTACAAGCTCGCAGCGCGGCACTCAGTGCCGCGCTGTGAGCTTGTAGATCTGCTATTTTTCAATAGTTAACATTCATGGGGGGCCCACAGTGAATCCTTGTACCCAGGGCCCAGAATTTGGTGTGACGCCCCTGCGCGCGCACACACACACACACACACACACACACACACACACACACACACACACACACACACACACACACACACACACACACACACACACACACACACACACACAAAGAGTTCCTTCTGCACTGTAGCTCTGGAATAAAAATAAATAAAACTGTAGTCCGCCTCCTCACCTCCTGTCTCAACAGGGGCGTCAATTGGGTATGGCAGGGGTATGGGGGTAAAATAAAAGTTAGTTAAATTTAAATCCATGAATGTCTCTTTGTCTATCTGTGATGGTTATTTATGTTGTTAATTTAAATTACAGTAAAATAACTACAAATGTAAAATTTAACAAAATGGTCACTTTAACAAGGTATTATAATTATATTCTCCACACTTTTATTCTCCCCATCTTGACAGAAAGGTATATTCCTAGATTCCGCAGGTCAGCTGCACAGGTGTAATGCATTACATTATTAATTGTGGCACATTTACTAACATGCCAAGTTTAGCTGCACTTGAACAACCGTTCCACGCTGCCATATCCAGCCCAAGAAACCGTAGAAACGGGGGAAAAAAATAAAATGTACTTCTTAAAATAAATGTATCATGCCTGTTGCTAAGGTATGGCAACATGACTGGTGTCTTGCGCGCGTGCAAGACACCAGTCATGTTGCCTTACCTTAGCTTTTTTTTTTACTGACGCCACTGTGTCTCAACTCTCCTTTCCTCCCTCCTCCCTCCTAGCCTCCCTCCCAGTCTATCTGTGTTTGCTGCTGATGGAGAGAGATGGACCAGAGAATAAACAAGAGCTGTGAAAATCTACCCATGCACTTGGCCTTGGTACAGTTAGTGGCCGTTGAGCTTGTCACATTTTCTGGGGCAAGCTGCCCATATCACGCGTGTCACGCAAGATTTCCACTGTCCGCCACTAGGGGCAGTAGTGTTCTGCTGCCTTGTTGCTCTGCCATGTGAGCCTATACATGCTCAAACATGTATTGAGAGACAAGAGACCAGACAAGCTGTTTAACTGAATCCTTTTTATTGTTTTCACCTATGTTTATGCTATGTGTACAGTATCACTGTCATTTTTCTCAAGCCAACAGCTCATTTGATAAGCTGTTTTAATAAATCAAATAGCAAAAAAACAACTAAAATCTTATAGGGTTATAGTGGTTGACTACAAGTTTTGATAACAGATTGACCCTCTGCAAATACCCAGATGCATGCCTGTGTGTGCTTCATGCGTTCATGTACAGTAGGCTATAGGCCTATGTCCGAATTATAACATAGGGATATATCTGTTGTATCCAGAATCTGTGGCTCAGCCACAGAGTTATTTTTCTACGATCTGTCCAGAGACTCTACACATGTAAATGCAGAAAACTCATTTTATATGATATTTTATATACTATTGAGGGGCTAAATACACGTATGTGATAGAAGCTCACAACACAGCGAGACGTGTTGTGAGCTTATAGATCTTCTATTTTCTCACACAGAAACAAATAAATTCTACTGGTCTCTATAGCGCTCTCTGTAATAACCATGTGAGTGATGTGTTGCAGTAGCAATCTACTCTTTGTTACCGATTTATTTGTATTTGTATCCCCTCCAACTGTAGCCTACTTTTCCCCACGTTCATATTTTATATTTTTACACTTGCTTTGGCAATGTAAACTAGGGCCTAGGCTTTCTCAAGCCAACAGCACCTTTGAATTATTTTGAATGTTTTTTAAGACATAAAATAGCAAAACCAAATAATATATTAGGCTATATGGTTGCAGAGAGAGAGAGAGAGAGAGAGAGAGAGTGCGTGCGTGTGTGCGTGCGTGCGTGCGTGCGTCCGTGCGTGCGTGCATGCGTGTGTGCGTGTGCATGCCTGCCTGTGTGCGAGAGAGAGAGAGAGAGAGCTAGAGAGAGAGATACAGAACAAGACAGAATGAGTGAAAGAGAGAGAGAAAGGCACAGAGAAAGACGTCCACACAGTAAAATGATTACTTTAACTCTAAAGGTCCTAATTATTAACTCATTGACTGCCACCATTAAAAGTGAACTATCAAGCTAGGTTGCCAAGCATTTCTTGATTTCTTACCATGTTTACCATTTTTTTTTAAATTCTGTCTAATGATGACTATGTCATGCCATGGCCCAGAGGAAAGAGGATAACTTCTAGTTTCCACAGAAAAAATAATTATGTTTTTATCATGTACTCTTCTTTAGTTATAGCCATTTGAAAACCCTTGTTTCACCAAAACCAAGCCCTCTCAGAATAACAACTGGAGAAAAATACGTTTTTGTGAATGGTCTCTTTTCAAGCAAACAACTAATTTTTTTTACTCACAGCTCTTTATTTATTACATGAGATGCTTACTTTATGATCTGAAACAAAACAATATTTTCTTACAGTGTAATGGGCACATTGTCTGTCCGTCCGTCACACGTCACACTTTTGCACGTCACATCGTATCTCCGCAACCGTTGCCCAGATCCATGCCAAATTTTGCACACACACTCCTTGCCTGCCAAACTACAACCTCCACCCATCAATTCTCACATGCCCCTCTTCTAGCGCCACCTTGAGGCCGATTCTTGCAAAACACATTTTTGGACACTGCTCCTACAAATTTTGCCCTAAAATCACGCAAATCGGTACATACTTGCTCTACACTGATGTCATCAACATGGAGCTCTCATTTAGCGCCACCTTCAGGCCAATTTTTCAAAACACATTTTTGGACACTACTCCTACAGATTTTGCCCTAAAATCACGCAAATCGCTACACAGTATGTCTACACTCATGTCATCAAAATGGATCTGTCCCATATAGCGCCACCATCAGGCCGATTTTTTCAAACACATTTTTGGACACTGCTCCTACAGAATTTGCCCTAAAATCACGCAAATCGGTACACAGTATGTCTACACTCATGTCATCAAAATGTGTCTGTCTATCATCGACGTCGAGCACCGCTTGCATGCTCATAGTCAATCTCTGCGTGGTACCGTTCGAAACAAAGCCTCCTGTGCAAAGGCACAAGACACAGATGGCAGTAGAATGAGGTCTCACTCCTTTTCTTGTGTATTTTGCTGCAGATGTAGCAGACCCTTGTAGGGTTTCTCCTTCGTGGTCTGGGCGGTATCTTTTCAGGGACATGGGCTGACCTCCTCACAGTCCGAGAATCGGGCCTGAGGGGTTGGGTGGGTCGCGGGGTGCACCAGGCTTCGACAATGGCTTCGGTGAAGCTCAAGCCAACACAAACACATCAACAACACAGCAACACCTCCCAGATGAAAGCATTGACAAATCAACACTCAAAATGTTATAAAAGTTTCAACATGAACTTACCTCAGTGTGATGAGGAGAGCGTTGGTGTAACACACACACAGAGAGAGAGAGACAGATAATTCCAGTGCCGTTTAGTGTCAGTAGATCAGTAATCCTATAGTTTCATTCGTGTAGTTTTCTTTTTCTTTTTTCGTTGTTTGTGAGCGGGTTTCATGCCCTCACCACGGAAGCCTAAGGCCCCGGCCGGGCACAGCAAGCGCCCGACGGCTAGCCATGGTTCACCGGTCGCCTCTAGTTCTGGTTCCCGTCGCGAACCAGCCCGATCCTGCCCTGGACGCGGGCGAGGTAGAGGGGCTAGAGGGCCTCCATCGAACCCCGGTCCTGGTCAGACCACCATGGATGCCTTTCTAATCGCCAATTTGCCCCGTCCGGAGACGGATACGGAGTACGAGACGGAGGAAGAAGAGGCGGCACCAAAATCAAATGATGTGTACAGGTCCGTGTCCGAGGACTTCTCCGATGCAGATGATGTCATCGGCAGCACTGGTGATGGAAGTGCTTCCATCACCAGTGCTTCTCTGTCAGGCACTGGGACACAGAGACCTTCAAGCAAAGGAACAGGCAAAGGTAAAATAATGATATTTTATATATATATATGTATATACTGTATATATATATATATATATATATATATATATATATATATATATATATATATATGTGTATATATATATATATATATATATATATATATATATATATATACATATATATATACATATAATATATATATATATATATATATATATATATATATACATATACACACATATATATATATATACACACATATATATATATAAAATATCATTATTTTTATCTTACCTTTGCCTGTTCCTTTGCTTGAAGGTCTCTGTGTCCCAGTGCCTGACAGAGAAGCACTTCCTTGATCAGCTTCTGAAAACGCATACCAAAATAAAATAAATGATTTACTCCTCAAATTGAATGAAAAGTTCTGTTTCCATGTGTGTGTGTGTGTGTGTGTGTGTGTGTGTGTGTGTGTGTGTGTGTGTGTGTGTGTGTGTGTGTGCACGCGCGCAATGTGTGCTGCATGTGCACAACTTACGCGCAAAGAAAGAGTCATCTTTGCTCTCCGGGGGGTGCCACTCAAAATCACCAGTGCTGCCGATGACATCATCTGCATCGGAGAGGAGAAGTCCTCGGACACGGACCTCATCATTTGATTGAGTGAATAATTTAGCGAAAGTTAGCTCAGGAAAGTAGGCTACGAAGTGATGCGCTGTGAACTTGCACTGACTCTGCTGTTTTTGAATGGATCAATGATATGGATTAGGATAATACATACATCTCACTCTGGGACTGGGAGAGATAGTGAGTCTCGATATTATCTCTCGGCGACATGGGCATGGCAGAGCGTTCTTCGCGTGGCCTCGCGGGACGGCGAGCCACCGATTCCGGCGTGAGGAGTGCGGGCAGTGGAGCCGTGTCTGCCCGCGGTGTGTGTTGTTGGGACGGCGACGCCGCCTCTTCTTCCTCCGTCTCGTACTCCGTATCCGTCTCCGGACGGGGCAAATTGGCGATTAGAAAGGAATCCATGGTGGTCTGACCGGGGTTCGATGGAGGCCCTATACCTCGCCCGCGTCCAGTGCAGGATCGGGCTGGTTCGCGACGGGAACCAGAACCAGAGGCGACCGGCGAACCATGGCTAGCCGTCGGGCGCTTGCTGCGCCCGGCCGGGGCCTTAGGCTTCCGCGGTGTGGGCATGAAACCCGCTCACAAACAACGAAAAAAGAAAACTACACGAATGAAACTATAGGATTACTGATCTACTGGACACTAAACGGCACTGGAATTATCTGTCTGTCTCTCTCTCTGTATGTGTGTGTTACACCAACGCTCTCCTCCTCACACTGAGGTAAGTTCATGTTGAAACTTTTATAATATTTTGAGTGTTGATTTGTGAATGCTTTCATCGGGGAGGTGTTGCTGTGTTGTTGATGTGTTTGTGTTGGCTTGTTTTGGTATAGAGAGGCCTGAGAGGCCGGGCGGTTGCTACGAGGCTCTGATGTAGCCATTGTTGTCTTGCTGTTTTGGTAAATAGAGACTTTGAACTTTTTTGCGTGTATATGGAGCTGTGTGTGGGTTAGGGTGACTCAGTGCAGCAGGTCACAGCTTTTCAAGTGAAAATGTTTTTGATTCATGCAGAATGGTCTGCTTGAAGATCTGCTTGTTTTGTTTTCATTGTCTGACACCACCACTGCTGCGGCCGCGCCGCACTGTGTCGGCGGAGCCGTGTCCTGATAAATGAGTTCACTTTGGGTTCATGGGGAGGTCGATTTCTCCTTTGTTTTCAAACAAGCTGACTTTGATGTGTGATTTTTAACCACCCTTTTATCATAGCAACATGACATTTTGTCACAGGCTAGAGGAAAGTGTACTTTTGCATAAACCTTGAAAACAGCCCCAACTCGTGAAACTCGGGCGACGCAGCCTCAGACAACGGGAATAACTCGGGAAACTCGTGGCGGCGCAGTCAATGAGTTAAGAATGTTTTGTAATGTGATTAATTAACCCAAAATAGATGTTATTTTGTGTGTTGTTTGTGTCGTGATGAGCACATTCACACAGAACATGATACACATTTTTGGATTGTTTATTCTGTAAACCCCCGATGTCTGTATAAAGACCTTTATGCCATTCACACCGGCAGCGACAAAAGATTGACGTTTTTGAATTTGAACCCTGAAAATAATCAGTTTGGACTCTGTGGAGTGGACAGATATACGACAAGTGGGAATTATTTGAGGAGAGAAAGGTGAGTGAATTTAAATCCTGAAAAGTACATAAGTTAAAAAGAAACAAACTTGTTTTGTAGCGTTGTAGATTTTGGGAGTAAAATACAACAAAATGACCCGCACACCGTCTGCACTTGCAACATATGAACACTTTCATCACTTAAGCCAGTGGTTCTCAACCTTTTCAGGCCGCGACTCCCAAAATAATCATATTTTAACTGGGGACCCCCCTACACTGACGAGCACTAAGAGTTGAGGCATTACATTTTGTATAACACGGCTCTATTGTGAAAATAGGCAATCTACATGCTCACAACGCCTCGCATTGCGAGGCGTTGTGAGCATGTAGATCGCCTATTTTCACAATTTCGGCTTCTAATATTTGACAATTTGTCCAATGTTTAATTTGTCATTTTAGAAGAATTAAAAAGGTCCTTAAATTGTCACTTTAGAAATGTGCATATACCCTCTATCTATACACTTAAACAGGTTGAGAATCACTGTCACATAGACCTTCTTCGGAGCATCTCGTAGCAATAAGTGAGTAAAAAAGCGAAAGGAGCTGTCCATTCAAAGCACGCTGTAGGAAATGAACTGCTTCAGTGCTCTAACGCAACACTATTACTGCCCCATTACCAGCACACTGCTCTCCCTGCTCACCCAACCCCCAGACAACAACTCTCCATCCAAGTCTAGAGTCTCCTTTACACTTTTTTTTTTTACCTAATTTTCTTCTCTTCTGTTCTCTTCTGGAAACGCAATTTTTGTCCCATTTTCAGAACATAACCTTGGCTAGAGGGGAAATCATGCTCACATGATATTGTTACAAGAGACAAGAGTAATTAGATGATCGAATAATGATAAAAAATAATTAAGTTTCATCTCTTTGTCTCTCTCCGTCCCCCTACCCATCCAAGCACTCGCAGGCAGACACGCACGCACGCACGCACGCACGCACGCACACACACACAGACAGACACGCACGCACTAGGGATGGGACGATACGCGATATTATCATTTATCGTGATGAAAAACACTCACGATAATCGTATTGTGGAGATTTAATTTATCGTGATATCGTCCTCCATCATGCACTGGGATCAATTCACCTTTTATTTGCCGAGCTGCATATCTGATTCCACTTAAACCCTCTATAATTGGTAAAAGGTACTTATAATATACGTACTTGATACAGTCTTTTTTTTTTTACTCTCTATCAAATGTCTTCGGCAAAAGATTGCCGATCTACAAGCGTTGTGACGCGTTGTGAGCTTGTAGATCTGCTATGTTTTGGCAAATGTTCCGCCGCAGGATGATGGATTTTATTATCGTGATGATATCGTAAATCGCGATTTCTTTTGTCACAATAATCGTGATATGAAATTTTCATATCGTCCCATCCCTGGCACACGCGCACACACACACACACACACACACACACACACACACACACACACACACTCACTGCCCTGTCCGTCTCTCTCTCTGGCTGCATAACACAACTGTTGCCTGATGTTTCCTCACTGCTCTATCCTCACTTGAACCGGAAGTTCAACTCAGTCCATTTTCACAGTCATTCCAGGTCTGCGTCTCTCGGCTCCTCATTCCACTCTGTCCTCCTTTAGCTCGTCTATCCTCAGACGTGCTGTAAAGTAACTAAGTACATCTACTCAGACAAATACTGTACTTAAGTACAATGCTGAGTTTCTTTTTTTTTTTACTTTACTGGGGAAATTCCAATTTTCAATCTGTCAGAGACAAATATTGCACTTTTTACCAGAGCCATACCGATGTATCGGTCGAACAGATGTATCGGTCGTTTTTGGACCCCGATGTCGGCATTGGACATCGCCCATTATCTCCCCGATGTATCGGTCATCTTACTATAAATGCGAGAAATCTCTGTGAGCGTGCGTAGATGTAATCCGCGTTATCTCGAGAACCATTCGTCCCACCGGCTTCAGATTCGGCATGCAG
Source organism: Nannobrachium achirus (assembly GCF_963921795.1). Taxonomy (NCBI): domain Eukaryota; kingdom Metazoa; phylum Chordata; class Actinopteri; order Myctophiformes; family Myctophidae; genus Nannobrachium; species Nannobrachium achirus. Next base: position 42,932,085 of record NC_137829.1, on the reverse strand, counting down.
TGCCGGGCCTCGACCCGACCCGATGTGCGGTTTTCCCGAACCGGCGCGAAACGTTCGGAATCTCCGTATGCGGAGATGATTGTTGACATCGGGCTGTTTCTGAGGAAACCGGCACAAGCGCTGACTCATTGTGACATCACATCATAAAAGGCTCTGACATCACGTACGCCACATGAGTCAACAAAAAATGCCATGGTTACGTATTGAATGTCATCAGTATGACGTGTTTTGATGTTCCTATATGGGCATAAATGGACACAGGCAAACTTATGGTCAAAACGGGTCTTATGACAACAGGTATAGGCCTAATGGGGTTTGCATTAAAGGGTAGGGCATTCACAGAGATCTCCATATACTGTATGGGCATAAAATGGACGCCCATATGCGGAGCTGGTGTCTAACACCAGAGTTTTCCGGAACCAGCACTGTGTCTGCAGAGATCTCCATATATGGGCATAAGTGGACACAGGCAAACAGATGGTCAAAACGGGTCCTATGACAACAGGTATAATGGGGTTTGCAATAAAGGGTGGGGCATTCATTCCCTATTTCAAATTCGGCACGCGCGTTCCCTGCGCAGCAGGTAGTGCAGTGCCCGGCCTCGACCCGACCCAATACGTGATTTTCCGGAACCGGCACGAAAGGTTCGGATTCTGATGTCTGACATCAGGGTTTTCCGGAACGGGCATGGTGTCTGCAGAGATCTCCATATATGGGCATAAAATGGACACAGACAGACAGATATCTCCATATATGGGCATAAAATGGACGCAGACAAACAGATAACTCCATATATGGGCATAAATGGACACAGGCAAACAGATGGTCAAAACGGGTCCTACAGAGATCTCCATATAATGGACGTTGACAGATATCTCCATATATGGGCATAAATGGACACAGGCAAACAGATGGTCAAAACGGATCCTATGACAACAGGTATAATGGGGTTTGCATTAAAGGGCGGGACATTCATTCCCTATTTACATCGTTCCCGAGTTGGCCAAGTTGCCGACTAGACGCTCGGCCGCCCTTATTTTAATAATTAACATTAGTTATACAATACAATACAAACATAACGGTAACAGCCCTTAACTAATCACAGCTAACGAGATGGCTCACCTAAACAACATCAGCTGGGGAGAAATTGGAAGTAAAGTGTCACTGCGAGAACATCTGCAGGAACACAAAAGGTAAAAATACATCAAGCCAGGACCAAGTGTGGAGAAGAGGGGTCACAGGTGCAGCGCACAACTTGGTTGGTGAGTTGGTGAGACGAAGGAGAACTCCAGGCAGGAATAACCCCACAGTACTGGAGAACTCTACGCACCTGTGTCACCTCAAGACCTCAGGAGGGACCCACCCAATACCTCCCCAGAGAAGCCTCTTGTTGGGAAAAAAAAAATAGAGCAGGAGAGGGGAGTTTAGCCTTGGTCAGGAGGAGGAGATGGGCAGTGATTTGGCCACCACTGCCGACCCGGCCATCAGGAGGGTGTTGTGGTTTGCGGGTCGAAACACCACCTATGATCGATGGTTACCACCTGAAGACATCAAATTTTCCTGGCCAAGGCTACATTCACCAAACGTGAATGGAGGAGAAGCATCGTTAGATGTAATTATAATCAGACCACCATTTGATGACATTTAGCCACTCAGACCCAAAACTTAGAATATATTGTCGCATTTCGCAACGAAAAAACGCAGCAGCTAGTGTGCAACCAGCTTTACTCAAGTCAATTCTGAACACTGGACTTTTACTTGACGCCAAAGATGAGTGACTCGTCATATCCTTATTTGGGTGGATTATGGTAGAGGGCGCTTATCCACGGTTTGTGAATGATCCCAGCATCACCGAAGAACAGTACAGCCAAAAATCACGCGATCTCAACAAAACCAAGACGGATTACTCGCGTTAAAAAAAGAAAAATGGAAATATATATACAGTATATATTTGTTCTCTCTGCTTCATGCTGCTTTTTGGTGAAAACAAGCCACAGTCAACTGGCTGTAACTCTGCAATGGTTTATCGCCCCCGGACAATTTTTTTCCCCGACACTAGGACACATCTTTCGAGCGACGCACAATATTCTATGATTTTTCGAAGGTACGGGAAAACACTTGGATTGGCTGACAAGGGCAGCTACAGTATAGACGATGTTTTAAAATATGTCAGTTAAAGAGTTAAACTGCTGTTTGTGCTGGGAGTACAAACACGCTGCGTGCAGTTATAACGAGACAATTAAAAGAATAGTTCACCGCAAAATTACTTATTCTTATCAATTACACACCCCATGAAGCCTTTGAATTCATGGATATTTTGTAGTGTTTGTCGCATTCATAAGGCAATAATTTGATGACCGGTGAGACTCAAATGCAGGTGAATCAGCTTGAATAATGAAATCATCAACCGGTATGAAAGATGAGACATCACCTAAATAAAAGCTTGACGTGAAATACAGTGGCGTCAGTTCAGCAAAAGCTAGGGTATGGCAAAGATGGGAGTCCTCATGGAAAATAGGCATTACATTTTGGATAACACGGTTCTCACAACGCCTCGCGCTGCGAGGCGGTGTGAGCATGTAGATCGGCTATTTTCACAATGTCTGAAAAAAAACACAGGTTTCTATGGTTTCTTGGGCTGAATATGGCAGCCTGGAATGGTTTTTCAAGTGCAGCTAAACTTAGCATGTTAGTAAACGTGCCACAATTAACAATAATGCATTGCACCTGTGCAGCTGACCTGCAGAACCTGGGAATATACCATTTTGTCAAGCTGGGAAGAATACAAGTGTGGAGAATATAATTATAGTACCTTGTTAAAGTGACAGTTTTGTTATATTTTGCATTTGTAGTTATTTTACTGTAATTTAACAACATAACCAGCGCAGATAGACAAAGAGACATTTATGGAATTATATTTAAAAGTAACTTTTATTTTCCCCTCTGGACCCAGGCAGCTAGTTACCCCTGCCATACCCAATTGACGCCCCTGGTGAAATAATCGCGACGAACTTTCGTTCCGGTTATTCTTGTCGCTCCTGTTGTGTGACCTTTGGAAAGGATAGTAACCTACCGTAGCAGTACTAAGGGTAACACTCTCTGACCAGAGTGGGGAACCACTGGTATAAAGTAGGCTACATACTGGCAGAAACCTCTTATGTCCATCTTTTTTGTCCACATAGGCGGCTCCACAGGGGGGGCATTGGAGGGCAATGCCCACCCAGATTAGACTTTCTGCCCCCCCCAGTCCAGACCCTACCCCACCACTATTTTAAGATGTGTTACAGGTGTTAATTATATCTTCTTTTAATGTTCTTTGTGTCTATTATTATAAAATATAACATTTCTAATTAATGAATAGTTTAATGAAAATGTAATAATAAAAGGTAGCCTACACTGGCACTGCACAGTTGGTTTTGTTTTGATGTCTATTCATGTGTTGTTGTGCATTGCAGCATGGGAGATTACAATCATTTCAGTGAGAAAACGTGTACATTAATGGACATTACTATTGCAAAATGCCGCAAAATCGGCTTGCTATATACTGTATAGGGGTGTGTTGAAAAATAAAGTGCCCCCTTTGGAAAATGGAAGGCCCCACTGCTGATTATTCCATGGAGCCGCCACTGGTGTCCAAAGTGCGGCACAGAGTATAATTTGTCAGTATTTTCCCTGTTGTCTCATTCTGAAGGGATCAAAGAAAGGCTATTTTATTGAGTTTCTTTTACGTATTTTTCACATCTGGTTACATTTGGTAATGTGAAAAAAAGGCTTAGTTATTTGTTTTGTTCAGAGCACATGTCTGACATTAACTCATTCCCTGCCAGGCCCGATAGTCCCGAGATTATTCCAATGTCTTTCCCCGCCAGGCCCGATAGTCCCGAGAATTAAAAAAAAAAAAAAAAAAAAAAAAAAAAAAAATTTCAAAAATTTTTTTTTTTCAAAAAAATTTTTGGACCCCAAAAAATGGAGTAGGCATGATAGCAATCGCGAAATTGCATGTTTAACCCCCATAGCAACCCCATCTTTCAAGCATGGCAGCCATTTTGGCAGCCATCTTTGTTAAACATAGTGGCTGTTATCTCATGAATGCCTGAACGGATTTCCATTCGGATTTTTTTGTTTGAAAGCTGTGAGCAATGTGGACACACGTGGTGCATTATCTAGGCATGGGTGTGCATGATCCGTGCACACCCAATTACATGGAAGTCTATGGAGACGAATGGCAGGTGGGAGTACGGAGGTATGTTAAAATGGCGGTCAATGTGTTAAAAGACCATTGATATTAAATATTGATGATGATAGTTAAATAAAATTGTTTTAATGCAATGCATACTGTATGTATGTGACTTTGTTACGGCCCGATCAAAGGTACATTATGCCAGGAGATGTAGACGGCCCTTGGGTGTTTTAATATTTTCTAATGTGGCCCCCTTTGAAAAAAGTTTGGACACCCCTGGCCTACATGATCCTCCATACGCATTATTACTTTGACCATTATTTTAAGCTTTAACTGTTCAAAAATAGCAGATCTACAAGCTCGCAGCGCGGCACCGAGTGCCACGCTGCGAGCTTGTAGATCTGCTATTTTTGAGAAATCGTGAAAATTTGTGCAAGTCTTTGAATATGTTTGACCTGTGTCTTCTAAATCCTTCTAAGGTTTTTGAAAAACGCTTGTTTCCATGTCAGTGGTTCTCAAACCTTTTCATTTCAAGGACCCCTAGAGTTATACAGTATGTACAGTAAATTGGCCGCCGACCCCAATCTCAAGAATATTTAGTTCCAGGGACTTAAAATAGCAGGAGACAAAGAAGTCGCCAGCGCTCAAGGAATCTCCTTTTCACACTGACAAAGACCAACAAGGTGGAAACGCGTATGTTGCTCCAGGTAAATAAAATCATGTGAAAAGGAGATTCCTTGAGTGCTGGCGACTTCTTCTTATGTCTCATGTTATTTTGAGCCGTGCACCAAAACGACTATCTAGTTTGGAGTGTTGCAGGCTTTCTGCTCTGTTGCACTACTTAAAATAGCAGTCTACAAGCTCATAGCGTGGCAGGAAGCTATGAGTTTATATATCTGCTATTTTTCAATAATAGATAGATACCTTTATTATCCCAAGGGGGAAATTCAGTTGTCCAGTAGAAGCACAGCAGTATACAGTTATTTACAAAGTTACAGAGACGTAAGAAAAGATAGATAAGAGGGAAAAAAACAAAAACAAAACAAAGACAAGAGCAGTGCAGTACCAATAAAGAGAAGGTGCATCAATAGAGGGGGCGAATAATATATAAGTATATAATTCCAGGTCAGGTTAAGTACAACAATGGTTTGCGGCACTCACCCTCCTACCCGTTTCACCTAGTCTCACCCACAGCACCCGGGTGCCTTTACGCCAGGGGCACCCTTCCTTTACACACCATCTTTTCACTGAATGCAAAAAGCAATGTGCACGGACCTCCCATATCTCTCCCCTGCACAGCTGTTTATCTCCCCTGTTCCCTGTGACGTCTGTCTTTCATTTGAATAAATGCCCACAGCTGGAGCAAATCCGCGCTGTCAGGTGGAAACCTTGAATGTAAAAAACAAAAAAAAAACAAAAAAACGTTACTTTTCAGAATGAGAAACAAATAAAAAATAAAAAGTGTTGAAAAAGGATCAGATGTAGCAGCTATTTAGTTCCATGTTCTTATTAATACCTTTTCATTGGTTCAATATTTACACCACCCTCAGACAGACTTAAACACTTTCACTTGATTTTTGATTTTAGAATAGCAAAAATTGCTGATCTACAAGCACACAAGACGTCATATTAGGGCATTCACCAAATATTCAAATATTTGAATATTCGAATATCAAAGTCACTATTCGACGTTGTTCACCGAAGTCGAATATTATTATTTTTATTTTTTTTAACATATAGTTTATAAAGCTTGGCTAGATAGGAAGTCATAAGAATGAGTTGTCAATGCCCCTGGTGGATGAATTTGTTAATGCTCTATACCAGGGGTTCTCAAACCTTTTTAGGCTGTGACCCCCAAAATAAACATATTTGAACAGGTGACCCCCACCCTGACAAGCACTTGGAATTTAAGGTATTACATTTAATGTGACTCGGTTAAATATTGTGAAAAAAGCAGATCTACATGTTCACAATAGCCTCGATGTAGATCGGCTATTCTCACAATGTTAGCCTCTTGCTTAATTAATATTTGACAGTTTGGCCAGTCCTGTCGAATATTCGACTATTCAAATACTTTGAGGTCGAAAAATTTGAATACTAAAAATCACTATTCGTGAATGCCCTACGTCATATCGTGATGCATTGTGAGCTTGTAAATCGGTTATTTTCCCTACTGTAGTATGACGACCGAGGGCATTCATTTATAAAAAATAAAATAAAAATAAAACAGAGATAGGAGGTCTCTACTCCTCCAGCAACGAAACGGAGACATTTTTCTTCCTACATATTTTCATATCTTCTTCAATACCTGCCCGCAGGTGTTCTGCGCTTTGCGTTCATTTTCACACGTGGAAAAGCTGTCAGGTAAACATATCAGAATATGAAACACCCATCTGCTCATGGTGTATGCTTTGCGTTTTCCCAGAGATCCAGGAGCGTGTGAAATTAAATGCATCCCAGTTCAATGATGGAACCAAAGCAGCGGCAACAGAACATCACTTGCTTTCTATGTTGTCTACACATAGCAAAACCCTCAGTCAGCTATACCTCAGTTGCTTGCTAGATCGCAGCCTGGGTGGTGAAACCATGCCTCTAAAGCAGTGGTTCTCAACCTATGGAGAACCACCTTGTGTGTCTGGAAAAGTTTACTTTCCAGGAAATAAAATAAAATAAATATCTGTTCCAAATGGATCGGATGCAGTTATTATTTACACTAGTCACGGTCTTGTGAATACATTTCATTGATCATAAAACACACACACACACACACACACACACACACACACACACACACACACACACACACACACACACACACACACACACACACACACACACACACACACACACACACACACACACACACACACACACACACACACACACACACACACACACACTTAACCACTTTCACTTAAAATGTTTTTTTTTTTCTTAATAGCTGATATACTCACAACAACACAGCACATCGCTTGTACAGTATACTGTATCAGCTATTCTTGCTTACTTTTATTTATCACTGTAGTATAACGAAGTAGGGCATTAATTAACCGGGGGGTAAAAAAAAACATAAAAAAGTTGAAATATGGAGATACAAGGTTCGTGCCTGACAGCGTCAAATTGTAACACACATTAGTGTTTGTGTTTGTGCGCGCGTGCGTGTGCATGCATGTGTTTGTTTGTGTGTGTGTGTGCGCCCGCCTGCTGTGATGGACTACAGGCTGTAAAGTCTGTCAGGATGGAGGGATGGCCGGAGGCGAAGGAAGAAGAAGAAGAAGAAGAGAGACGAGAGGAAGAACAACAGAAAAAACATGAACTGTGGCTCAGACCAGCGCGGCAGCATCCTTATTATTGTTTTCATCTGGTGTCCTCCGTTGGGATTTGTGTGTCTGCATGCACCCCCCCCCCGGTTGTGTGTGCGTGTGTGTGTGTGTGTGTGTGTGTGTGTGTGTGTGTGTGTGATCACCTGCTGCGCAGTGCACGGAGACGAGACAGGGTGTCTGGCATCGATACCTTAAGGCGAGTCTCATAAGCCTGGCCTGAGGGGAGGTACCACAACAACAACACAAGAACACCCCCCCCCCCCCCCCCCGCTCCAATCCATCTCTCTCTCTCTCTCTCTCTCTCTCTCTCTCTCTCT